>NC_086247.1:86591411-86898343 GCF_021018805.1 Prinia subflava
CTGCCATCCCACTGCAAGCTGATGCTACTGAGGGTTAAAAAAAAAAAAAAAAAAAAAAAAAAAAAAAAAGGGAGAGAGAGAGAAAGACAAAAAAAGAGAAACAGACAAAAAGGGGAAAAAAGGGGGGGTAAGGGAGGAAAAATAAGGAAAAAGAGGGGGGGAAAAGATCACTGTATCACTGTCAGGGGAGATAAAGGATACTGGGTTTGTGTCTTCTTAGGCAGCTCACTTCATAGTCAGGAAGGAGGAACAGAGAAAAGGGTAGAGCTGGAAAGTATGTTCAGTAGCAGCTAGCCATAAGACAGACAGACTTGATCATTACAAGAACACCATCATTGTTCCTTCCTCAATCCTTTCACACTTGAAAAGTCAATAGCCAGCTGCTGCCCATCGTTTCTGAGGGAGAGGTTCCAATATTTCTACCTTCAGTAGCATTAGGGGTCTTAACTCTTTCCTACTTATGTCACTTAAGGGGAGCAGTGTGTGCAGATTCTCCCTCCACCACCAGTTTCAGTGATGTTTAGTCTGTTTGCAGCTTGACCTCGGTCTATTCATGTCTGCAGCAGCCTTTGCTGAAATCAATAGAAAAAAATCCTCAATTAAGGTGGGAATTAAAATTCCTTCCTTTTCCAAGCAGCCTTGAAATACTTATTTCTGTTCCTTAACACTGCTGCATCCTTCATGCAAGGAGAGGACTGAAATGGCCCCTTCTATTCACTTTCACCAAAGTGAAAATAGGGGAGGACGAGCCCGATCTGAAAATTGTACTCCAATCTGTCTTGTCCCAAATAAGGCCAAGAGATGTTTTCAAGAGGTTTAATTCTGTCTTCTTTTGTTGGGCTTTTCAGGCAGCTCACAAAAGTATCATTATTAAATCAGGTTTCTGGTTTTTTACAGGGTAGATGGTTGTGGCTTGAGAAATACTTGATCTTTTCCCATGAAGGGGAGAAATAAGGTGTGCTTCCTTCAGGTATGGGATAGGATTCCCCCCTCTGTTTAGTTAATACAAACTAAACATGGTTTTATCTGGTTTCACAGAGATCAAGATGTTTTCAAGGCTGAGTACCACGTGCTGTCATGACATTTGTGAAAAAGAAGAGCACTGAATGCTTAGAAAAGCAATGCTCCTAAACATTTGGGCACTCAAAGTACTTACTGCATTAGTTTCTTCATTATCCTGAAACCTTTTAGGCTGGTCAAAACCTCTGTGTTAAGATATAATAATAAAGACTTGTTTAGTGCATTCTAACACAAAAGGGAACTCCCTCTCTTTTTTCCCCCCTATGTTACAGTGCTTTTAAAAAATCTTGATCATGCTTGTTTTCACACTGCACTAACAGCTGACTCAGAAGACCCTGAACTATTTTGCTTGTTGATTTGGCTCAGTCAAGGAAAACAGCTACGTTATGAAGAGTTTGTTAGATACCCAGATTACTCTCATTTTTGCCAGTGTTGCTAATAAAAACACACAAGTGATAGGCCCGTGAATACTCCCTTAAGTAATGTTCATAATTCCAGAGCCTGAAATCCATGACAGAGTAATTATTATCTCTGTTTTGTTTCCCAGGGAAGCCGAGGCCAGTAGCACAGCTGGGAATCTCCTACAGTTCCTGACTGCCAGCCCAGCATCCTCACTAGAAACTGTCCCTTTCCTGTCTCCGACATGCCTCTGGATCCTCAAGCAAGAGGCTGCCCCAAGAGGAAGCAAGGAGCCAGCCCATGACTCACCTGCTCCCAGCCTAGTTTCAGCCATCCCTCTCCTCCAGCAGGGAGGGAGGGAGAGGGGCTGTGCCAGCTCCCTACCCGCACAGGCATGGGCACTGCGACACCTCCAAGCTTTGCGAGTGCACAGGGTGGTTCGGCTGCAGCCGGGGTCAGCCCCAGGCGCGGCGTGGAGGGGCTGTGCCAGCACACGCCAGTGCCTTTCCCAACCCCTGCCGAAGCGGGCAGCACCAGGTGTGCTGCTGAAGCAGACCGGGCGCGGCTCTCACCCATTACATTCAGTCTCCAGGATCCTTCACCTTGAGTCAGCCGCTGGCAGGGCTCCCGGGAGAGGCAGCCTGCTTTGCATCTTCATCCCCGGGGCAGCCCTGGCAGTGGGAGAGGATGAGCACACAGTGCTACACCTCTGTTCTAGGACAGCGTTACAAACCCTTTTGGCTGGTGTACATTTCTATAGGAGGGAATAAACAGTGTCTAGAAGCCATTGAATCAAAACAGGGTAAACTGCTGGGATAAACACGCACCGACCCCTATGAACGCACTGCTATGAACTGACAAGCGGTTTTCATCTGGTGAGCACTGCACTTTTCAATTAATTCGAGGCCAGCATGTCCACATGATGGTTTTTCTGTGATTTAGTCAAGTCAATTTTCCAAAGCACTTTTAACTAACCCAGTCACAACCGAGTATGTAGAAACATATTTCATGATCAGGGACAGCAGAGTACAGTCAGGACTCAGGCACACTGTGCACATAAACCCTTCCAAATGCAGTACAGAAACTCGCTGAGGCTGCTTACAGTAACTGTGCCCACCCCAACCCTCTTGCAGGGGCTGCTGCACTCCCCAGTGATGCTGGGGGAAAGGGGTACATGCTTAGGTCTTATTTACCTTCTGTTAGAAAGGGTAACATTAAGTCTAAACTGCTGAGGAAGGTTTGTGTTGAGCCCCCAGCCTGCAAAAGGAAGGTAACAAACAGCTGAGGAGCAGTAGCATCTTAAACAGCTGCAGCTGTTTCCCCAGTGAACGTGATTCAGAGCCACAGTGTTCAAGAGCTGAAGCTCAGAACATAGCAACGATTCTTACAAAATATTTTGCTTCTTGTCTTTTTTTTTTTTTTTCTTCTCCCCCACACAGTTTTTTAACCTCTTGGTGCCTATGCTGAGTTCGTCCCAAAAATAGGTTTCAGGGTGGAACATACTTGCCACTTGATCCATGGCTTGCTAAATTTAGCCAAACACAGACTGCCTGTATAAGATGGGTCTCTTGAAATGTCAGTAGCCACAAGTAAAGTTGCCAATGTCATCCAGGAAGTGGGAGACCACGGCAGTTATATTTTTTACTTAAAATAATAACAAAAAGAAACTTTCATACTCCTGTGGAGATGCAACCATAAATTTCATTCCAAAAAGTAGAGAGAGTAAAGAAAAGACAGACTTTAACAAAGCAGCACTTGAGCAGAAGAAAACCTTTGTTTTAACATACGTAGAAGAGATTAACTCTTTGTATTTGACTAGAATCACTAAAAGCTGAAAAAGAGAACAACCCATCTCAACTGGCTTTTGGCATTATAGAATTATAGTAGAAAGCACACTGATAGTCTAAAGGAAGGGAGGATTTCAAAGGAAAAGAATACACCAACATAATACACAATTCCACCTTCTTAAGTTATTAAGTGCTTGATGTCAACCTCTAACTTTATAAATACATGACATCTCAAAAAAAGTCAAATACCCAACTGGTCCTTCATTCAACAAGGCACTGTGATCCATAAAAACAGTTTTACCAGAAACATGGAAAACTTAGCAGGGGTGACACCACAGGCTGCTAAAGAGCCTTTCTTTTGCAGTCCCTAGGCAGTTTTTCTCCCTGTGCTCCTTGCATCATCTCAAAGAGCAAAGTTCTGACACTCAGCATCAGCCTAACTGTAAGTATTCCCAAGGCAGTTTATATATATACATATATATAAGGACAGTTATCTATGAATTTAAACCCATGTTTAAAGAATTAAAAAGAAACAATATACTTCTTTAAAAATTATCTGGCAACAGCACAATTAAAACCAGAGAAGCTTCTGTAGATGGAGTATCAGATCAGTTTACCTCGCCATGAAAGAAAAGGCAGGAACCTGAACGAGGAATAATGCTTCTTGCCTCTTCTTCTCCCAGTTCCATCCTTCTAGAGAGAAAGTAAGAACTGCTTGTGAGGCCAAGTCAGTCAGGGGTCAGACCTTAAGGCAAGTAAGTTCTGAACAAACTCCCACACCTCCATTTGCAAATTTCCCCCTACATCCCCAGACAACCCTAGCTAACCTATTAGGTCTTACAGCCTAGAAACTACCCCAGCTGTAAATAAGCCCCTCTCTATCAGCATATAACTCTGGTCATCTGCTACACATTCAGAAACATGAACCACTTGCTGCAGCTCACCTCAGGAGAAATCTAAACATGGGTGCAATTAAGGACTTCTTAGCATGCAAAATCATCATGGTATATCCAAAGTATACAGAAGAGCTAAGTAAAAGCAGAGCTCAGCTGGCCCAGGGCTGCTGAGGTTCCCATCCCAGGATATACAAACAAATGAGGGCCTAAAACCTGGAGGAGGTTAGGAAACATATCTGAATGTGGGGCTCTAAGATGAGGCTGGGGTATGGGTACACCCAGGCTCAAGAACTGTCTTGTGTTAGCAGAAGCGATGTCTCATATGTCAGCCAGTAAAATGTGATATTGCACTCTCCTGGCCCACAGAGACCCTAGCCTTTAAGATGTCTTTGGGGAATAACCTGTTGTATCTCAAATTTAGCTTACTGTCTGGGTGACACAGAGCTATTTTCAAGATGAGTATGCCTGAACTTATCCTCCCAAAGTCTGAGGCAAAGGAATGAGAGATTAACTGTGAAAAATGTATGCATATGGAGAAATAGAGCTGTTATTCAATATCATGCAATATTTTCCCATTTGAAGAGCTGCCCAACTCTTCAGATAGATAAGCTTCTGGCTGTGATGGGATGGTTGTGGGAAGGGATAATGCAGGGTTCCAGACAGCTGTGGGACAAGAAAGTGCTCACTATGCAACCAGTGGTAGAGATGCTGCAGTGTTTTGCCATCAGTATTTTGCAGAACTCTCCATAAACTGTTGACCTGCTTGCCCAAAGTCACAGGTGATTATCTTCATATCCAATATAAATTTGTAAGATGTGGGTGTCACTGATACTGAGACAGTGTAACTTGCATCCTTTCTGGCATTCAGTGATCAGTAAAATAATCCTAACTATGTGCAGAGAATGATTACAGCAGGAAAAAGAGGAAGATGCATGATTAAAACTGGTGGGGGGAGCCAACAGCATCAAAATTATGCTGATTCCTCTTCCCCATATTTTAGATTTTAAATTTAAGCTCTTTTCCTCCCTCCACTAAATATCTCTAGGGTCAACTGGAGAACAGTTTCACAGTCCCCAAGGCAGAAACATAAAAACATTCACCTTCTTTTTTCAGCTTGCTTAGAACTTTTGGAGTCCTGATGACTGCGGTACAAATCAGAAAACTCAACAGAATTCCTTGGAGATGTTCACCAGCATAAAAGCTGCAAGCTAAAAGGGAAGGCAGGCTTTTACTCTTAAATAATTCTTATTCAATTCTTATATCTAGCAATCAGCTGGATGAAAATCTCTCTTTGTTTAACATTCAACAGCTGCTGTTCTATTAATGCCTCCATAAACTACTAATCTGGGTTCCCCAAGGAAGACTTCCAGCAAGAAAACTCTGAAAGAAATATCAGATCTTAAAAACTGTGGGTCTTTTTACTGTAAGAGGTGGGAGGGAGGGATGGAACAGAGGGTTCAGAAGCACTTTCCAAAGTTTTCAGAGGCTTTGCACGGTTGCACACTCTCTTCAGTTTCAGAGTTCCTGGCTGGCAGCTTCCACTTTACACAGCCAACTGCAGCTACAAGTTGTGCAGGTGCATAAACCCCCAGCCAGCATGAGGAGGACAAGCCCAGCAGGGAAATGCAGGGCACAGTCTGAGCAAAATGCTGTCAGATTTTTGCACCTGCAAACTTCTAATCGTAAGAAACAGACCTGAAGCAGCATACTGGGCCAGAGCACCTCTGGGTGCTAACAGCTTCAGAACCTGAGGCAGGGCCTGTGACTGCAAAGGCTCTTCCTGTTCGTGGTGTAAATGTCACTGTCTGTTAAGAAGAGAGAGAACTTCTTGCCGTGCCCAAGCCACGGCAGCATCACTCAGGGTACACTACTGTCTTGGCCAGCAGTGGGGTAAAACAACCATCATTTAGTCCAGTGCAAATGTTATTCTCATTAAGTTTGTGCCAAGTGATTTGCTAGTTCAGCTAATCTGAATTGGCTGTGGGTACCCGAATGCCAAATAAAAACTTTCCCGTCTTTAATTATAGTCTTCATGTTTCATGATTTAGGTTGCTCCTGTCATTGTTTGCGAGGAGGATGGGGTTGCATAACAGTGTGTAACACGATACAGCTGCAGACGGGGCTGCTCAACCAGCACAAGCCCGAAGAGAGAACAGCTTCTTCTGTTCACCAGCAGCTGAACAACAGCAGGGAAATCTCACCCATCCCTTTTCCACTGGTAGGGGAAAGGGAAGGCCTGTTGCCCGTCCCTTTAGTCTGTTTATGTCCAGCTCATTACAGCCACCAGCATATCAGTGAGATTCAGCATAATTCTCTCTGGTGAGTTCTGCCTAGAAGAAAAACCCAAAGTGGTTCTGTGTGGAGAGTTGCTTTTGGTGAGAGTTTTATCACCTTTATTTGAAGAAAATGGGAAAGTCACCCCAGCAATTTCACTTTTCACTCACCAAGTGTCAAAGCTAGTAGGTCTCCCTCAGACAAAAATCCAACATGTGTCAGCAGGACTGGTTTTGTTTTGTTTTGTTTTGTTTTGTTTTGTTTTGTTTTGTTTTGTTTTGTTTTGTTTTGTTTTGTTTTGTTTTGTTTTGTTTTGTTTTGTTTTGTTTTGTTTTGTTCAAGGCCTGTAGGACCCAGTCCAGCAACTCTTCAGCCATTGTGTTCGGTTCCAGGATTAGTCCTAACTTGACCAGATCTTTTTACTTCTGAGGGAAATCCTGTGGGAAGAGGGGACAGTATTACTTTACACTTTTCTATGGCCTACAGGAGGATCTGAGATCAGAGTCTGGGACCAAATTTTTTCCTTGCATTCTTCAATGTAGTCTCTCTGAAGTCACTGTGACCAGATAAGCTATGGAGCATAGCACAGCCTTATGTGGATGCTTGGACAGAGCAACTTATTTTTAGCTCAAAGCTCTACCTTAAAGGTTGTCTGTTTTAACAGTCCAGAATAGGCCTTGCTGGTACCTGAGAAAATAAATGAGTTTAAAATCATACAACCACTTTAGAGTGTTGCAGATGCTTGTGGATGTTCATGTTAGTTTCCAAGGCGTCTTGCATCCCAGTATTTTAACAAAGGAAGCTGCACAGATGTTGCCATTTTAAAATCAGTGCAGTTTCTGAAGTTAAAACTACACTGCAACTTAGTGGTTGCGCTGTTCTACCCAAAATAGAAATTTTAAGTATGTTCACTGTGATTCTGGAACATGAGGTGTAGGATTTGTCAAATGAAATGAACAGCTGCACATGCTCTTTGCTGTACAGACACAGACTGAGGAATTTAGAAGCTGATGAGTGCTACTAGATATAGAAAGACCACCTGAAAACCCCACGGATGCAAATGCTCAGCAACAGAGATGTGACCTAGAAATCCTTTTCACACATGGCTCCTAGTTTAGTGTGTTGCACTGACCTATAATGGCAGGAAAAGCAACCCATGTAACAGAGCAGTTTTTTAACTTGGTGCGTGCCCAAACCTGATCCAAGCACATCCCATAGCACTTTGGCTACTGAATGCAGATTGCTATTAAACAGACTGCTGCCTACATTAGTCAGGAACATTGCTTACTAAGTATGTTCAGACTTCTGGTTGTCTTGCACCAGCCTATTATCTGATTTTAAAAAGCTACCCGGCATTCCCCTGCTGGGGAAGGCTTTGCAGATGGCTACGTGTCAGAACTGCAGCCATCTGCAGATCAGGTTGGTCTGCAGCTCATCATTCGCAGTTCAGGCAGCGAGAGAGGAGATGGAGAGCACAACAAAAGCATCCAAAACACAGCCAGCTAAACATGACTTCTATGCCAGTTCAATTTCCTTGGGACTTTCCCAGCATTCTTACCCCAACTGTTTGCAGCAGTGTTAAGATTCAAGATTTCTTTTTCTGGCCCAGGCATCCTAAGAGTTCTTCAGCCTGGCTGCAAAACTATATAAACAGGGATGAAATTCTGGCCCATGTAAATCATGGCAAAACTCCCACTGATTTGAATGAAGCCAGGCTTTCTCCCCACCAATCCCCTCCACCCTCCAAGATGTACAAACCCAGATTTTAAATATATTTTATAAATAGAGAACTAAAACTGTACTTTCCAGGCTGAATAGAAAAGGGAATATCAAAGATGTAGCCTTGCTGGTTTTGTTAAACTTTCACTGAGGCTGATTAAAAGTGGTGGAACAACTGTTGTGATCCTGTGTTCTCACTGAGATTGTTATCAAAATTAACAAAAGTAGTTAAGTCAAAAGAGGGAGAATGCTGTGAACAAAGTCAGGCCCCAGCTCCTGGAACTTTCTTCCAAGTGTTCTCAGAGATCCTGTTTGTGTGCTTAACTGCAATTCATCTTTCATTCTCCCCTGTAGCTTATGGACTCCAGTCCTCAGTAGGATGCTAGATTCTTTGGCAAAGAGATGGAGGCTGTGCCGGTACAATTCTTCAGACTTCACTGATCATTAACTCATCTGCAAAATTCCTTCCAGATATCTTACTGCTTCCCCAGCGCTGCTCCAATCAGCGTACCTCCAGGCAGTCTTAAAGATTTTGATTCTGGGGGAAAAAACAGATCTCCACAACACTCAGTGAGCACCAGGCTTTTCAGGGAGACTGTGTTGATTCAGGGAATGCTCCCAAGGGAGCAACATGCTGTACCTTGCCCGCTGATAAGCAGCAGCAAGCCATTCAGCAGGGAACTGCATGGACCCACTTCCCAAGAAATGTAATCCCTCTAAGTCAACAAGGCAGGCAGGGCACTGATAATTTTCTCCAAACAGAGCAGGCATTATTACAGGTCTGGTAGTGAGTGAGCAGAAGTTGACACTACGTGTCTTCATTACTACAGAAAAACTTTTCACAAACAGAGCTGTCTGAACTCTCTCCAACTGTTCAGGCAAGTCCAGAGCACTGTTTTTCTGACCAGGTCTTCTGTGGTCTGCAGAAAGGTGATGGAGTTCAAGGGCTACGCTGTTGCTATTCTTTGTTCACCCTCTAAATCACATCTAAAGCTGTTAGGAAAGGCACATACTTCCCTAACAGGAATCCAAGTAGGATGGGATGTGACAGAAGCAAGGAGCAAATGATGGGGTTTGCACAGAGTGCAGGGAAGAGGCACATTAAATTATGAAGAGTAGTGAAGAAATCTCACCACACTTTCCTTCCAGAGACTTGTCCCATGCTATAAAAACATTTGGTAAAGTTCTGAGCTAAGCAGATTTCTTCCACTGAACGGACGAAATCCGTGCTGTCCCGAGGTTCTCAGGGACCGACAGCCATTAGAGGGCAGCAGGTATCTAACACATGCATTGATGGATCCCTTTCTGATACAGGATGTCCCAGCCTGCAGAACTCACTGGGCAAAACAAGACAAAAGGTATTTACTTAGAAAAAAAAAGTCTCCCTAAAGAAGTACTGTCAGCCAAGCACCTTGCCACAGGCAGTGCAGCCACATGCCATCCTATGCCAGGAATAAAAGTGTTGTAATGTCTCGTCCTGAATAAGCCATCCACCATCCTACCCACTATTATCCTGGAGATACAAGAAAAACTGCATTTCTGGCAACCATCCTGACTTAACAGCTGAATGCAAGTCTGGAGTGAAATATTCATCCCATGGGCTTCCAGCAACAAAAATAGAATGGGGGGAAACGAAAGTCCCGAAATACTTGAGCTGGGATACTTGTGAGTTGAGCTGAGATACTTGTGACTTGGACATTACCTGTTTTGCAAGGAGCAATAAAAGCTGACCCTGACACATAGCTAGAATCCCCATTGCTTTATGTCACCTGGTCCTCAGGTTAGTGGCCTGGCCACTGAAGGAGGGGTGTGCTCAGAAGACTCTACCCCAAATCTTCGAGGTACCCGAGTCTTCCGAGCACCCCGAGAACATCAGCGTCTGGCTGGGCAGGAGAGGCAGGCTCTGCCCCTTGCTGAGCACTCTTCAACAAGAGGCACAGTTTCACTGGCAGCTCCTCTCCATCCCACTGATCCAAAGGTGAAGCCTCTCAGCAAGCATATGGTGTAGAGTGGAAATAAAACTGGCCTGGCAAGCCAGCAGCCACACAACTCCCATCACTGAGAACAACTCACTCATCAGCTCGCGTTGCCAACTCTGAGGCACCAAGGGCTTAAGCCCAAGTCAGAGACTTGAAGCACAACATGATGCCAGTGATTTCAAGTGACAGACACACTCAGAGAGCTCCTCGGCCGTGGACTAACTCCAGCAGCCAGCCAGGCACAGGCACAAAATGTCTGCAGGCCCCCGGGCAGGCCCCGGGCTGCTGCAGCACCGCCCTGGCGAGCCGGCCGCACTCCGGGCCCCAGCCCCACAGCCGGCAGCCAGCCCGGGAACCGCCTCCTTCCACAGCCCGGGATTACCCCGCTTTTAACGGGGGAAACTTCTCCCCTGGCCACGATACAAAATGGGTGCCCTGTCTCCATGGTGCTTCCTTGCTCTCCAGGAGGGCAGACTGAGAGTGCTGTGGCTGCCGTAGCCTGCGGGCCGGTGAGAGCCCTGCGCGGAGATGGGCCAGCCCTGCCCGCAGGGTAACGGGGCCCCTGGGGGTCTGCCCGCTACAGCTGTGCCAGCCCCAGGCATCGCAGGTCGGGGCAGGGCAGGGCTGTGGGGACATGGAGACGCTGCTGCCGCCTTGTTTGGGCCACAGCTGACGGCTCTGAGGGCTGACATGGGGGTCTGGCTGTGAGGGAGCCCTGGTCAGCCAGGCAGGACCTCAGGGCTGGCGCTGCCCGCAGGGTCCGAGCGGCGCTTTGGATCTGCTGGGCCTCCTGCCCAGCACGGCACGGAACAGGCTTGGGCAGAGGTCTCCTGCGGGACCTGGCAAGCCCGTGGCTGCTGTGCCCAGTCTGCTTGCACAGGCAGTGACAGCCATGCACCCTTCCCACGACATGCCCGAGCCCCCTGCCCTCAGCAGCAATGCCTGACATCAACCTCACTTCCCAACTCGGTTTCTGCATGCCAGGTTTATGATGGCCATTTGCTTTCGTGTCAGCATTGTCCTTTAACTGAAATAGCTCCTCTTCCTCCTTAGCATTAACCTCCAGGATGTATTTATAGAGAGCGATCATATCCCTCTCTCAGCCTTTGTGGTGCTGGACTAAATAAGCCAAGCTCTTTTAGTCTACTTTTATAACCTCAGCTCTCCAACACCCTAATCCTCCTGCTGCCTTTCTTTCCACCTGTTCCAGCATGAATCAATCTTTTTGAACACGAATGACCATAACTACCCCTCATTGTGCACATGGCATGTCACATTGCTTTCTACAACAGAATTAGTATTTCCCTCTCTTGAGCACCGGAGCTGTGCATCAGGCAGCTGGGAACCTTGCCTGCCTGCCTTCCTCATGGATGAAGAGTCATCCTGTATAACAAAGTTCTGAGAAGACCACAATATGCTGGGGCAAAATACCACTGGGTAACAATGACATGGAGAAGCACAGGATATAAACCCAGCAGCATCATATTTTAACAAGTAGAAAAAACTACTTTGGAGCAATGCTGTGGACAAGAATTTTTTATAAGTTCAGGAGAAGGAAAAATCCAAAACTCTTTCTGTGACAATCTCACACTTTAAAAACCTACCAAGTTTAGTATGGAACAAAACATTGCGAAAGGGCGGCATGGAACAGGACTCATAATGTCATAAAAACCATTCACAGGTGGTAAAATTATCCTTACAGCAGAAGAACTAACCAAGTAAAATGTGTCCTATATAGAGCAAATGATGGCCACTGTCCCACATGTCTTTTGCAGCATCTCTGAGTGCCTGTATTACTGTTCCTGTGTGGCTGCTGTGCTCCTTTATCTTCCAGCATCCCTTTTGACACTCATGACAACCAATCCCAGTATTTCTGTCTTTAATCCTTCCCACTCTGACTGCTGAAAGGAGACATTTTGATCTCTGTATGTGCAGGATTCTGAAAATCCATTAATTAGAGCAACGCCAGGGCTTTTCTGTACTCCAGTCTCCTGTGGTGACCAGCTAGGGATCCCAGTGACAGGCCAGATACACTACACTGGAGCCATATCACATCTGACCACACAGCTCTGTTCCGTTCTGAGCCTCCCAAACACCAGATGCCTGTGCTGATAAAGGAGGATGACCGTTCCATGTGCTTTCGGCTGCTGTCTTTATGCCATCCATCAGGATGTTTTCAAAGTCATGCAACACATGGACTCTGTTCTCCAGCAGTGCAGGGGAGGAAATGGGGCAAGGGAATTGCTGCCCAGCCTCCTGGAGACCTCCCTGTACCAGGAAATGGTCTTAGTGCCACTAAAAGCATTTAAAGGTAAAGTGAAAAGCCACAAATCTTCGGGCTCTTCAATTGAATAATCAACCCTTGTGTTTCACTTCTCTTATTTGTTTTCTGTGCTGGATGGGCCTCCTCCGTTTACAGAAAGTGACCCCAGGGAGAGGGCGCTGACCTCCCGAGGAAAGCCGGTGTCCTGCCCTGTGGCCATCCGTGCCCAATGCGCTCTGCTGCTGGGCACTAGGGGCCACTCTCAGAGCTGCTGAGCGCGGCCAGCAGCTGTGTCTCGTCACTGTCCTCCCCTCCCGCCCCTGCCTGCTGCCCTGCTCACTGGAGCTTAGCTGGGAACCGGAGGGGAGAGCCAGGAGGGAGGCAGAGACAACTGGCAGGAATGAGGAGCTGGGCTGGTACTGGCTGGGAGCGGTGGGAGGGGGGAAAGGAGATGAGCTGAGCCTGGGAGAGGAAAAAGAAAAACATGCTGCTGCAAGTCCTTCCCCTGTAGAGTCTGAAGAGAAGAAAGCTGATTGCTGACAGAAAAGATTAGGAAGCCCTCCCTTGCTCATGCCAGCCCATCCCTATGAAAAGCTGCCACTTGGGTCTTGCCCTGGGACTTGGTGTCAGAGCACAGAGCTGGACCAGAGCGTGGGAATAGAGGGACCTCCAGCTTGCTTGAAACAGAGGGGGCACAAGCTTCCTACACCCAGGATTCCGGTTCCAGCTGGAGGTAGCACCTCTTGGGCCTTGCATCACCTCACAGTTTCCTTGGTGAGGGAGACCTCTGAGGGAGATAAGCACAGAAGAAGAGGAGGTGCTCTGGGGAAGACAGAGAGCAAGTGAGGCCAAGATGGACCCTTGTGCCTGGAGAATCCCAGCAGACAGTTCTGAGATGCTCTCCCCTTAATATAGCACCATCTGCCCAGCTATTTTCTCCTCTGGCTCGCTCACTGGGAGCTCCACATTGCAATCAGTGTGTCTGGCATACTTGAGCTAGCTGCAGCCCAGCGGGGTCAGGCAAGGAGCGATTGCAGCAGGGACACAGCAGCCAGCCCTTCAGCCTGGTCTCACAAAGGCAGCCAGTTCTCTGGGTCCCTGAACTGGTTTTTGCTGAAGGCCATGCTGCTCCCTCTCCCCTGCTTTGACCTGTACTGACTAGATCAGCCAGCGTGTGCCGCCTTGCAACAATTTCGGAGCAGCCTGGTCCCTGGGGAGCGCAGCTCCATGCAGCAGGGGCTGGTATGCTGAGTAAAGAAGGAGAATAGGTACAACTGGGCACTGGTCTGAGAAACAGTTTGGCAGGTCTCATGATTTTGTCACAAGTCACATTATTCCATATTTTTTCATCACACCTCAGAGACAAGAGCTTCATTCTTCAACACAAACCTGACCTTGCATAAGAAGCCAGTAAGAATACCACTTTTGTACTCTCTCTTATTTGCCTCTCTGAGCCTTGCAGTTTGGAAGGTAAATTCGTTTTTCGCTGGTTCAGGATGGTGGTAGAAGGAATTTTAAGAGAGAACACATTTGTTCTCAAAGGATGTGCTTGCCTATGTCTTTTTTCATCTTTTTGTGGTTTTTATCTACACAGGCTTTGTGGTCTCTGATGCAGAACCAGGGTTTCACCTGATTCAATTTTTCACAAAGTTTGGGCTGCCATGCAAATAATAATTGCAATCATTTATATGGCTGAGCAAAAGCCTTATTTTTTCTTTTCCCTGAAATGGGTGTGGCACAGGGACAGACTGGGCAAAGTTTGCAAAACATTTTGTACTGTATGCTGATTGCTCCCTCTTTTAGACCAAGCTGAGGCTTCTGACTAGAGAGGGAATTTGCCAGGGAAGATCCTGCAAGGACCAGTGACTTGCCTGGCACAGTAGAGGCCTGTGCTTTCCCTGCAAAGATAGCATGATGTCCATCCCTGAAACCAAACCCAATGATAAATTTCCTCCCCTATGAAGCAATCCTACAGCACAAATGAAGATTAATTGACATCCTCGTGCCTTCCACAGCTGCACAAATGGTTGGTACAGCACAAGTGGGGCCTGTTCGCTAATCGTGAAGTAGCTAAGAGCAGACCTTGGATTACTGTGGTCTACAGTAATATATCACTTTCCATAAAAAGAAAAGAACATTGTGCTCTCTTTCCCAACACTCTTTCACCCCAGCTCATCAGTTGCCCAGCAATCACTCTCCTCTCCCAACACTTGCATAGCAGACTGTGGCTTTTAATCCTGGAGAAGTTCTGCTGTGCTGAACTAAAGAAAAAGGAGCAGGGAGAAGCAGCTGGGTGCAGGGGGAGGAGTTTTTCTTTGACAAGAGCAAAAAGAATGCAATACTAGGGGAGTTTCCAGGTTAACAGAAGTCTAAAGGCCACCCTGTCTTTCCTAATAGCTCCAAAGTGCTTAACTGCTACAGGGAGAGGGAGAATATCTGGTGGAGGGAGGAGATTCCTCTCTCTTCAGACTAATTCCATCTCTCACTGCACACTCAAAGGTGCTGTTGAGTTATGCTCTGTTTCAGTTGCAGGAGCCTTCTAAGGCACATACGTTGTGTTTTCTGTTGTGAAACCTGTCATTTCGCAAACTGGCTGAAGTTTTCAGTCATTTTGCAAAATGCCAGGAGATGATAGGTATGCACATGAAATCCTCACCCTCTGGCTATTAGTAACTCCCTAACTCAAAGAGAGATGCAAAACAATTCTTATGTTCGTTTCTACAACCAGGCAATCTATTGTAATTACTTTTAAAGCCAGTCAGCAACACCCATCCCCTGACAAAGCTAACTAGTATTTTCACAACTGAGCGTTGTAACATCAGCCATTATATTTCAGTCTTGACAGTAACATCTGCCTCTGACTTGCAGGGCTCTGGACCACCACAACTCCATCACCCAAGGCAGCCTCCTTCTAATGAATATTGATCAACTATCTGAGTTCACTAATAAAAGTTTCTTTCCATTAACCAAAGGAAAAATAAAGAAATGGTCTCAGAATTTCAAGTGGCACAACACTATATGCTGTGGGAAATACATCAGTTCCCAGATCCAGAATTGTGACACCACTGTCTCAGTACACATTCTGCAGAGGAAGATCAGGCAGAAAGTCGGTCAACAGTGAACACCATTAGGAAAAAGGCAAACAACATGCTGGATGTATAAACAGGAGAAAAACCCTCAGGACGAGTGAAGTAATCCTTCCATCCAGGACTATCCAGGCTGGAGCTGGACTGCTCTCTGGTTTTGGAGACAATTCTTCAACACCAACCAACCAGAAAAAGTCCAGAAGAGGCATGTGAGATAGACAAAAGGCCTAGAAAACATGATCAGTGACAAAGGACCAGAAGAACTGTGTCTGTCTGAGAGCATCCCAGTCAATACAAAGTTCATGCAAGCACAGCTGCCCACAGACTAACTTATTTCTGATAGCTGTGATAGCTGTAGTGCACCAGGGTGCTCAGGATGCCAATTTTAGCAAAGCAGTGCAACAGCAGTGCCAGGCAGCTTGCAAATGACTCCAACTTTCCATCACTTGGCATGTTGATGGAGAAGAGAAGTAAGGCAGTGAGGTAAAATGTCTGCACTTCCTATTCCAAAAAGACTAAACTTTTAGTCATCTTGTGAATAAAACATGTTGCAAAATTAAAAAACCTGCAGTCATTCCATGAAATTATTTTGCAGGATGAGTAACTCACATATGAAAATATTTTTTAAAATCATTCTAACCAATTGGGCCACACTGTCATAATACCTGAACAGCGTGCAGTCTCAGGCCCCTACACAGATTACGAAGGGCTGCTCATTTCTTTTGAAAAAGAGCAGAAGGCTCCAAAAATGGTTTACATTATTTGACCACAGAAACCACAGGAGTCTTTGGCTGAATCAGGATCCAAAACAAGATCTTATAAGTCCAAGTCCATAGGACTGTCTGTGCATTCCCCATTTTTCATGCTGGTTTTGCTCTTGGTCACCCATTAGTACAAGTAGAGCTGTAACTATATATTACCTAGCACAGCCAACTAGCTGAATCCTATGGGAAGTAACACAGCTTATTCACCCAAAATAGGGCTAAACCTAGTCATTTTTGATCTTGCAGGGAAACTCAGATTCAGAATCCAGGTGCATGGCTAAAATCACCTCCCAGCCTAGGCCCTGTAAGGTTGACGTCACCTCCCACTCCATACAGTCTGCATCAGATCATGGAAAGCCTTCTCCCTCTGTTAACAGGATAGGCAGAAACTGAGCATGGAAATACCAAGAAATATCAAGAAAAAATACCAGTTATCACAGTTCTTGTTGTACAGGGCAGAGAAGGAGTGGCTGCTTTCTGTTAAAATCCTTGTTTGGCTCAAGGCCTGTGTGTACACAACTTTCATTTCCTCTCCTTCATCTTTGTGTTCACCCAAGCTCACATTTCCCTAGAACAGGGCTGCCTGGCACTCCCTGTAGTTGTTTCATGATTACCACAAGCAGCCTCTCCTATACAAAAAGGATAGGACTGGAGTCAGACTTTTCCTAGCAGCTCTCCTCTGGTGCCAGCTGGACCCTCTGATCAGAGCAGCTTCTCATGGCTGCTGACACTGCACTGCGGTGCAGCGGTACCTGGGCTGGGTGCGAGAGGCGTCCAGGACGTGTAGCCGCAGTGGCACAGGGCAGCAGGAGCTGCAAAACCCTGTCTGGAAAGCCAGGTGAATGCCCTGGCAGCAAGTCCTTCCCCCAGTGCTGTGCAGCCCTGGCTGTGCTGGCAGGTGAGAGTGTTCTAGGGAGGATGAAGTTAGCTCCACTCCCTCGGCACAGCCTGCCACACAGATTAATTGCAGTGCAAACACAGCCCAAATTTCTAAGCCTGCTGGTCAGCCTCAGGACTCGGCACAGATGCATCCCCAGAGAACTCTGAAAAAATAACTGATTCCATAAAAGTAGCCTATCAGTGTTAACTTCTGAAAGGCTTTTTCCTCCACTTTCCTCCATTTGCTGACAAATCTGAAGATTCTTCCCCCTCAGCCATTGCAATGGTCTTGTGCAGTCGGGACCCTCGGCTGCTGAAGCAGAGGTGTGGATTTATAGCATTGGCTTTTGCATAGTATAACGCTGAGCCTCAGGGATCAAGGGTTATGACATTTTTATGGCTTTTCTTCTCCTCCCTCATATGAATATGAAGCAACTGTAAGGAAAAACATCTGGTTTCACTTTTCTTTTCTCCACCACTGTTCCCATCTGACAAAACCTTAAAAACTTGCCAGTGTTCTAGCAAGCTGTGTGTGCCAGCAGCCTGCAAGGAGCCAAGGATTTTTTGGTGTCATCACAAGCGAGAGTACACTGGTCTGGAAGTACTGGCTCCATCATTGCTAGAAGGCAAGACTACCCAGATCTTGTCCTACTGACAGATGCACTGGTAGCCCTCCTCCTTTGCTAGAGCAGGCTGAAGGGTTGCTTAAAGACTGTCCCTCCATCTTGATCTCATTACAGGCAGCATCTCCGGGGGAAATGTGGGCCGCTATAGAGAACACTGTGAGAGGAGCCAACCCCTGCTAAGGGCAGGGAAAACGAGATGCAAGGAGAGGTTCTGCCTCACCTCAGAGTCTTCAGAGAGAATATTCTGGGGTAGAAAACCAGTCCTGCTCTATTTCTGAACAGTGGTATGCTGAGAAAGACTTGTGCCTGGCTCTCTGCTCAGGGCTAGTCCACACCAGAAAAGAAAGATGAGCCCAGAAATTCCAGAAGCTCCTAGGTACAGGTGAGACCCACATTGTCAGTCAGGAGGAGAAGAATAAAATGCTACAAACTCCGAGGCCAGTCTGGCAAAAGTGGCCAATAGCCTGTTTCCACAGCTGGACACTAAGAAATATAATCAGTTCCCTCACCTTATCTTATTTATCCAAGGAAAGACAAAATTAAACTATTTCCAGGAATCTGAAAGCATTTCTCCTTTATCTGTAGGGAAGGAAAGCATCTCTGCAACACACAGTGTTGTGGCTCTGGAGAAGCTCCAGAAATAATCTCTTCTCAGGATCCCCTATCTTCAAACCCCCAGAGGAAACCAAATGGACTGTTTGCACATCTTACAAAAGAGGGACCACTGCTAAGTGCTGGCCCCAGGGACATGCTGCTGAGTACTACTGCCATGGAGGCCACGAGATGTGAAGGTGCTTCACAGGGATGAAGTCGCAGGACTCTGTGGCAAACAGGGCCTTATGTTAGGCATCCTAAGAGCAAAGCACTCAAATAAACAACACTGGCCTCCAAGAAAGGTCTCTAAGGGACAGGAACCAAAAGAGCTTGTTGCAAAGGATATTGAATGTGAAGGCACACAAAGAAAATGTTCTGTGCTGTGGGCTGCAAGAGAAGACCCACAGTATTGTTTTCTAGTTTCTTCCTCTCTTTTTGACTGTCCTTCTTGACTATGCCAATTAAAAAAAACCCAAACACTCCCTCGTCTTATTCTTTTTCTTTGTTTACTTAACTTCTTTTCCTCATAGCAACTGCATAAAGCTGAAGCCATCTGATATTTCCAAGTAACCAAGACCATTATTCACTGAAGGCATTGGCCTGGATCCTAATTGCTGCTGGTTTCATACTCAACACAAGCCTTGCAAACAGCTGTAAATATCTCTATACAGTACTCCTCTCATGTCAAGCTGACCCTAATTCTTACAAGTCCCCTGGGATGCAAATAAAAGCACTGCCAGAGAAAATAGGTGTGCTAGGTACACTTTGGAAGGACAAACAGCAGCAAAAGAGGAGACAGTGTAGAAACACCATTTTACACCCTTTTCCAAGATATGCAAAGGGGAAGCAGGTGACAGGAGTTGGTGGTGACCAGTATTTGCAGGCCATGTGACAGGATGAAGAGGCCTTACATCTGTGTGAAACTAGGACAATGAGGACTTTCTGGATCATGTCCCAGCACCCAGAGGATGTTTGAGAAGGAAGCTGGAGCATCCCCTTCCCACTTACTCTTCCAAGCCTTTGTTCCAGGCATCCTATTATTCTGGCATTACCCAGTTTCTTCATCTTCTTTCCCTCTGTTCACACAAAAGGCCTGTGTTTCATGTGAACCTTTGTTTAAGGTTAAAGAGCATCATAACTGCCAGGTAACAGCATTGTGTTATACGGGTGACAAGGTCAGAGTAAAACCCCTGCTAAGGAAGAGAAGTCTGTGCTTTGCCAGACCTCCCCTTGCCAGAGTCACAGAAAGGAGAAAAGGACAGGACAGCAAAGCATGTGACAAAGTGCAAAAATTGGTACTTTTAGTTTTGGTTTAGTCTTCTTCACTCTTATAACCAGAGGAATGCCAAAAAAAAAAAAAAAATCATAGTGCAAGAACCCAACAATTTCACTACAAAAAAAAAATCACTAAAATATCTTTTGGGTTTCTTTTCCTTTCAAGATACAATTCAACTCAGAGATGGGGATGAGAGGGACATCCAGTCTTTTACAAGCTCCCCAAGAGTTAGGTACTTATACCACTCCCTCATCTTTTATTGCCCTATTCCTCAAATCCTGCCCATCCCCTGTGTGATTTTATGCTGCCCTTCTGCTCTCCTTCCCATCTATCACATGGTATCTCCCTTTTCCGCTCATTTCCTCCTCTTCTCTGATCCACTCATGCATTCCAGCTTCCCTCACTCCTCCCAAAGTTTGTTGTAAAATCAACAGTCCTCCAATGCCTTCAGTCCCTCATCCCACATGGCTGGTTGCATCCTGGTAAGGGGCTCCCCTCCTGACAGCAGGGCTGCAGGGGGCTAAATCCTCTGCTTCTCATGGCCAACTTAGTTCCACCAAAAAGAGGAAAAACTGTGAGGAGAAAACTGGAGGAGGCAAAGAAGGCGCAGTGTGAAAGTCCACAGCTACATACCAGGAGATGGAAATCAGTACAGCTGGTACTGTGTGTTCAGCTCACAGCCAAAGTCCTTTCTCTCAAGGTTGTGCTGACAGACTACAAAAACAACGGCTGAAAGCACAGCATGAAAGCGAGCGATGGGGAACTTGCACCAGCAGAAAGAGTCTGTGAAGAGGAAGGTTTAACATGTTTGTTTAGATGTCAAGCCCTCGGCAGAGGCTTGTCAGGAGAGGCAATGAAAGGTGTTCATGCAATGCACACGTAGCGCTTCTTGATGCACATGTGTATTTCTCCCAGCCTTTCCACCTAAGTGCACTTCTTAAGACTCAGCCCTTTCAGAATGACATTTAAGGAGGACACGCAGACCACCACACATCTGCTCCAAGACATGAGATATGCTGCAAATGAAGACATGTGGCAGGCAAATTTTTACCAGGAACAAATATTTGCCATCGTTCTGGATGGCTGCTATGCCACACCACATTCCTCCTGACACACTAGAGTGGACAAATATGCTCGGAAAAGTATGTAGATTTCTGCTATCAGAAAGGGCTGACAAACACTTCAGGCCATTGCACCCTGAGTCTTCATTTCTTGTCAAGTTGGAGGCCTATGCACACAGCTGGCTTCTCTTGTGTGCTGGCAAGATGAAAGAGCCAGAGGGTCAGGTAAGTACTAATTGTTAGAAAGATGTGGACACCCAACACAGTGAAAACCGCACTAAGGGTTGCAGATACATGCCCCATGCTAACCAGCCACCTCTTAAGATCTCTCAAGATTTCTACTGCCATTTCATTTATTCTCTTGCTCAAGTGCCACGTCTACCTGGCAAACGAATTCCCTCTATTCCCTTATGCCAAGTTTCACTCCAGCATGTCAAAACCACTGCCCTACACTGCAGCATTCCTTTCCAAGTGAACTATTCCCCCCCTCCCTCCCACAGGTCCTGCTGATGGCAGCTCGAGGTTGTATAACTGCATGCTCCCTCCTTGATAATAGCGAGAACCAGGATTTCCTGGTATGCCAGAAATGGTTTTGCCACTCCTGCCTGTGTGAAAGGGGTGGGACAGGAGGCGAAGTAGCCATCGTGTGTCACAGCTCTGGGTCGTGTCTGTGCACCTTGACAACCCGCCAGGCTATAATAAGAGAGACCTGCAGGGAGCAACATATGTCAAAGTTGGTAATTTTCCTTCCTGCCTTCACTCCTCGAAACCGCCTCAACTGGATCAATGCCCGGCCCGCCCAGTTCCTTCTTTGGACAGCCAACGAAGCATGCACACTGCAGGAGCAGCTGCCAGCTCTGCTGGAAAATGTACAGACCAAAAGATCACCTGCGAGCGCGCAGTCTTGGCGTGAGCTGTTCTGCACGTCTGCAGCTCGACAATGCTGCTGTGGCTTTGGGAGGCAACAGCAGCCGACCACAGTGCTGGCTGGCCACTTGCAATCCACAGCCAGAGGCACCTCTGAAAACATGCTCCCTGCAGCAGGGAGACCTTGAAGAAGCCTCACAAACCTCCCCTCATTTTTCAGCTGAACAAGGTTAATAACCCTCTCCCACCCCCAGCAATTTTTAGCTTTCCTGGACAGCCACGGTGTCTATCCACATGGGGAAAGGGCATCGCTGGGCCATTTGCAGTTGGCTTGGAGCCAGATGCAGGAAAGATTTGAAGGGTCCCTTGCACTATCTTGCTTCAGATTTGCTTAATGCTGCAATTACACCATGACCGCTGGTGACTTCAAGCGGTGCCTACCTGTGCTCCCTGCCCTGCCAGGCATTCGGCTGAGATGCCGCCGTGGCACTTGGCAGCCCGGCTTGGAGAACTGAGTGACCTGTGGGGCCCACAAAGCTGGCCTCCCTCCCAAGAAGAATCATCAAAATTTGCACAAAAAAGCCCCATTTTGCAGAGGTTTTGATAACTTCTATAGCAACCAGGTTTTAAGCTGCTTCTATGGGCATGATTCAGATGCTGCATTGTTTGAGGCTGTCCCATCTCTCATCGGGGCAATCTGCTTTCTGTAAACTCACCTGACCAGCGATCTTTGAGCTCTCAGAATTGCCAAAGTAGTTTCGCTTTGCCTTTCCTCCTTACTCCTGCCTCCCTTCCCCCCAGCTACTTCACAGATGCATGCGGCCCACTTCACACTTTTTAAACCCCTCCCTGAATATGGGATTTGCAGGCTGTTTATTTTTGTGACATTCATTTCAGGGAAAATGGGAGCATCAGTGTCATCACATTACCAAGCTCACCACATTTTCTGCATTGAATGCAGGCAGGCTGGCAGCACTGCTAGACACTGGGGCACTCCTTTGACAGGAGCAGGAAAGACCATGTACTTACACCAACTAATTCAGCTGATTTATTTTTAAATGCTGTAATAAGGCAGGCACTGAGTGAATGGAGAAGTGCAAACCCACTGAGATCTAGAAGGCTCTCAGAGCTGTGTGTTGCTTTATACCTCTGCCTGCCTCTCAGTTGTCTCTGCAAGTGATTCAGAAAACCCTGTTTAATCAGATTCAGTTCCTGCCATCTGTTAAGTGAGACACTGTAGGGACTGAGTATTGTAACAAAATGAATATCAGAATTGCCCTTGATTTGGCACACTTTGTGCAACATGTCCCGTTGCTCTCATTCAGAGCAATCAGAGCGAGGCTTTAAGGCTCCTTTTCTCTTTGGGGTGTAATGATTCACCGCAGTGGGTGAGCAGACCACACCGACCCTCTGCATCCCCCCAGCTCTGAGTCACAGGCTGGGATTAGAGTGACATTTTAGGATTACAGACAAGCACTCTCCCAGAAATCTCCTTCTCTTCTGCCTTTGCCAGTACTTTGCTTAACAGAGGCTGTGTGTGCTCTCTGATGTGGCAGAAAGGATGGAAATTCAGGGAATTCCCGGACAGCTTGTGACTGTATAGCCAGGTATCTGATCAAAGGTACATATCGATCAGCTTGGTCAGTGACACCCAGCACACATAAAGATGGGATCACGTAAGTCCATCCATCCTTGCGCCAGGAAGTCTCTTAGCAGTGAAACAAAAGAGTTTATTGGCAACTGGCAGAGATGGGTGTTTTGCAGGACACCTGGCACTTCTGAATGGCCCCTCCAGACAGCATTGGAGCAGTGGCTTCATTTTACCTCTGAGATTATGTGCTTTGTGCTTTTTCAAGCAGTCACAGGTCTGTTGTGGTGGGACAGCAACTTTATTTTTGAAGACAACCAAGCAAGATGCATCAAAATGCCATGGGAGCAGAGCTGATAATCTCCTCTTGGTAGGGTAGTTTAGCTTGCCTCTCACAAAATCCCTGTCTAGGCAGTACCTGCCATTTTGGAGGAACATTTGCAGTGGCTGGAGGGGATGCATATCCCACTAGGCTTGGGAAACACCTTCCCATTTGCTTCAGTGTGTCACTCACGCTACTGCTGCTGAAATACCTGACCTGGTTCTTCAGGGATGGATACAGACATGAACATCAACATTTGGAGAGTGACTCAGAGAGTCAGGGACTTTAATGAAGTAAATAAAAATTAAAAAAAAACAAAGGAAGAAAATAGAAGATGGAGAGCTGACATCAAAGTGAGCAACAGAGGACACAGAAATTGATGGATTTCACACTCGGTCGATTGTTGCAATTAATTACATAGAAGGAGCTGCGACAGTGTGTACCAAACTGCTCCCCCCACACAGCTGGAAACTCCACAGTTAGTGAGGCCAAGGGAATCAGATGTTGCACAGGATCCAGTTGCACCATGTATTTCCACATCTTGCTCAAGTTCCCCAGGTAAGTGTCTGGATTTGGTTTCTGCGGTACCACACCATGTGCCCAAATTCGTCAGGACGGGCGTGTTTATGCCTGCTACCAGCCTGCTGGGTTTGCCTCCCCGCGGGGGAAGCAGGGAGGAAGCAGAGAAATTGTCGGGTTTGCATTTCAAAACCGCCTGCATAATCCAGGTTGCTGTGCACATCCCGTGGCTGCGCCTTTCAGGCCCAGTGTGATGGGAAGCGGGAGGGAGTGTTTACACAGCCCGCTGGCCGCTCTGCAGTCGCTATAGCAACCCCAAGGGTCAGTTTATAGTCGGAGAGGAAGTTCACTTTTGGGGAGTTCAGCTTTCCAACACCAGCATCAAGCATGGCTGAAAAACAAAAGGCCAGGCAGTGAGAGGAAACACATTTAAAGGAGCTTCCTATGTGCAAAACCACCCAAGCTTTCTCAGTCACGGGGAGATGCTGCATTCCTTTCCTCTTGGTCAAAGGCACGCTGCCATGCGACTGCTGCCTGAGCCGGAGGGGTGCCTCCCCTCTCCCGCAGATGCCTGTGTGTGTCTGAGAGCAGGGCAGCTGTGGAGAGTGCCGTGTGGTGCCCCATGTTTCAGAAACACCCCTGTGCTGGCAGCCCCAAGCCGAGCGCGCAGGGCCGATGTCCCACGTGTACTCGCTGCCGGCTCTGGCTCTGCAGAGGCTGCTTGTAGACCTTCACAATGTCTCCCATGGCAGGAAGAAGTAACAGACACTGTCCTTTCTGGCCTGGATGTAAACCAGAAAATGTCTGTGGGTGCAGACTTGGGGTTCCTTGAACTTATCATGCTGAGACTCAGTCTGTGCAAGTGCTGTCGGTGGTACTGTGATTAAATCTGAAAGAAATGACAGTCATCTCTGAGGTGATGCCTAGGGAAACACCCTCTTTCCAAACACTGCCATCTACCCCAGAAAGTTTTCTTGACCTGTACAGCTCCTTGCTCCGTTATACTTCATTACCAAAATGGCCTGAATACTGACCAAAAGCTAAAAGAGCATCTGTCAGCCACTGTTAAAACAGTGGGACAGTGTCAGAGTGCAGTCACCCTGGGAATTGTGTTTTCTCAGGAAGAGAGGTAATAAACACAGCATCCCCTCAGCCACAAGGGAAAACAGCCTGCAGCCTGATGAGTCCTTCTCTCTCCCAGCAGTTCCCATCTCTGGATCTGAAGCAGCAGAAGACAAAAAGTTCATTGCGGCATGGGGGGCAGGGGGCTACTTTAAGAAAGGTCCACCTCTAGCTGAACAAGTCCAACACTAGATGGGAGAACAGGCCACAGACTTGCTGAGCTCCCAGCTGAGCTCCCCACTGTGCATCACACTCCAGGGTTTCAGAGCAGGGTTTCAGTTTACCTACTCTGCATGCTACCCCTCTGTGGTGGATATAAAGGTTATAAAGGGACCCCTGCACTCAGCAGCTGCTGGAAAAAGAGCCCTGAGCAGCCTTGTGCTTCGTCAACAACTGGAGCATGCAGTGGGTACTCCTGTGCCTGGTCTGGGCTGATGTGTGGAACACAGAGAGAAGAAAGCCTGGTAAATCCCAGGGAGGTGAGCTGACTGCAGAGTGGCAGAGCGAGCATTCCAAGGCCTGTTTTCCCTTCTAACATGACAATTTACATCAGTGAAGTATCATTCCAATAAAGCTCCTTCTGTCCACAAAGATCTGTCCACCAGTACTTGACTGCTGGCTGGCTGGGAGGTAAACAAGGTAATGACAATGTTAATAATGGCTGTGCTGGAGCCTGCTGTGCAGGCAGAGCTTGGGGCAGCTCACATAGGTGCTTCCCAAAGAATGGAGTACAACAAAGAGGCAGCAAGCCATTGCCCAGGGGAAGACACGGGTAAAGAGAGGATATGGGAAGGAGAGACTGCACAATTCTGTGTGTAGGAAGATTGGGAATTGTGATACATTATGCCAGAGAAAATATGCAGAAAGACACAGCATCACGGAGAAACACAGGTTCCAAGGGGATGAGAGGAGAAAGTTATACATGAGGCACTGTACAGGAGAAGGAAGGAACACATGGATGGGAAGGAATGACCCATAGCTGAAGCCTTCAAAACCAAAATGATAAAAAGAGAGGAAAGATGATGAAAATGAGTGTGGGTGCTGCAGGGGTGGAGTGGCAATGAAGGCTACATAATGAGAAAGGTGGCTGAGTGAGGGGAAGGAATTCATCTGGTTATACAAAAATGTCAGATCCACTTGAGAAACAGATATATTGAAGATACAACTCATTCCAAAGCAGACGTCAAATACATCATATATCTACTTCTCTCTGAAAAGAGGGAGCTACAGTAATGATTCCAGAAGAATCCATCTACCCCAAGCAGGTCAGATTTCAATGAAAGAAACCTTCATGCCTAATAATCATCTGCTCTTGGGTGGCAAGCGGAAGGGCAGAGCTTTGGGATGAGGGCTGCATGTGTGTGTGTGTTTGAGGGTGATCTCCTGGGAGATTTTCCCCAGGGCTGGGTGTTACCTAAGGAAATATGAGTAGGTTTCAGTGCTGCTTCACTGCTGAACTCCTCAGCAGAGAGGACTTTCCCAAGGAACTCCACAGGTGGATTTCCCTTTTGCTGGCAACACCCATCTCACACATTTAACCCCACAGGCTTTGAGCGGGGGATGCATAGAGGGCCAGCAAACAACAGTGTGTCCAGGAGCAATGAGCCAGCCTGCAGGACAAACTGCAGGAGATGAAGGAGCAGCTTGTGCACTGGCATTGCCCCTCACCCTGCCAGTGGTATGGCACAGCAAGGATGCCCACAGGATTAGGCCTCTGTGTGTCCACAGCAAGCAGGCTTTGACACCCTTCAAACAGGCTGCAGTTCAGGCCCTAGCTTGGGAAGCCCTTTCTCCATTGTCCTCCCCTTCCTGCCCAGCGTGTGGATGAGTCAAAGCAACCCCTGATATCTCAGGGTCACCACACAGCCTGCTGCTAGCCCTGGTTACAGGACAGACCTGCCTGATCTCCTTACAGTAATTAACAACAGCCCTTCAGAAGGTTTAATGTCACCAGGAGTCTTTCCACAAGCTCAGCTCACGTCCTAGAACAGTGCTTCCCACTCCTTTTTCCACATCAGTGAGCAAAGAGGGCTCAGCCCGTGCCCTGGGTTCCATCCTGCAGCACACCCAGCTCCCTGCATCTGCCTCACTGAGCAGCCCACGCACAGCGCCCGGGGATGCTGCAATAGCAGCTGAAGTGGGCCACAGAGCATGGAAAAAGCAGGAGGGCATCCAGGTGACTGAGACACCAGCAGCACGCACAATAAGGGCTCAAAACCTTGGCACGGCTCTTTGGAAATATTACTTGTGGGCAGGGGGGACAGGGAGGTGGAGGAAGTGTTGTCAGCATTCTTTTATTCATGCTGTATGAAGAAAAATACCCTGAAACAATGCAGTTGGGATTGGCAGCAGTTGTGAGTCACTTGCCACAGAGGCAGAGGTCTGTGTGAAGCCCCAAGCAGGGCAGGAATTTAATCCAGCTCCCCAGATGCTGCATAAAGGTGTAAAAATGTGAGCTTTGGTACTGGCTCACCATCTGCTTCAAGGTACATGTAAAAACACAGTAAATACCATTTGCATGTATTTGCAGATTTACTAGTCAGATAAATGGTAAGGGTGGTATGAAAAAGGCCTGCTTGGAAAGAAGTACGGTTAAAAAGAGGCATCTTCATCTTTGTTGCTACCACTACTTTGTATGGAAATAATGCTTACATTCATTAGACTGTAAGTGGTCATCACAGAGGGCAAAAATAATTAGAGAGGAAATAATAGGAAGGATGTTATTTAACACTGTAAATGTTTCTATATCCTCACCTGTACCTGGATATTGCCACTGCATGCACCTCAAAGGGAGTTTATTCAAAGAGAAAGAAAAAATTAGTGAGCGAGAAGACAAAAATTGCATTGAAAGAGGTTGAAAAGTCAAGCGGAAAAATCTTGTACCCCATAAAATCCTCTTGTTAGAAAAAAGTTTATCCCCCCTTAAGTCTAAAAGAAATTAAAACTTCCAGTTCCACAAAAAGACTGGAAAAATATTCCTATTTGCCCATTCTCATCACCTCTGCCCCAGGGACAGCCTCACCATTTTAAACTAATTTTCTAACCCTGCATGGCAACCTCCCCCAAAGTACACGTCTTCCGATCAGCTTCGAATCATAGTGGGACAAAAAAGCCACTTCACTTCTCCCACATTGCTGTCCCCCTCACTCTTCACTGAAGACAAAAGCCGGGGGGGGTGGTATTTCTGTTTTTTCTGAGATGCTGATCCTGGGGGGACAATGAAGCCAACTTTCCACAAACATCTCAAGGCCAAGACAGCTTTTAGAAAGGGGATCAGGCATCAACAACACACCTGAATGAGGGACATGACCTTCTGAAAGGCGGGGAGGCAGGTCACCAGCATCCCAGTGGGAGGTGACATAGGTGAATCCTTGGGAAAGTGCAGCATCCTCAGCCCCTTCAGCTTAATCTAAAAGGCAGAGCTCCCAAATGAGTCATGCTCAAAACTCCAAGTGGGAGATGGAGACAGTCATGTTTTAATGTCTTTGATGCAGAAGCCCAGACAGCACATTCTTGTGATGATGAGGACTGGCACCTGTCTTTTTTCTTAACACACAGTCAAGAGAAATGGAGTCATATACCAGGAGGGAGAGATTTTTCTACACTAATAACTGCAATAATTCCTGCTCACTTTTATCACCTTTTGCAAAAATGCCCTGCACACAGAAAGGCTTCCTTACGCAATATGTCTGAGAGATCCTACAATTTCAAAATGCACTTCTCTGCATCTAGTCAAATCCTCAGAGAGAGCATTTTTTGTTCATTTTTTTGTTCATTTTCTTCTTTTATATCACATTGGGGGCTCTAACTGCTGCCTGGCTCCTCCTGCCCTCTGAAGCAGTTACATTTCCAACTAGAAAAATAGCAGTGAGGCCCATCCCAGGCACATCTCTTATGACTGAAGTGCTCTAGAGCAGAGGAGATGCTTTAACTTTTGGTTCTTTTTACAGCTTTCTTATGACTGTTCTCTTTATGTTTGGCTTAGCCTGTTTCCCAAACAGGCAGGACCACTTCCCTTCCTGTTTGGGGACAGTGCCACTTTCTCATTCTCATCTGCTGGCATGCTGTAAGTGTACTGAGGTGTCCAGCTCTCTCCAGGAAAGAGGTTTAACAATCATAAGATATCCCTGTGGAAAACCCTTACTACAAGAGAAGAATTCACTACATTTTGTTCATTCTTCTTGAGGGTGTCCCTTCAACAGCACTCAACAGCTGCTAAATGGGATAATCCTCATGTCACTAATTCAAATGCTAATGGCTCTCAGTGCATGAGAGGTTATTCAGCCATCCGGCACCCCAGGTACACTTTGCATGAGGAGGATGATGAAGGGATTAAGGTCCCTTCTGAGATTCGAGAAACATTGGAAACAAATGCTTTCAGATTAATTTGGAGAGGAGATGATGTCTAAGACAGTGTATTTGGCTGGTATGGCAAGGTTTTTGTAGTGGGGTGCTCTAAGGGTGGCCTCTGTCAGAAGCTGCCAGAAGTTTCCCCTATGTCCAATGAAGCCATTGCCAGCCAGACCTAAGATGGGCCTGAAGCTGGCCAAAGCTGAGCCCATCACTGATGGTGGAAGTGCCTCTGAGATAACGTGTTTAAGGAGAAAAAGTTGCCACACAAGAGCAATTGCAGCTGGAGAGAGGAGTGAGAATATGTGAGAGAAAAGCCCTGCAGACACCAAGGTCAGTGAAGGAGGTGGGGGAGGAGGTGCTCCAGGAGCCAGAGCAGAGATTCCCCTGCTGCTGGCCCGGGAGGTTCACAGTGGAGCAGAGATGCACCTGCAGCCCAGGGAGGACCTGGTGGATGTGCACAAAGGAGGCTGTGACCCCATGGGAAGCACGTGCTGCAGCAGGCTCCTGGCAGGATCTGTGGCCTGCGGAGAGAGGAGCCCACCCTGGAGCAGGTTTGCTGGCAGGACTTGTGACCTTGTGGGAGACCCACACTGGAGCAGGCTGCTCCTGAAGGACTGCACCCTGTGGAAGGGACCCACGGTGGGGAAGTTCATAAAGAGCTGCAATCCGTGGGAAGGACTCATCTTGCAGAAATTCATGGAAGACTGTCTTCCATGGAAGGGACCCCTGGCTAGAGCAGGAAAAGAATGTGAGGAGTCTCTTCCCTGAGGAGGAAGGAGCAGCAGAGACAACATGTGATGAACTGACTGCAGCCCCAGCTCCCTGTCTCCCTGCACTGTAGTGTCAGTTCCCCATCCCCCTGCCCTATGGGGAGCAGGTAGAGAGTTTGGGAGTGAAGTTGAGTCCAGGAAGAATGGAGGAGTGGGGGGAAGGTGTTTTCAAGATTTTTCAAGATTCTAATTCTCATACTCTGATTTGATTGATAATAAATTAAACTAATTCCCTCGAGTCAAGTCTGTTTTGCCCATGACTCTCATTGTTGAGTGATCTCTACCTCACTTTATCTCAGCTGAGGAGCCTTTTCTCTCTCCTGTCTACCTGAGGAGGGGAGTGATAGAGCAGATTGGATGGGGACCTTGCATCCAGGCAGGGTCAAAGACAGGAAAACCAGGCAGGGAGGAGGCCAGCAGGAAGGATTTGCCTGCTTTGATGCCTCAGAGGGACTCCCTGAGAGACCCTGCGCCCAGCCCAGCCTTGATGCCAGCAGGCTGAGCCAGGGCTCAGTGTGATCTCAGAAAGCACTGCTTGTGCAGAGGTGGTGCTCAGCAAGCACAGGTCATCTTTCTGTTGTCATGGCTAAACCACTGTCCCCTCAGTGCAATATTGGCTACCTGCACAGACACAGAGGCACCTCTTCCTAAGGCTCTGTCACAGCCACAACTCCGCTCCTGGCCGGGTAATGCTGGGCTCAGTGACCCTCCAGCCATGCAGTGCAAAGTGCCAAGCTGTCGGTGCCCCATGGGGCAAACCTCTGGTGCTCCTTGCCTCTTGGACAGGAAAAAGGCTGCAAAAGGCAGCAGCAAAACCTTCAAAATCTACACTACTTTTATGGAGCAAACCTTGCAACTTGAGCCATGCTTTTGTGTGTGTGCATGAGTGTGTGTGTACGAAAGGCAGTTCATTGCATTAATTTATATTTCTCACGTGCAATTCCCCAAAAATCTCCCGATCTCTACAAAAGTATGTATTGTCTTTTACATGGAAATAACCACAGAATGTATAGTCACACTATTAAACAGGTCACACCTGTCAGTGCTATCTACATAAACGCAGAGCTGGAGTTAAGCCTAAAACTTTCTGTTATGAAACTGCTGATAATACATGACCCATGGGAGGTGGGTCATCAGTGTCTGTCCTTCTGCACAGCATTATGGTGATGACAAAGGAAAGGAACAATGGTGACTTTGGCTTCCACTGCATGGACTGTTTGATGTGCCTTTCTCATCCCTTCTCTTCTTCAAGGAGGGTACCCAGATCCCTGGTGTCTTCTGTCTCAAAAGTGGCAAGTAGGAAGAGAAAAGGAGAATCAGATCAATAAAATACCCTTGAGGAGGATATAGAGAAGGTGAGGAGGGTAAAAGGCTGGGAAAAAAGATAGATCTTCCACAGTTCTCAGCAATGTGCCCCTGAAACATTTGTGACCACATTCTCCAAAGGGATCAATAATCAATGAACATGCACTTTTATCTGTTGAAAAAACTATTTTGATGTGAAACTAATGATGTGTTTCATAACTGGTCTTAAGTCCATGGAGGACGCTATAATTTAAGTAATTGTACTGGCCAAAGCACTTTTGCTTTGGTCTCACCATTCATCCTTGACTTTCTTTTTAATTTTGAAATGATCCTGTATTCAGTTCTACTGGCTTGATCTCTCCACTTCCCTCAGTATGTTATTCCTAATTCTAGTTCCTTAGCATCTTCTCCTCTGAAGAGTTACTTATGCACCAGAAAAGTTGCTCTCATTTCATGTTCCAAAAAAAATGTGCCATGTATCTGTTGCCATGGCAGTGGTGTGGGTTCCAACCAACCATTTCAGCTACACTAACTTTAAAATGGTAACCAAGTTTGAAACTCTTTGGTTTTCTCCCAGAAAACACAGAACCAGTGCAGTCAGCCCAATAATGAGTTCTGGAACACATCTGCCCATGTGGGCTTGCAGGTGACCACCAGGCAGCCATGACTGGCCCCCTCCACTGGCTGCAGGGCTGACCCAGTTTCTCCTCAGAGCTGTCATGGCAACCTCCACAGTTGTGTTTGTCGCTTTGCATGGAGAAACCTTCATTTTCCGGCTATGGCAAAGCCAGAACTCAATGCCAGTGGCAGTGCAAAGTGGGAGAGCAGCTCAGCCCTTCAGCCCAGGTCCTGATGCTGAACAGAACCCATGTCATGTGGTAGCAAAGAAGTTGGACACAGAAGGAAAAGCAACCTGTCTCTTACTCTTTTCCATTCTGGTGCTACTCTGTTCCTTGTCAGGAAGCACATTCAGGCTGGCTTGATAAAGAAATGAGGCACATGGAGGCAATTCATGTCTGCTCCTCCATGAACTCAAGGTCATTGCCCACACCAACCTAACTCAGCAGAGGTTTAATATCCTCAGATCCACAAAATCCATGGGAGGAGTCCAAACAAGGGAGAGTGATCATGACTCCACACAGAGGAAAGCCACAGTGGGAGCTCAGTCTGTACTGGAGAGTTTGCATGAGCACTGCACAGGTGGAGGGGCACCTGCCTGGGCTGCTCCCAGGACCTCTGGTTGTGCATTTACCCATTCCCAGCCATTCATTACTCCAGGAGGGAGCTGCCCACAGCAACAAAGAAATGTCAGCACTTTATATTAAAACCCTTGCCAGTGAAAGTGGAGAGAAAAACATTCTGAACCATGGGGCACACACCAAAAAATCCCTCCGGTGTGGTGGAGAGAAGGGAAAAGGATAAAAATAATAATAATTTTTTAAAAATTAAAAAAAAAAGAACCAGTAAAAAAAAACCTAAAAGAGGAAAATGCCTGGGAGTTTTGATTTATAAAGGGAAATGAGCTGTAAGATAATGTGCTTGGACTGGCCAAGCTGAGGCGGGTGTGAGAAAAGTGGGTGACAGCCAGCAAGCACCAGAAAGAGCCCAGGCAGTGGAGAGGGAAAAGCACAGCCTGCTCAGAGGGAGTGAGACACACAGAAAGTGCATGCTAAGTAGGAGTGCCAGGATGACATTTGAAAAGGGGAAAATTTAGGCTGAGTGTCAGGAAAAGCTTCCTGACAGTGAGATGCATGCACTGGAGCCATCCCGCGGGAGAAGCCCTGGAAGCCTCATCACTTGGCTTGCAAGGGCTGAGCTGGAGGAAAGCTGCAAGTCCTGGAAAGGCCTTGCAGAAATCCAGAGCTTGCAGAAAGTCAAGAGCAAGGCTTGCTTTAATTACGGGAGGCCTGGCTCAGAGATGAACTCTACAGACAGGAAGATTGTCCAGGAAGAGGGGAACTCCCAGTAGGTGACTGGGAGGCAGCAGGTCCCAGGCACAAGCATCACTCTCCCCATGGCAGCCTAGAAACAAATGGGTGAGCAGGATAGGGAAACAGATAGGGAAATAAAAAAATCCCTTCTCCTTTAAGGCAACATTATCTCTCAGCAAAGAGTTGTTCTGCTCTGGCCAAGGCACAGTCAGTCAGGGCTCAGGCTTCTGTTAGTCTGGGCCCCTGGGAAGGCCAGCTGCCAAAAAAAGAGGGAAATTTTGCTTTAGTCAGGGGGTAGGGCATGGGTGTATTGGGAGGGAAATTAGGGAGAGAGTGAGGGAACTTGCACAGGAGAGCAAGGGAGAGATGAGGGACATATGCACTCACTATGTCTCTGGATGTGTGGCAAGGCAAGAAGCCCAGCAGGATGGCTTGGCAGTGGGGGAAGGAGGTAATGGCTGCAGGCAGAAGCCAAGGCAGAGAAACTCCAGGAATGATGCTGTTTCTCTCCTATTAAGAAGAAGCCTCGAAGACAAAATCTGTGTTAAAAACAGCCAGGGCATGGACTCTGTCCCCAGAGCTCCCTGAGCCACCATCACAGGAGAAGGAGGTGTTTTCCCCAGTGAGGAGGCAAACAGAGTAACTTCTCCTGCAGGGACTATCCCTGTGCCCCATCCCTGGGCACACCACTGGGCCAGTTGTGCCCAGCCTGGCCAGGAGGAGCCTCTCCATCATGGCACATGAAGACCTACAGCATGCTGCTCCAGAGCTGTGAGCCAAGCTCACAAGCAGCCTGGTGTGAGCTGAACATCACCCCACCAATTCCAGTGGCCTTACTGGGAGCTCAGATCACAATGTCACTTCCATAGCATGAAACCCAATTTGAAATTCTGACCCCTTGTGAGCGCCTTCTATCCCCAAGGAAAGCATCTCTGTGCCAAAGGTAGCCACACACTGATGCAGGAGATAGGCATGGGCAGTTAAAGCAATAACTGAGCTGTGGCACAGCTGCCCTGGGAGTGCCATCCCTCTCCCATCTCAGCTTTTACTGCTGTGTTCCTTTACTCAGATACACCGCCCTCTCCATTTAAACAGCAAACCCAGCAGGGCAGGAAATGACAGCCTATGCTCTTGCCGAGCCAACAGAAACGGAGCTAAAGTGGAAAGCCTATTTTAAGAGTAAAGTACAATATAAAGAGGTTGCATTTATTTCCAGACCAGACATTACAAACCCAGGGAATTCAGAGTTAAAGTTATGCTTAAAATAAATTCAAACTTGTTGAAGTGTGGCAGTGTGCTACCAAGGCATACAAATAGCCTTAATTCTGCCCTGCAGTGACACACAGCCGTATGACTGTGATTAAAATGTTTTAGTACTTGTGCTCCTAAACTAGATTACCCCGATAAATACAATTTTTTTCCTCCCACAACAACCCTGTGCCCCAGATATAGCCACTAGCACAGATTTCACTGCCTACCAGGAAAAAAAAGATATATATCACAGGGCCTTCACATCTGTAATGGGAGCCCCGGGCTAAGTGTTGTCTTGGAAATACCCTCCCTCCCATCGTCAGATCCGCAGCCACCCCTGCCCAAGGCTCTAGAGAGCACAACTGAAATGTGCACCAAGTGATCATTTAGCCCTGCTGAGGGGAAGGGAAGGGCTTTCCTGACACCTTTGATACCACTGTAATCTACACTCACGTATTTATTTCACAAGCTCATTAAAACCTGGGTTTTAAAGTGCAGAGAAAATAAAAGAGAGAGAAAGAAACATCATCTGGATAAACAATTATGGCTTTTTGTCAAGGATTCAGGAGCTAATCGAGTCCAGATCTGTTCCACGTTCACATTTACATGTGAAATTGTACTTACTGAGCTAGAAAAAGTCAGATTAACATCAAGAGTCAGCTCTGCCCCTCAGCTACATAGCGCAAATTCTGGATGAATGGGGGCTCCCAAGGTGTTACAGAAGGCAGTCTGGCCCCCAAATACTTAAGGGCCATTTGGCTGAGATGCACATGAAGTGGCTGGTCTGCACTTCAGCCCAGTTTGAAATGATTCTCCAGAAGTTGTATTTACTTAAGAGAGTGGGTGGCCTGAATTGTCACGATGTGTTCAAATATTTGGCACTAAATCACAGCTGTCCACTTATTTGCACTTTTGCTGCTGGGCAGCAGGAACACCCCTGGAATCAGTCAGCATCAGATGCATTAATGAGCTAACAGATGTATTATGGTTTACAGTTTGGATTTCTTTTGTTCACATAAATACACACCTCCTCTCCACTTGTTTCCCAGAACAGCATATCTTCTTGAACATGTTGACTTTCCAAGCTTTATTTTATCTGGCCTTTATTAATGAGCTTGCAGAATTCTCTGTTAGACACAGAAAAGCACCTTTCCCCTAGCAGCCTTTCTGAGCATTACACGCCACCTTGGAGAGACTCAGGAGTGTGAGGGGAAACAGTCCAGCCTCCGAGAAGTTCCTCTTCAAAAGCCAAAAGCCATCCTCTGCATGCAAAGATCCCAAGTGAATATGGAACCAATAACAACCAGGAGCAAAGACCTTTACATAAGGAAAATATTTACAAAGTCCGTGTTACAAGTCACATCGTCTGGAGGAAAATGCTTGCACCTTTGCTCTGCAGAAAGCAAGTAATTTGTTGCACCGAAGGAAAGAAAATCTTGTTATCTGGTTTAACACTCCCATGATTGATTCATCCCACTGCTCCATTGCCAGAAACCTTTTATAAATCACAGATATGGCATAGGTCATGATTTAATAACATGCCAAGAAAATTCATCCCATGCAAGAGGACTTCAGGACCGGTGTCAATTCTTTGCAACTTGTATGCCTAATGGATGCTAATTGCAAACTGTAATCATTTTTATTAAACAAATCAACTGAGTTTTTACCAGGGTAATGCCTTAGCCTGGAACCAGTGGGAACCAGGTTTTTGTGTGTGTGAATAAAATAGTTTTTCAGAAGAAAATGCTTATTTGCTGACACTGAAGTTTCTTGTGGGAATACATCACTTCTATAATTAAATTTTCATCTGGAAGATTTTTCAAGTCAAAAATGGAATTTCTGGTCAGAATCATAGCAGGGAGGAACACACAGGAAGCCAGCTCTCAACTGAGCACAGCCAAGCCTCTTGCATCCCAAGCACTTGGCTTAATTATGGAGCCAGCGGCTCATGTGCCATATAGCTGCTCCTTACCTGGTCTTGACCATTTTTGGCTATACTTTTCCAACAACATTTCCTGATTCTCCTTCCAGCCCCTCCCAGGAGCAGGAAGCGCAATGGACAGAAAGCATCTGCTCACTGTACAATTGTATTTTCCGGGAAGCATCCCCAAATGGGTGCTTGCCTCCAGCCGGAGGAGCACAGAGGAGCAACCCCACGGCCAGCAGCCGCTCTCAGCCACGCAACATGATCCGGGAGAGGATGTCTGGCCCTATCTGCCTTCCCCTCCATGTGCAGGAACACACCGTATCAACAGAAAACACCTTTGGTAAGGGCATAGGCACACCTCCCACCCCGGGAGGCTGCACGGCGTTATCTGCAGCAGTGGGAGGGAGCAGGAGAGCGCGGCTGCTGGCACGCCTTCCTACCCTCACAGCCGGATTCACCAGGACAGCCCGGCTGCTTTTTGCCACCGTGATGACCACACACTAGAGCTGCAAGCCTGGTTTCACCGGCCAGTTTGTGACTCTCTTGTGCCCACGGAGTGGTACTGAATAGCTGGAAGGGGCTGGTGAGCCCTCCCCGAGCTCCTCTGCGTTGCACACCTCAGCCGGGCTGCTGCAGCAGAGGTTGAAACCGAATTGTCACCAGCCCCCCGCACAGCCCTGTCCTCCGTTCACCCTCAGGAGGGCAAGTCAGAAGTGGTTCAGCTCAGCCACCACAGTCAAATGAGTCTGAAACACTGTTAGGAGGGATTAAAATCACATGTGAGTGTGTGTGTGTGTGTGGTTTCACAACACCTCCCTCTCCCCACCACCAGCCACACCAGTTCCCTCAAAGAAAAGCAGAACAGTGGAGCACAGACCCAAAGTCATGCCGTGATGCATTAAAGCCTTGTTTTCCCACTGCTTAAAGAACTGACCCAGCCCCCTCAAATGTTCCCAGCATACTTGAATTGTGAGTCAGAGACCACAATGGAGATACATGCCTAGCCTGACAGTTTAAGTCTCTCCTGCCAAATAGCCATCACTGACTTTTTTGCTCTGTCACTCATGAGTCCTGTTCCTGCTGCTCTAGCCACACAAAACACACTGCCTCATTGTGGAAGCCAGAATAACTGTTTGGATGCTTACCTGTAGCGTCTCCAACTTTTCATAATCCCCTTCATGAGAAGTGCTGCTAACAAACCAGATGGAAATTTGCAGGTATTGAAAACTCTTGTCTTTCTACCCTCTGTGGAAGCAATAGAGGATGGAAAGAACAGCAATACTGAAAAGTGAGGCCAGGAAACACTTCATCTTTGCAGGTAGGGTCTAATATTTAAAAGGAATAATAATTCAAGAACAAGATTTCCACAGACTGATCTGGCACCTCACTAAGCAAAACACCCTAAGGCTTAGGAATTAATCTGTGATGGACCCTTCCTTGGGCTTCATTCACCATAGCTAAAGCAATTGCCTGTCATGAGTTAGCATCCAGAGTAGCAAAATAAGTTTTTACTCTTTCAGTTGCAGTGGCAAAAGGCCTGCAGCGCTGAGCAGGGCTTCATTTTCTTCCACACCCCTGCTCCTCCACGTGTCATCCAAACAGCTCATACAGCCCTGCTCGGGACAAAAAGATTATTATTTTACTCACTGTAGGTCACACTCATTTCCTCTTTGTTAATTTTCCTCCACAATCCTGAGTGCTGGAAACATTTTTTGTTAATTAGCCCCCCCTGCTTTTTCTTCCATCAGAAGGCACAGCTCTCACACAATCCGAGCACTCTGGCAGAGAGGCAGAAGGGCTTCAAGGAAATCCCCCAGTAACAGAGTGCAAGGCTTGATCTGCAGTGAGGAGAGCTGGCAGCCCTGCAGTGCACCTCAGCATGCCAGCTGTTGCTCCAGTGGTGGAACCACGCTGGGAGGAGTTCAAGGACCAGCAGCTGAGAAAAAAGCAGACACAACCAAACCCTCCAACGCTACATGAGGTCGAGGTTGTGTGTATGCACATGTGTGCATTTGCTTTACTTTTCTTTTTCCTTCCACTGCAACTAGACTTAGTATTTCTTCAGAGGATTCATGCTTGCACTTGTACCAAGAAATCATTCTCATTATCTCCTTCATCGCCTGGGCTGCCGTGCAGAGAGCAGCCTGCTGTTATCCACCCCTGGGCTGTCTGGGGTTTGGGACAGCTGGGCTGCAAGGCTGGAGAGATGGGGGAGTTTCTGGGCTCTGGGGTGCACAAGGAGGAGAGAGATCATTTTGTGTGCTGCTCATCTGTCTCTACAGGAGCACTGGTTTTCGCCTCTGTAGCACCTGCCATGGGGCACCTGGGGTGGGACACGGGAGCAGAAAGAAAAATAACTTCAAGCAAGATTTACTCCCTTCCCTATTAGTTAATGCTTGCCAAAAAAAGTTATGCAGAGGCAGGGGGTTGAATAGGTCTGAGTGGACTTCACATAACTGATGTAAACATTACACTTTGACATCTCTCTCCTTTCAGGAAGGGGGAATCTTTGACTGAAGCTGTGTCCAAAGCCCTAGACAGAAACCCAGGAGCTCTAGGATGTTCTTCCCAGCTCTGCCTCAGGCTTGAAATTTCAGGACCATGGTGTTTTGCTGACAAACCTGAGCCATGCTAAACTGAAGATAAAATACCAGTGACAATTTCAAACCACCCATCCCAGCACAGCACACACTGCTCCGAGCTGTGCATATGCACTGACCTCTCCCAGCTTGGTCCTGGTGACAGGGTGATACACGGCCCAGGCCAGCTCTCCCTGAACTCCCCACAGGCCCTCATCTAACAGAGACAGGCACTGGAAGTGCGTAACAGGGAACAAGGAAGAAAAAGAAGCTGTTTCGCTGTGCAACTAATACAGATCTTAATATGAATCTCATCTGAGCTGAAAGAAAAACCTTGTTGTACGGTCACAGCAGGTCATACCAGCTAGTGCAGGGAGATGCAGTGCATTTTTAGAGCACACTATTCTGGACAACAAGTTTTGGAAAGTGTTTCTGGAGGTTGAGCCAACCTCACAGTGCTGGCTCCAAATGCATGCTCTTCTCAAAAAAGGCGTTTTAAAGGAGTCTGGATTGCAGCTTCTTTCAGCCCTCCGTCCTCAGAGGCAGTGCAAGCGATCAGACAATTAAAGAGGCATAAGCTGGCCCTGGTAAAGCTTCAGCCCTCAGCTTGCTCCTTAAGCCAAAAATAGAGAATGTCAGCAAAACCACTGCATATTCACCTGGTAAGTTTCTAATGCTGTTTGTCGAGCAGTGGCTGCCACCAGTGCACACCACAACCCTCTCCCTGGTTTCGTGCCACCACCAAGCTGTCAGCTGGGCCATGAGAGTGTCAGCTGCTGCTTGCATTACAAAATCTGGAAGGGATGGACCCTGAAACCAGAGAAGCAGCAAACAAGGACAGCAGCAGAGCAGGACGGGCTGCTCACCAGAAGTATCTCCAGCACACAGGAGATGACAGATTTTCTGGCCACTAAGGAAACCTGCATAAGCACATGTCTTTGCACAATGTGCAATGAACCACTGGCTCTGGTCTTTTGAGAAGGGCATGTAGTGATGGGACAAGAGGTAACACCTTTAAACTGAAAGTAGATTTAGATTAGATACTAGGAAGAAATTTTTACTGTGAGTGTGGTGAGACACTGGAACTGGTTGTTCAGACAAGTCGTAGATGCTCCATTCCTGGAAGTGTTCAAGGCTGGGTTGGACAGGGCTTTGAGTAACCTGGTCTGGTTGTCCCTGCCTGTGGCAGTGGGCTTGGAACTTGATGATCTTTAAGGTCTCTTCCAACCCAAACAATTCTGTAATTCTATGACAGCACATGAGACTATGAGAGCACCATCTTCTCACATCTGACATTCAGACCTGAGGACTTCAGAGGCCTAAAACAAGGGTGCACCTCTTCCTTGCCCCTCCTAACTCACAGCAGTTGCATGGGAGGCAGCAGCACACGTCCTCACTCCAACCCACTGCTGGAATCACCAGCAATCCAGCAGGCTGTTACACCCTTACAAGAGGGCTTGGCAGAGCAGCTTCCCCAGCCAAGGCAAGGTTTGTATCAGGGGCTAAAGATCAAACTGTATCTATCTCTGAACACACCTTTGTTAGTTTTGGCTGCACCCTTTCAGGTATCACCTCCTTCCCCAGGCAAACATGTTCCTATCCCAGGCGCCACAGGCCTGCTGTGCTCCTCCAAGGGCTGCATCCGCCTGCCAGGAATCTGTGCACCTACTGCATCCACATCAGCAGCCCGCAGCCAGGGACAGAGAGCCCCAGCACTAATGTGGCTGCAACAAGGATGTTGCAGGGAGCAGAGGAAGGAGCTGGGAGCAGATTCCTGGTCAGACTGCTGCTCGGTTTTGCTGGAAACTGGAGTGGAAAACTGGCACCGGCATCCATCCACGCCAACAAACATTGCATTCATATGCAGAGCTACAGAGCAAACGATCTGTCAGTTGTTCATCTGGAGAACAGGTTTCACCAGCCTGGATTAAATGATTATGTTGCCACAGCATGTGCTTCTGGCTGCTCTTGGAGATAAAGAAAGTAAGGCACAAGGAGCCTTACAGGAAAGAGGCCTGAGCCTGCAACCCAGCTCCCAACACCTTTATGCTTGGAGAAGGTTCAGACCAGCACAGAGCACGGGAGATGGGGAGCAAGTGTGTTTAAAAGGACGAATTTTGGTGCTGATGCGCTGAAATCGCTAATGCAAGAAAAGACCTCATTCGATTGACAACAGAAGGTGCACACTTTACCTCCAATTACTGCCTCCAGATGTGCACCAGACTGGCTGTATTTCTGAACCTGCTGCTCCTCGTTCCCACAAAGCTGAAGGCAGAGCGAGTGCAGTTGGAGGTCTAACAGCACATGTGCAGCTTCACCAGAGCCTCCGTCCTGACTCCACAAAACCCCCGTTGAGTGACTCCCTTAGGATGTAATTGCAGTCGACTTCATTCCAGGCCATGAGCATATGTCTGGCTACGGACATTACTGCAAGCACAGAAGGAGAGAAAAAAAAAAGAAACAAAGCAGAAAGTGTGAAAAAACACTGGTAATCCAAGCCCCGTCAGGATAATGGGTGTTTTCCTCCATAGAAAAAGGTTACTTCGCTACCTCTGGCAGTCTGGCCAGCTTCCCTGCATTCGTCTTTTGCAGGGAGAAGAGAAAGGCTGGCACCAGCTTTGCAGTCTCAAAACCAAAATATTGCTCCAAACCCATGGGCCGACCAACAACCCCTGAATCCCTCTGGAGCCCACAAGGGTAAAAAGCAGAGGCTCAAAGAGCTAAAATGGCAATATTAGGACTCTCACAGACTTCAGAGAGCGATGAACCCTTGCACCAGGGAGCCCAAGACATCTTTTTCCACTCTGTGGCCTTTGATGGGTTCACCCCCTACAAAGTCCACCCCGTGTCCCCATGTCTCAGGGGATGATGTGTCTGTGGTGGGTGCAGTGAAAGGCGCAGGGATGCAGTCACAGCACAGTGTGGGCAGAGGAGCTGGAGCCACCACTCTCTGCCCCCACCGTGTTTCACAAGATGAGCAGTAGCAGCAGCACTGTTGCTTGCATATTTGCCTCTTTTTTTTTTCCCTCAGAAAGTGGAACCCCATGCTCTGAGCACTGGGAGCTGTTACAAACACTGCACTGGGGAGAAGTCCCTACTAATAGCCTGTAGCAAGCACCCAGCACCCAACGCTCCCAGCTCAAGCACCTGCAGGCTGGCAAATCCCTGAGCCATCCAAAGTAAGGTCTTATCAACGGGAAGTGCCAGCCGGGCCTAAGCAACCCTGAGCTGCCCTCCCCACCTCGAGTGGCCATGAAAACACAGGGGATTTGTCCAGTTGGGATGGCTCCCAGTCAGGCATTTAGGTTTATGGCTCACGGACAGGTTTTTAAAAATACATCCCAGTGCATGCACGGATGTACTCCAAGATACACTTATATCCACAAGCACATGACCCGGGAGGTGGGTTAGAGCTGAAGTGACTCAGCCTCCCGGTTACAGGAACAAAATTAGCAACCACTCACAGACGTCTTATGTCTTAGATGGGGCTAGATGGCACTGTAAGTTAGTTAATGTCCCTTCCCTTCGCCTCAGGAGATTTCACTTTGGCATTAAGATCAGTGGAAAACCAGGAAAGCTGGTGCTCCCTAGGGTATATTTTCCAGAGCCGAGCCAGTAACTCACACCAAGAGCCTGATTCAACACATTTTCAAGGTACCTAGTTAGGAGCTGTGTCCAACAATTTAGTCATTCTCTGGGTTTTTTTTTTTTAAGAAAATAATTCTTGGCTTGACAGCATTTAAACATATGTTTTCTCCAAATACTTGGCCTACATTTTCCCTTCTTTAATTTATCCCATTTCTCCTCATTAACCCCTGCCCCCCCACCCCCGTTGTTCCCATGCTGGATCCCTCTACCTCTCCCGAGAGAACAGTGATGAAATGACATTCGCCTCCCAGACCTCCTGGCACATCACCCCTTCTCTTCAGGATCGGCCCAGCGGGGCAAAGAGCCCTTTGGCCCGGAGCCCCTGAATCACTTAAGGATGCACAGCTGAAACGGAGCAAAGCAAAGTGGTGGAGGGAGGCGAGGACCGGGCTCGGAGGGACAGTGCCTGGCTGTATTCAGGTCAGAGCATTCCGGTCCCACGGCCTCGGGTGTCTGCCTGAGCTGGTTGGGAGACGAACGAGTAAGGATCTGCCCTAATCTCACACCCAGACCTTCCAGAGCCTCTGCACTCCGGCGAGCGCGCTGCGGCCGATGGCACCGTGCCACCGCAAGGGAACGGCATCCGTGTGGCTGGGGAGGAAGAGGGACGTGCAGTCCTGGAGCAGTACATCTGCCCGCGGGGCTGGGAAGAGGGTGGCCACCTCTTTAATACAGCCCCTATCCCTGCATCTAGCACGCCGATGGGTATCTCTCTCCCATCAGTTAACAAAGGGAGCAATGCTCTGGAGGAAAAAAGAAAAAAAAAAGAAAAAAAAAGAAAAAAAAAAAAAACAAAAAACAAAACAAAAAAAACCCAAAGGGGTGGGGTGCTGGGGTGTGGGGAAAGAAGCATAAAAGCACACCAAGCCCCCCAAACCCCCAAACCACTCTTCCCAGCACAGGATCCCATCAGCTCCCTGATAGTCTGGGTCATTCATGCCTGTGAGTCGTTTCCTCAAGTAACAGATTAGTCACGTACATTTGCAATGGCAGCGATTCTGCCAAATAGCTGAGGAGCGGGGCAGGAGAGCAGCAGCATGACAAAAACAGGCAGAGGAGGGGAGAGGAGAAACAAAACGTTTCTTCCTTTTCTCCCATGCCCCCTCGGCTTTCAACAGCGTTTGCATGCACAAGCTGCTAAACAGCTGCATCACGTGGCGGTGAAATCCAGGCGTTATCTGGGCAGAGACTTGGACAGCCCTGCCTGTCTTTCCTTTTTCACCCCCGGGCTGGCAGAAGCATTGCCCAGCAGCCAGAACACTGGCAGCTTCTCTAAGGTTGGGACCAGAAGCCTCCCATAGTAGGAACAATGTGCGGCAGCTGGGAAAACCTCTCAGTTGAGCTCGCATGCTCCGAGTGACTGACAAATGCCAGACCCCGGCAGGGCTGACATGGGCTCAGGGCTGCAAAGTGTCCCGCTCAGAGGCGAGTCACTCAGAGAGGAAAACAGACAGGTAAAGGCCCCCAAAAGCTCCTGATTAGTACGTGGCTTACTGCAAACAGTTACTTTCTTCTTCCAAGAGCAGGCATGAAAAATCACCGCTGTCATTAGAGCAGCAGCGCGTGGAGCTGCGAGCAAGTCAGACTGCTCCTCTGTGATGTGCGTGCTGTGTCAAACTGCCCCTGTCCCACAACCCTCCTTCCAGCCACAAATGCCCTGGTAGGTAACAAAGAGGGAGATTCAAAGCAAGAACACCTGAGTGATCCAGTAACAAGGGGAAAAAATGCAGCCTGTCTCGGGTCATCTGATTTGTGCGTACATTCCCAGACACTCCGTCTGTCCCCTGTAGTTCAGGGAAATGCTAAATGGGCAGCATGGCCTGGCGAAACTGTGAGGAGGGGAAAAGCAGACGAGTGCCTGGGGGAAAGCTGATGAACTGGTTTTCAAGACGAGCGTTACTACTGCAATAAGAGATAGGGACACATGTAGGCGTTCCCTGTCCCGGTAATAAATAACAGCTACAAAACTCTTATTAACCTCTGTAAAATATGGTAGTTCTGCCAGTCCATCCATCATGAATCTATCTGTTACTGTGGTACTCACTTCAGCTGTCCCAGAGAAAGACAGAAAACACAGCAGGCCAGCCAAACATCCCACATCCCAGCCAAAGGGAGTCACAATTGCAAAGGATGTATCCTTGCTGTCTTAAAAATGATGGTCCTTTCTTGTATCCTCTGCCTTAGGGGGCAGCACTGAAAAAGGAGACTAAAATATAGGCATCACTTCTGAGACAGGAACCTCACCGAGACACACAGTAAAGAAATTTTAAAACAACTACCTCAGGAATCTTCTACCTTTCCCTCCTAGGAACAAGCAGCCCTGGGGTTTGGCCTGAGCATCTGGCCTGGTGAATTCACTTGCAGTCCAAAGAAAGCCTGTCCCCATTCATCAGCAGGGTTGGGAAGCGCCAAGTCTCTTCTCGTCTCTCCATCCCACTTCCTGGAGGGGAATTCAAGGAACAAGTGGCCTGATAGTGCTGAGGGGAGTTCTGTCCCATGTGCTGCCAGGCTTCCCACGCTGTCCCATTTCAGAGGCAGCACAGGGAGGAGGGGGAAACGCATAAATCAGAGCTCTGATACTTGGCACTACACCAGGACATAGATTAGACTACTCAATCATTTTAATTGCTATCCAACAGTAATAATCTATTTAGGTGGTTTACTCTAAAACATGCATAGCCCTTTGGTATGTTTATAATGCTAATTGGGAAGGTCCTGAACCAAACAGCCACCCTGAATAGCAAAGCTGTGTATTTGGGGAGATTTATTTGGTTAGCTGTTTTCAGAACTTCACTAGAATACAGTTTTTCTTAGCTTTTTTTGCTTCAACACATATATTTTTGTCTATTTACTTGTCAATCTCAGGTATCTGGCAGACATAAAAAAATGCAGAGCAGTAACCAAAATTACACACACTTACCATGCAACACAGGGTTATTCTTCGTGTCTTGTTTCTGCCCTGCATATTTAACTTTGTACACTGGTGAGGACTTGGGTGCTCAGGAAGAATGCCATTTTTAGAATTACCAGACTTAAGTAGCTGCAGCTACATAAATGCGGAGTATGTCAAGACCTGAGGGAAGCCAATAGTTTTACTAGCTCATCAGTTAACCCACATGGGCAGGAGTGCAGGGTGTCAGTGAAGGAGATAATCCACCTCCAAGACAGATCCCAGCATGTCTCCATGGGAGTTTTGTGCTTCACAGGGGCACTTTGCTCTCCCTTAAGAAAGATGGTACATCAGAAAAAGTTCCTTCCACTTTACCTGCACTGTTAGCACCGGTGTTATTGCAGGTAGGCACTGGGAAGGACATGCTGGGTATGCAGAAGCTGTTACCTGCCATATACTGAGCAAAACCACAGGGAAAAAGATGGTGCAGCCTCTGCTCTGGCTGTGTTTATCCTACATGTCAATGAACAATAAAAACAGGGCACTGAAAAATAAACCTCACTGCTTCAAAAGGCCCCCAGGAGAGTATCTTCAATGGTATCATATTTTTTCTGTTTCTTTCTGATCCTTTTTTTACTGTTGAAGTTGACATCTTTTTCCTCTTGCTGAACCAGCATTTCCTGACAGCAAACCATAGTCAAAAATTTTCCATCCAGCCCTGAAGTGGATTTCAGCATTTGGTGCTTGTGCACGCTTATGAAAAGAGGTTAATGTCAATCCCAGAAAACTATCTACATGATGTTCAAAAGGATACTGACAGTGAGGAGCAGCACCTGCATTTGGGGAAGCCCAGACTCTCGTTTCTTTGCCTCAGAGTTGGGGTCAGCTCTTCTCTACTCTCTTATATTTGTGATGGTGATCCTCCTTTGCATGTTTGCTGCCCAACTGACCTGTCACTTGGAAAAAAATCCTTCCATGGGGAACACTGTTTTTCGTGACACAGCACAGCCCCTTTTAAATACCCTGGGGACATTCTGATGGTTTTAAAAGCAAACATCTTGGAAAAGAGCAGTGCTCTCCCAATAAACAGCAGTACAGTCAGGCCTCAGAAGGCAAACAAGCAAGGCAGGAGCTTGTGGGAGGAGATGGTAATAAGTACAATAGTCAGCTTCTTAATCACCATCCCCAGTGCCTGATAACCATTACCTTGTTTCAGCTGCCCTGTGCATAACAGTGACAGGACAGCCCTCCACATTTGGAGGACTTTACCCTGCAAAATCTACTCAGGGATGAACAAGCACTGAAATGTAAACACGCCCAAGAACTTTTAAAGGTTGGAAAAGGAAAATCTCTTGTGCTGTGAGAGTCATCAGGCATGAGGCAGCCTGGGTAAAGCAGCCTCCAGTCTACAGCAGTTGCACTCAGCAACCTCAACAGTCAAGGACTTTTTTTGGGAGCAGGGATGGACACAATGAAAACCAGAATTCCTGCCTGCAGGGCACTCAAGCCAAAGCTGTCTTAATATGCTTTTAAAAGCAGGCAAATGACAAGCAAGGCATCATTTCCTTCAAAGCCCGGCGCTCCTCCTCCACTGAGACATCTAGAGCTGCTGTCGTCAGCTTCAGGGGCAATAACTTCACCAGGAGGCGAAGCTGGTTTATGAGAGGGAGGAGGAAGAGTTAAACCAAACTCATCAACCCACCCAGTGTCATCAGCCAGCAGCTCTGAGCACACTCTCACGGGGAAGAGACACGACAGCCCAGCAGCGTGTCCAAGAGAGGATGTGTCCTAGAGGACACAGCTGATTCATCATCCCGCTTAGGAATCTCGGGCAGTTTCAGCTGCAGAGGCCTGACCTGCTTGGCAGCCGGCCGGCCGGCGTCAGCTGCCTCCTGGAAAAGGGAAAGAAAATATAAAAAGCTTTGAAACGACAGAGTGGGCAGAGGAATGGGGAGGAGGGGAAAGGAGGCAGTGTGGGGGGAAGAGGTGGCCTTGCAGGCTCTGGTTGAGTAAGAGGCTAATTCCCCCCCCCACTCCCCGACCGCGACTCCATCTAATTACCCTGTTTCCTCTGAGCTGATTGGAAAGTGGCCTTGTGTCTGGAAAAGGCAGTAAGCATCTTACATGCATCTGTTCTACCTAATCCCTAATAACTAGTGCCTGTGTGTTCCGGGAGAGGAGGAGGGGCTGGGGGAGGACAGGCAGGGAAGGGCCGGGAAGGGTTTCCCGTGTAGGCTGCCGTGTGGCAGAGGGCAGGGCGCCTTGCGGCCGGGGCTGGGGGCTTTCAGGGAGCTCTCACTGTTCCTCTTCCGCCTGTTTCATAATCTGGAGGCCCTTTCCTCCTTCCCCTTGCAATCATAACAAATTTTATTTTAAAAAAAGAGAAAAGAGAGCGGGCTGTGGCTGGGAATAAGGACCCGTTTTGCTGAGCCTCGCTGCAGTTGGGATCTGTGTAAGCCACTCATTTTCCCCTTGCCCTAATCCTGCGTTATCCTTTAGGCATGACGTTCAATTCCTGAAGGGGGGCGGGAAGTGCTCTCCAGGGCCCTGCCTGGTTTGCCCAGGAATTTGGATTGCACTTTTTATGTGCAGCTCCAGGAAGGGGCAGAGGGACAATTATGCAGCCGTTTAGTAGCCAGGCAGGCACATTTTTAGCGAGCTCTTCCTAGTGGGAGCTAATTCAACTCGAGGAGAGCATAGGGATAAACATCTCCATTTGCCAGAAAAAGGATTGTCACAACTGGAATTTACACAAGTTACGAGGAGCCAGGAGCCACTATTTCATTTCACTTGCTTGGCGTCATAAAGCATGTTAGCACTTTAAAAGTGTTGTGAGGCAAGATGGATGCAGGGTGACAACAACTCCCACAGCCCTGCCATGCCCCCGCCCTCCCCTGCCACCATCGGGGCACACCAGACTCAGCCCTGTATCTTGCTCAATGCCCTCAACTTTGCTCCAGCCCCTGGGAAGGGGGGCTCTTGGCCTCCAACACTGCCAGCTGGCTTCTCTTCTGCACGTTCTAGTCCCAGGAGGCTGGGAGAGGGACCCGCTGTGCCCCCTGCACACCTCGCAGGGCGTGCCAGCCTTCCCCTCAGGCTCAACCCACGTGGAGGAGGACTCAGTAACCGATCGCTTTAAACCGGTTTCAAAAAGGTTGGCTGTGCCTCTGTGGGCTGTTTATTTCCAAGAGCTTTCCACATTTATCCAGCCAGTTTTCCACTGTTTTGCTTTTGGATTTTTGCAGTTGCAAGCTTTGAGGGCTCCTCCTTTCAAGAGCCTCCTCACTCATCCCTCAGCACACTAATGGTGCCAGAGGCCCCATGGGCTGATTTCCCATAGGAAGCCCCTGTCCTCACCTCTGTCCAAAAACACTGGGAAGCATCCTGAAAAGAGCAGTGAGATACAGGCATCCACAGGCTGGACCCATCCAGTAACAGTGGACATACAAATTAAGGGGAAGAAGATGAAGCTGATGGCCTTTTGACCTTTGGCGATTCTCATCTGCACACAGGCCTTACGGATGAGCAAGGCGAAACCCAACAGTCCGTATTTCCTGGTTTGTTTTTCTCTCACTTTTTCTCATGGAGCGGTGGTTACCCAAGAAACCTGCTGCCTGCTGATTTTTATTAGGGACCGAGCCACGCTGGGTGGGAAAACCAGAACAAGCTCAAAAGTAATCTCTTGGGCCGCTGTGCTGTTTGTGAAACACCGTGCAGAGGTAAAGGCCTTCAGGTCACCATATGGAAACCCGGCTGTGATTTATACTTCCTCCTCATCCTCCCTCCAAGGGACAAAGGGCTGCCTTGGGGAGGCTCACTTCACCCTGCAGAGGGCTGGCAGCATCACTGCTCACTTTGCTGCTTGCTAGCAGGGCACAATCCCAGCTTTTGTGAATCATCCACCTACCCCATGCGGTACAGGATCCACAGGCTGGAGTCCCCCCAGTGCTCACACGAGCCTGTCGGGGAGCAAACCTCGTGCCAGGGACGGCTGCCCTGCAGTGGAGTACACAGCAGCAGCCCTGCAAGGGTGATGGGAGATGGGGAGAGTCGGCTGCCTTCTGCTTGAGCTCTCGTGACTGACCAGAAAAGTGAAGTGAAAGAGCACAGTGGGAAGCTGGAAGGTCACACTTTGCTTCCAGTGTTGTCCAGATCCTTCTACAGAGCCTCCCTACCCTCCACATGCATAATTCATCCCATGTCACTGTAACTAAACTTAAAGCCCCTTGAGGTAATTTGGCGCAACTTTCCCATGAGTGCAGACTCCTGACACTGTAAGATTAGCAGCAGAAAGAAAAAACAATCACTTAAAAGTGTCTTCAAAACCTCCATCTTTAAGTAATAGATAAGTGGCATAAACACTCAAAGTAGTGTGCCCACAACCACAGGCAGTTTTCTGTTAATTCAGGCTGAAGTACTCTGAAAAGGGAGGTCACCTTCCTCCCAAGCTGCAAAGATGACTTCAGGGAGGAGCTGTGACCACAGGTGTCCCTGTAGCACAGACTTGCCTGAATGTGTGAGGGTTGGCATGGAATGTAAACAGTAGCAAGCAGATGGTATTTTAGGAGGAGAAAATATCAAATTTATGGCCAGAGGTTGTGCTTACAGTTACAACTGCAACCTCACTACCTCCTCCTCAATATTCCTACCAGCTGTGCCACAATGGCTCCAGCCCTCTGAACACCTTTTCCACAGCCTGGTCATTGCAGCTTCATGAAAAGAAACCCAAACAGGCCAACCTGCTCCTCAGAAGACACACTGGAGTGAACTCTGCTCCCCAGCTGCATCTCCAAATGACAGGAGCTGCAAAGGGGGAAGAAGGAAGAAAATGTGGCTCGAACTGATCTCCTCTATGAAAGAGTCAGCACAGGAGGAGATTCACTTGCACCAAAGTGCCAAAGACTGCCTCAACCTACCTGGCATTTATTTGCAAAGCTGGGAGGAGAGCAGGGAGATACGGCCACCTAGGCTTCCCTCAGTTAGTGCCTGTAGCAAGAGCAAGTGCTCGCAGTTCAGGAGCTGTGTCTCATGGTCCTGTGCTGTACATAGAAAGTGTCAATCAGTCCCTCAATATCTTGTATTCTTTGAGATCCCTTTCAAAGCATATTTAAGGGTATCTAAAACAACATAGGTGTTTGCATGACAAATTCCACACGCTGCATACACAGACACAGTGATTTTCAAAAGTGCTAAAGGAATAAATTTACTGTATCCTTCTTCATGCTCAGCGCATGGCACCATGCTCCCAGCCTAGAAGGAAATAAAACTATCACTACTTTGTATGATATTGGTTAGAATGAAGTGGCTTTTTTATACTCTGCTTTCACTAAGGTCCTGTCTTTCTAGGATGAAACCATCATATTTGGGAATACTGAGCAGATTTATTCTGACACCCATTCTCTGGGGAAAGTCTGCAGGTTCTCAAAGACGGGCCATGGATACAGCATCTTCATGGTCACAACCCACTGAAGGGTATTCATTATCACCCATCCCAACTGAGCTAATTAATCCTCAATAGTAATGCCTAATTTTAATTGTCTAAACTCTGTTAAGGCAGGAGCGAGTGCCTTTAACTCCTCTAATTCTAGGAGCTGGATTTTCAGCTCACTTCATGGTTTGTTTTCTTCTTTCACTCTTGCACTGTCTTTGCACTAAATCACATACCACAGACCACACCTTGGGAAAACCCATATCTTCAGGCCTCTGTCCTGGCCCAGGAAAGAGCTGATTTTGTATGGAAGATGACTCCACTTTGAAGGTGTCCCTTCCACCCAAAATGTCTCTGAGATAAAGGCATTACACTACTTGAGTGGGGATAAGCAGAGTCAAAGCTGCGTGAAGCTGGGCTGACCCAGAGCATGGCCAGGGCACTCAGCTCCCCTGGGAAGAGCCTGGAGATGCCTGGCTGGGGGCCAATGCCTGTCCAGAGACTGTCTCCCTTGGGGCTGTTGATACTCAGCAAATGAGTATAAAATAATGGCACATGAATGGGCTTGGGGACAGAGTGACCACTCCTGAAAATCTGAGCCAAAAGTACTCACCCTGGGCTAAGTAGTGAGTGAACTGGCAGAAGCACAAGCCTTCATTCTTCTTCTTGCTGGATCTCTTCTTCAGCCACAGGCTCCATGGTAAAATCTTATCTGCTGCAACTTTATATAACAATTATGTCACCGTTAGATTTCAGAAAGCACCTGCAGAATCCAGTTAACTTACCACACCAAAAAACAAGAAAAACCAAGGTACTTCAGATGAAAAGATAAAATGATGACATTGTTTTCAAGAGTGTAGCCTTTATGGTTTATAATTAAATACAACCCTCTATTTGCGCTATTAACCAAACTTTAATGGAAATCCTTGAGAACTTTGCTTAATGCTCTTTAATGGTAAAATATAAATAAGGCATTTTTAAAGCAGGTAACAAACTTCTTTTGCAAACAACAGAAAGTATTTTGCCCACACCACAAATGTTATAGGTGATCCTACTGAGGGGCTGAGTGGACACAAACATTACACTTTTCCTTTTCTATAGGAACTGGTGTAAATTAGGAACAGTTCAACTGGTCATTAAGCATAAGAGAAACACAGGGGTTTGCTGTGTCTATAGCATATTCAGCTATGGCTTTAGATTTAAATATTTTTACAGTATCTTTCACATTGGTGCTTGGGGACTCCCAGGTAGTCAGAGATGCGATTAGATAAAAGAGGCTATTTGACTTTTCATCCTTATTCCTTCCTGCCTTGCTTTTGTGGGTTTAAAGCACAATCTTTCGACTAATTAAACACATTTGATTATTCTGTTGCATGTGCAATGAATGTATAATTAGACTCAAGAGAAAGATAATGTGCTTTCGAGCTGACACTAACACTTCAGCATAAAGGTACCCCAGGCACCACTAAATGTAACCTATGAGCTCCTGCTAATAGCACGCTGCCTCTGATCTCCAGAGGATTATCTTACTCTGGAGCTCTTACGGGAGCCGTGTACTGAAAGGGGCCTGAAACATATACCCTGTAATTTACATCCCTGCTTAGTGCCTTGGTGAGGAAAGGCAGCCTTTGCTCCAAACTGTTTCTTTCCTACTCTACTTTTCAGGTCTGAAGTTAAGGCACATGATCCTTAGGGTCCAGAATGCTGTAAGGAATCTCTGGGTGGTTTCAGGGAGGAAAGTGTAATTTTTTTGCCCATCTGTTTTTTCTTCTTTTTTTTAATTCATATTCAGTAGCACTTTTTTCCCCTATAAACACAGAGAAACCTCATAAATAAATTATACTAGACAAAACCCAGTGTCTCTGCTCCAAAATTAAAGATGTCTGCTGCTTTATCCTCACCAAGCACTACCTCCTAGTGCTATTATTTACTATACCTCATAAATATCAGAGTCCTTTTCCTTTCCTCTCCTTGGCACTTTTCCCATCAATTTTACACTGTTTTGTTTTTGTTGTTGTTTTTTAACAGAGGTTACCTTCCCAGCTACCACATGATAGTGATTTTTTTTCCTTCCCCATTTTGTGGTTGGACCAGCTCAGACAACTAGGTAAATATTGTGGGGAGCTGACCCTTAAATATCAGGTTTGCCTGTATTTTTTCACAGAGGTCTTTATTTCCTTAAGTTGTAGGTGGTCTCCTTAAGGCAGCAGGGAGACGAACCTGGTGTAGTGGAAGGAGGGGGAAAAGAAGAAGCAGAAAAATCTCCTTAGGATGTTTCCTGTGGCAAAACAATGTAAGGAATAAGTAAGGAACTGTTCATAAACAGTAAGAAATATTTTAGGGCCGCTCCAAAAAAATTCAAATCCAAATCTTCTGTGGGGTTCAGTGAACCCTGCAAATTGTGCATTTCCTCCAAAACAGAATCACAGAATCACAGAATAATGAGGTTGGAAGAGACCTCTAAGATCATCAAGTCCAACCTATGCCTTAACACCTCAACTAGACTATAGCACTAAGTGCCATGTCCAGTCTTTTTTTAAACACATCCAGAGGTGGTGACTCCACCACCTCCCTGGGAAGACAATTCCAGTGCTTTATTACTCTTTCAGTGAAAATTTTTTTCCTAATATCTAACCCGTACCCTCCCTGACGTAGCTTGAGACTGTATCCCCTTGTTCTGTCAGTTGCTGCCCGGTGGAAGAGACCGACCCCCACCTGTCTACAACCTCCCTTCAGGAAGTTGTAGAGAGCAATAGGGTCACCTCTAAGCCTCCTCTTCTCCAGGCTAAACAACTGTCTTGGTTTGAAAGACAGATATCTGCTAGGAAGGGGCAGGACTTCCCTAGAGATGGAGAATTCAAATCCCCTCCCTCCAAATTATTCCAATTAAAAGGAAAATTAAAGGAGCTTTCAGGCAGAGGTATGGGGGTAGGAATAACAGTTCTTTACTAGTATATAGGACAAAACGACAAACAAACAACAACTACAGCATCAATAATAAACAGAATCAAGAACCTTGAGGGCTTTCTTTTACAAAAGCCCAGAGCAGTTTGATCTGGGTGCCCCTGCAGGACTCCGAGAGGCCGAACTGGAAGGAAGGAAAAGTCCCGGGCTGGTGGATGAGATGAGGAGCTCTGCGCTGGCAGCTGGAACAGCAGGGGTGTCCCGGCAGGGCTGGGCAGTGCAGGGCTACAGAGTAGCAGGAGAGCCTCAAAGGTCTGAAGAAGCAGCGGCGGTGGGGGGAGAGGCTGGAGAAAGCGAGTTCAGGATTCCCGGGTACACAGCAGATGACGATAGATTTCCCAGGACGAGGCAGAGGCAGAGGGCAGCCTGACCGTCCTCCTCGGCGCTGAGAGCAAGAGTGCCTCCCCCTTCCCCAGATCTGTCTTTTTGCCTTTCCCAAAGCTCATCCTCTCTCCCCTCTGAGGGACACTCCCAGGGACTCAGAAACAATAGGTGTAGCCTCGTGCTGCCATATCCCTCAAGTACCCCTTTTTGTTCTGACTAAGTAGTCATTAAGGCTTCTTGGAAACTTATGGGAAGAAATTCTGTGAGAAGAAAAAAAACCAAATCTAACCCCCAACAACAACCCCAGCTCCTTCAAGCGTTTCTCACAGGGCTTGTGTTCCAAGCCCCTCACCAGCTTTGTTGCCCTCCTCTGGACACGCTCAAGCATCTCAACGTCCTTCCTAAACTGAGGGGCCAGAACTGGACACAGCACTCAAGATGTGGTCTCACCAGCACCGAGTACAGGGGAAGAATGACCTCCCTGCTCCTGCTGGTCACACAATTCCTAATGCAGGCCAGGATGCCACTGGCCTTCTTGGCCACCAAGGCACATTGCTGGCTCATATCCAACCGGCTGTCGACCGGTTGGATCCCCAGGTCCCTTTCCGCCTGAACACTGTCCAGCCACACTGTCCCCACCCTGTAATGCTGTAGGGGATTTTTGTGGCCAAAATGTAGAACTCGACACTTAGACTTATTAAACTTCATGCTGTTGGACTCTGCCCAACCATCCAACCGATCTAAGTCTCTCTGCAGAGCCCTCCTCCCTTCCAATAGATCAACACAAGCTCCCAGCTTAGTGTCGTCTGCAAATTTACTAATGAAGGACGCAATGCCCTCATCCATGTCATCTATAAAAATATTAAATAGAACTGGTCCCAGTACAGACCCCTGAGGGACACCACTGGTGACTGGTTGCCAGCTGGATGCTGCCCCATTCACCATCACTCTCTGGGCCCGGCCATGCAGCCAGTTCCTGACCCAGCGAAGAGTGTTCCTGTCCAAGCCGTGGGCTGCCAGCTTATCTAGGAGTATGCTATGGGAGACAGTATCAAAGGCCTTGCTGAAGTCTAAATAGACAACATCCACAGCCTTTCCTGCATCCAGCAGACGAGTTACCTGGTCATAGAAGGAGACCAGGTTGGTCAGACATGACCTACCCTTTGTAAACCCATGTTGACTGGGTCTGATACCCTGGCCATCTTGTAAGTGCTGTGCGATAGCACTCAGTATGAACTGCTCCATTATCTTACCTGGTACTGAGGTCAGGCAACTTGAACCTGACTTTGGATTGAGTAATGGGAATCCTGGCATTTCTGTACCCCTTGGCAGTTGTGAAGAGGATTTTGTGGGTTTTTTTAAGATGCCTGTTTTTTCAGAGTAAAGTTTGTTCAAAGAAACACTGAGCTAGCTACTGAAAATCAGCCCCTATCAACTATCATCATCTACAGATCCAGATGAGGGGCAAAGCTCCTTTACCAGCAGTATGACTTTAGTGTAAGCAATCTGCAAATTTCCTCTTATCTGAAAAAGAAAATGATACCTGGACAGGCCAGGAGATAACAACAGGCATGCAGCCTCAATGTCAGCAATACCTATGACATTGCTAGCATTACCCTTGGGTCAGCATGGCAAATCACACCATGCCATTGCAGCTCAGTCACTTTTCCATAGGGTCAACCCCTTTAGTAAACTTCCTTCAGCAGGAGGCTGGCTTACATTATTTGTTGTTGTTGTTTACACTGTCAATAGGACATGTCGTCTGCCGGCACTAAGGAGAACTGTGCCGGAGAAGATGTAGGACCTGTGTCAGTGTACTTGATCTCCAGATTTCATCATACATAGCATGCTTCACTGCAACTGCTCTGCTTTACCCCTTGCTCAACAACAAAGAGGTACCCAGACTTCAGAGCTTTGTATCTGTGCCCAAACTTCAAGGCTGACATACCTGAACATCGAGAATGAAGTGCAAAATCTCCTTTTCCGGTTCCAAAAGCATGCAGTTTGGAAAGTTTAGGGATGAAACAGGTGCTTGGCTAGGCGTGTGCTGGTCCTAGCTTGTGGTAGCCAACTCAAAACAAATCTGCTACTCTGCCTGGGCCATAGGTAGTTAGGTTGGTCCCACTGACACCCTCCTGCAGCCCACCCCCAGCCATGGTGGAGCTGCTCCCTGCCACTCACTGTGCTCTGCTTGTGAGGCTTTCAGGGTTGCAGGTACCTGACACAGGGCATCTCCTGGGACCCTTCTTCCCTTTTCTTAAAGCCCTTTTCTATTGGGAAGGAAATCCCAAAGTGTCTGCCAACTCACATACCACGTATCTCGGTTGGAGCTGCTGAGGCAGATTGCTAAACTTAACTACCAGTTCCAAGGGCTGAGACAGTGAATGACAGGTCAATTCATGCAGTGAGCTAGCAAAGATTGCTGATAAGTGCTTTCTAATTGAAAGGATGATAAAACAACTGTTAGTCACTGATGAGCTGGAAGAATGAGTTAGTCCTGGGGTTTTTTAAACTATGAAGAGCAAGAAGTGATCATGAGTGACATTGCAGAAGGGTGACTGTTGCAGTTACTTGTGGTGGTGCATGTTCTTTTTATCTTTAATGTTGTTTGTAAAGCTTGGTTCTTTGTACAATTCAGTTCTATGTACCCCTACCCCCCCTAATTAATATTCCTTTGTTCTCTCCTTCTCCCTCACAAGGGGATATTTTTAGACCTTCCTGCCTTTGGTTTTCCCATCCCAGTTCTCTGTGATTAGTCCGAAGTGCCTTTCCCCTCCCCTGTCTACCCTAGAGACTGTATCCCATTGGCCGGAGGCGGCCAACCCCACCCCTTTCTCCTCCCCTTTTGTCCCCCTTAAAACTCTGTGCACGACCAGTATCCGGGTCCAGATTTGGGCTCAGAGTGAGGCTAATAAACCTTCTCTGCTGCACCATCTCTGGGTCCTCCTTTTTCCTCTGCCTTGCTGCTTCAGCACATCCCTCCTAAGCCCCTTCAGGGACACAGAGCCCACAGGAGTCAGTCCTGCTCGCCCTGCCTGCAGACTGACCCTAGGCTGCGCCTTGTCCCAGTGCCTGGGCTAGCTCGGGGCAAGAGCCAGTGGCTCCAGGAGGCACTGCAGCAAGCGCCTGGCGCCCAACGTGGGGCCCCTGAAAGGGGTTTTTGTCTTCGAGGAAGACCCCACGGACGGAGTTAGTGAGGTCCGGAATAGGGCCGGCCTCACGAAGAAAGCTCCTGGACGTCGCGCCGCCTCGGGTGTGAGCTGCCTCTTCGGAGGAGGTGCTCCCCGAGGAGGGGAAGGTAGCGCGCTGTGCTGCACTCCACAGAGCGTCTTCCCCCGGCAGAGGAACCCCCAAGGACCGGCTTTCAGCACCCACGCCAGGGTGGTAAGTATAAACCCCCTTTTGACCGCAAGGGGTTTTTCGTGCAGTTCTGTGTGGGCGAAGCCCCCGGACTGTGGTCGCGCGGCCCCGGGAGGTGGGTTTTGGGGCTCATCTTCCCGGTCGGGAGATCCCTGGTGCTTTGAGTTCTTTTAGTTCGTGTCGGTTTTATTTTGTTTGGGGGGAGGTTGTATTTTCGGAGGTTGTGTCACGCCCCGGTGGTTTTGCGGTTGTAGGGAGTGTGTTTTTGTTTGCCGGTTTTAAGTGCGTGGCAGTTTAATTTCCTTTTGTGTTCCTTGGTTTGGTTCGGTCCTGGGAGTGTGCGGATTTTAACATCTCCGAGAGAATGGGTGCCTCTCTGAGTTCCGCACAAAAAGGAGCCTATTATGTTTGTGTTTCTATGTTGGAGTTGGAGAAAATTCAGTTTTCGAGTAGTTGTTTGAAAAGGCTGATCAGGTGGCTTTTCTTGCACTTTCCTAATACTACAGAGGTGACAGTTCGCAGCTCCCGGTTTTGGGAGGCTGCAGAGAAGAAATTGGTTCAATTGGGCAATTCAACAGAAAAAGAGGCACAAAAATTTATGTTTTTAATTTCGCAGTTAAAAGCTATCACCAAGAGGCAAAAGGTGCAAGAAAATCCACCTAATAGACGAGTTACCCCAGTTCCCCCTCACCCCAGTACCAGCCCTTCGGTCCCAAAGAAGGGAATTTTGAAGAAAGCAGCAACCCAGAGGGCTGCTAGCCCAGGCTTTCTTCAAAATTCTCGATCCCCCAGCCTCAGCAGTCTTGGCCGGACTGCTGGGGACTCCCTGAGACGCCCTGGCCAGGCAACTCGGGGATCTTTCCTTCCCCCCTCTTCCCCTACAGTTAAGCCCAAGGTTAAATTTAATTTAAGGGAGTCACAGGAGCCACAAGATGGCGCCTGTGCCCCACAAAATGGCGGCAGGTGGCCCTCGTGGTCGACACCTTCTTCTTCCCAGAACCCCCTGTCCCTCCCCCCACCTCCCCCTCAATCCAACCCCTTCCTATTCCCCGCCTCTCCTTATTCATCCAACCCCTTCCTTTCCCCGACTCCTCCCACAACCCCTCCCTCATCCCGAAAATTCTCACCCTCTCGTCCCGCCCCAACTCCTCCCACAACTCCTCCTACCACTCCTCCCACCTCCCGGAAAGCCCCTCCCACTCGCTCCACCCCTACCCCTCCCATGACCCCTCCCATTTCCCACGGTGCTCCACCCCATTCCTGCCCCGCCCATTCGTCCACCTCCTGGGCGGAGTCAGCCACATCTCCCCGCCCCGGAAGGAGGCCATCTTTGCAACAAAATTCCCACGCTCTCTCTTCCGGTTCCCACGCTTCGGAACCGGAAGATAGTAGCGATGGGAATGAGGAAGTAAGCCTCTCTGCAGCGCCGGTCACCTACAGAAAAACCCGAGGTGGTGACATCCAAAAAGCAAATTGGCATCCGTTTTCTCAAAATATAATTAGAGAATTATGCAAGGCACATAAAGAGTTTGGCAGAGAGAGCCAATACTTCCGTGGCCTCCTAACTGCGGACTTAGCTGGGGTCACAGTAATACCTGCGGATCTTAGGCAACTCTTTGCTTGTTTGATGAACGGCACAGAGTTCACCCTCTGGGAAGCCGCCTTCAAACAAGCACTGAGGGAAGCCATTCCAGCACTGCCACTTCCAGCTATAGATGAACAGGGGAACCCCCTCTCTGTTGAATTGCTCAGCGGAGAGGGCTCCTTTAGTTCCCCTGATGCGCAAGTTCTCTTGATTCCTCCCTCAGTTCTCCCAATCATCAAGGACATTGCCTGTAAGGCATTCTTTACACTGCAGCCACACGCACCTTTACCACCCTTTACCACGATCAAACAGGGACCATCAGAGCCCTTTGTAGACTTTGTGGAGAAACTCTCCAGGGCTCTGGAAGTGCAAGTTCCAGACGAGAGTGCTAGGGGAAAGATCAGGGACAATCTTGTCTTTGTTAATGCAAATAACCTTTGTAAACAGGCCATTCTAAGTCTTCCCCTAGACCCTCCACGTACCCTCCAGGCAATGTTACAAGTCTGCCAGATGAAGGTCCCGTTCCTTGCTCGACAAAACCAACCTGCTCCAGCTCCACCTGCAATCCCCGCAAGGACAGTGCGTGTGGCAGAGCGTCCCAGTCAACGCTCTCAAATGCAAGATAATCCCGCTCGGCGTGGATGCTGCTTCTTCTGTAAAGAAGAAGGTCACTTCGCGCACGAGTGCCCGAAAAAACCGAGGGGGAGAAGGAATCCCACGACACCGCCGGGAACGCCGCAACCTTCCCGCAGTGATCCAAAAAACTAAAGGGGGAGCGCGGGTCCACCCGGCGTGATGACCCCAACAGGGTGGACCAAAAAGGGGGAGATGTCTTTGGGGGTCGCTGGAACGACATAAAACCACCGGACTGGACATTTTTAAATCCTGCTTGGGACTTAGCTATGCCGATATTGACCACTTCCTCTCTCTTTGAACCCTTCAGGTTACACCTTACCAGGAGCCTACATCTACGGGATCGGGATTGGCATCAAGTCACCCTCAACCCGAAGGAGCTAGGGGACTGGCCGCTGGCGAGAGGAGGTAAGTTCATCGTCATCGGCGATTGCAAACATACTCCGCAAGAGATTGAGGTGCTCCCTGGGACACTCTATAATAATCCCAGGGCCCTCATGATCTGGCTGCGAACTACTCATCCCCCAACATTTGTCCCAAAAGGACAAATTGTTGCACAGGCTCTTCCCTACGGGGATCCCGAGCATTACACCCTCTCAGTGAATACTGTGCATCGCGTTACGACACAGAAGCCCATCATCATGTGTAAAATGATACTAGGGGATGAATCAGTAGAGACACCACTGCTTTTCGACACAGGGGCAGATGTGACGATCGTCCCTACCAAGGATTGGCCGTCACATTGGGCCTTGGAAGACGTGCCTGCAAACATCCGTGGTGTAGGTGGGTTTCAATCGGCAAAACAATCAAAAAGCGTGGTAAAATTCGAGGGACCAAAAGGACAATTGGCTTCTACTCGTCCTTTTGTTTTAGATTACGAACGGCCCCTGTTTGGGAGAGACCTCATGTCTCAGTGGGGGGTCACAATTTGCATTCCAGACCCTCCACAGGATTTTTCAATAGCGGTCACTGAGAAGCGCCCGGCCCTGAAACTGAATTGGAAAACAGATGAACCAGTCTGGGTCGAACAGTGGCCGCTGTCCAAAGAGAAATTGAAGGCGCTTGAGGAGCTCGTGGAGGAGCAATTACAGAGGGGGCACATAGTGGAGACCAACTCCCCGTGGAATTCGCCAGTTTTTGTCATTCGCAAGAGTGACAAAAAACGATGGCGCCTCCTCCATGACCTCCGGCAAATTAACAATGTGATCGAAGACATGGGGTCCCTGCAACCAGGAATGCCGTCCCCCACCATGCTACCCCAAAATTGGAATTTGGCCGTAATTGATATTAAGGATTGTTTTTTCCAAATTCCACTTCACCCGGACGACGCACCACGTTTTGCCTTCTCGGTTCCCTCCATCAACCGAGCGGCCCCAAGGAAGAGATATCACTGGAGAGTCCTCCCCCAGGGGATGAAGAACTCTCCAGTGATGTGTCAGCAATTTGTCTCTTCCTTGCTGCACCCTGTGCGCGCAGCCGCGGAGGGGGTTGTCATCCATCATTATATGGATGACATCCTCGTTTGCGCGCCGACGGACGATGAACTGTCACGAGCGCTTGACCTGTTAACGAGTTCGTTAGTTGCTGCAGGGTTCGAGCTGCAAGAAGATAAGATTCAGAAGATGCCGCCTTGGAAGTACCTGGGCCTGGAAATCGGAAAGAGGACCATTGTTCCTCAAAAATTGGACATTCGGACTACCGTCCGTACCCTTGCCGATGCCCATCAACTCTGCGGTGCTTTGAACTGGGTAAGGCCCTGGCTAGGTCTGACCACCGAGGATCTAGCACCCCTTTTCAATTTATTGAAAGGGGGAGAGGAGCTTAGTTCTCCCAGGGTACTTACTGCAGAGGCAAAAGCAGCGTTGGAGAAAGTCCAAGAGGCAATGTCGTCGAGACAGGCGCACAGGTGTGATCCCCAGCTACCCTTCAGGTTCATCATAATGGGTAAGCTGCCACATCTCTACGGGATCATTTTTCAGTGGGACACTATTACATCACATAACACCAAGGGCCAAGGCAGAGGAGATCCTCTTCTTATTATAGAGTGGGTCTTTCTCAGCCACCACCGGCCCAAGAGGATGACACAGCCGCAGGAGCTCATGGCTGAGCTGATCCGCAAAGCTAGAACGCGGATGCGGGATCTGGCCGGTTGTGACTTTGAATACATTCACATACCAATTAGTCTATCAACGGGCCAAATAACCAAACCTATGTTAGAACACCTGCTTCAAGAAAATGAAGCATTGCAATTCGCTCTAGATTCCTTTACGGGACAAATTTCAATTCATCGGCCGGCCCACAAATTGTTCAATTCGGAAGTAACCTTTCGATTGGCATTAAAGAGTGTCCGGAGCAAGAGACCCCTTGATGCTCTGACCGTTTTTACTGACGCGTCCGGGGCTTCTCACAAGTCAGTCATGACTTGGGAGGATCCCAAAACTCGGCAGTGGGATGCAGATATTAAAATTGTTGAGGGCTCTCCTCAGATTGCCGAGTTGGCCGCTGTCGTCAGGGCGTTCGAGAGATTCCCCGGACCCTTCAATTTAGTAACCGACTCCGCATATGTTGCGGGGGTGGTGTCTAGAGCTGATCAGGCCGTGTTGCAGCAGGTGTCTAACCCAGCTCTATATGAGCAGCTCTCGAAACTAGTCAAGCTTGTATCCCACCGAGAGCACCCTTTTTATGTGATGCATACGAGGTCACATACTGATTTGCCCGGGTTCATTGCCGAGGGAAACAGGAGGGCGGATGCCCTCGCTGCCCCAGTGGCGATGGCCCCTTTGCCTGATGTTTTCGAGCAGGCAAAGCTCAGCCATCAGTTGTTTCATCAGAATGCGCCTAGCCTCGCTCGACGTTTTCACCTTACACGTCAGCAGGCTAAGGCGGTTGTCGGCTCGTGTCCATCCTGTCAGTCCCACGCTGTGCCGACATTGCATGCCGGAGTCAACCCCAGAGGGTTGGAGAGCTGTGAGCTTTGGCAGATGGACGTCACCCATGTTACATCGTTTGGGAAGCTCAAATACGTCCATGTATCAGTGGATACTTTCTCTGGCGCTGTGTATGCCTCTGCGCACGCAGGGGAGAGAGCCCACCACGTCATCCAGCACTTGATCCAGGCTTTCTCTTTCATGGGCATCCCCAAGGGGATCAAAACGGACAACGGCCCAGCGTACACATCTAAGGAGCTTGCAGACTTCCTGCAGCAATGGGGAGTGGAACATAAGACAGGCATCCCCCACTCCCCCACAGGCCAGGCGATCGTCGAGAGGACCCATCAAAACATCAAACGGGTCCTCCAGCAACAACAACAGGTGCTGAAAATAGAGACTCCCTCCGTCAGATTGGCCAGGGCTTTGTATGTTATTAACTTTTTAAACTGCTCCTTCGACAACCCCAACCCGCCTATAGTTAGGCATTTTCAATGTAACAGCGACTGGAAGGTTGAGCGCCACCCGCCCGTCCTGGTAAGGTCCCCTGATTCGGGCAAGGTTGAGGGTCCCTTCTCCCTAGTGACGTGGGGGCGTGGGTACGCCTGCGTCCTCACTGATGGGGGGTTGAAGTGGATCCCAGCTAAGTGGGTCAAGCCGTTTCTACAGAAAAAAAGAGAGAGAGAAGGAAAGATCCCACAGGTGGCCTTGGCGGCCCTGCGCCGTCGAAAAAAGTGTTCCAGGACACCCCCATTGGACACCCTTTGGGAATGGGACAATGACTCCCCCTCAGCTCATTTTTATGAGACCTCATGATCTCTGTTTTTAAGCTTGTTTTTAGGTCCTGCCCATCTTGACCAAGCATGCAGACTGTGCGGTTCCTCACCGTGATTGCCAGCCTTCTGATAGCCAGCCAAGCCTGGATTGTGCCGCAGCCCGCTACAAACGTGTGGACTATGCTGGCGCGATCTCTGGGTCAAGACCATATCTGCCTGAACCAGGCCAGTGCCTCGGACCCGATTTCTTCCTGCCTCGTGGGGATCCCTTTTCAAAAACACGAATTGCCCGAGAAGTTATTGTATTACGCCCGCCGCATAAGTCAGGTAGCTCCTCGGGGTCATGCCTTTATTACCTGGAGAAATTTTTTCTTTCATTTAGAAAATTTAAAAGAAGAACCCCAGGAGCTGGAGCTCCTTGGTTCGGCCAAAGCCCCGTATTGTGTTCATTTCCTCAATTCGGCAAATGCTCTTAATCCTAGAACTAAGCACCTTGTCCAGGCCAATTCGTTGTACCATGCCAGATCATGGTGCCGGGGAATCACTAAAGGAATACTTCCCCCCCAAATTTATGACCACCCTAAAAGACTACCAAAAGGAGTTTTTTTTATTTGCGGGACCCATGCTTGGGCAGGCATCCCCTCCCATCTTTCAGGAGGTCCGTGCACCTTAGGGAAATTGGGACTGTTCTCGCCCAACAAAACCCAAATTATGAATTGGAAACAAAAGGAAAATGGTGCACAAAAATCGGCAATCGCTAAAAGAGACCTGAGGAATTTGGACCCGAACTGCGATTCGGAAATTGTACATTGGAGCAAATCTAAAGGAATCGCAGTCACTATTTTTGCCCCCTGGGTTTCCATTGCAAAAAATATGGGGGAATTGGCTCATTTAGAATGTTGGGTAGCCAAACAGTCAAAGATAACTTCCAATGCCCTATACAATCTCCTGCAAGATGGGGAAGTAACGAGGCAGGCCACCCTACAAAATCGGGCGGCCATAGACTACCTCTTGCTCCTCCACGGGCATACCTGTGAGGAGTTTGAGGGTCTATGTTGTTTCAACTTATCAAGTCGGGCCGAGGACACCAAACAGATCTTGAAACAAATGCAAGACATGGTCGGGCAGATGAAGACTGAAACCTCAGACTGGTTGAACAATATCTTCAAGGGCTGGGGGCTGTCTGGATGGGCGGGATCCATTCTAAGGACCATTTTACTATTTGTGTTCATTATTTTCATTGTCCTTGTGGCCTTCGGAATAATTAGGAGAATGATTTTTAAGTTGATTTCCAGCACCACAACTTCCCCATCTCCGGAGATCAATCATACAGCAGTGTCGGCTGACGTCGAGGAAGCGGAATTTGAAGATTCCGAGGAGGAGCTGGAGGGGTATGAGGAACCGGAGGGCCCATGTCGTCTGCCCCATGACCAATGGCCTACCCAGCAGTCATACTTTGCTGAATGCTACCCGGAATCTGAGTATCTTCCCGACCCACCGCGATTTTTTTCCTCTTAAGGAAAAGAAAAGGGGGAGATGTGGTGGTGCATGTTCTTTTTATCTTTAATGTTGTTTGTAAAGCTTGGTTCTTTGTACAATTCAGTTCTATGTACCCCTACCCCCCCTAATTAATATTCCTTTGTTCTCTCCTTCTCCCTCACAAGGGGATATTTTTAGACCTTCCTGCCTTTGGTTTTCCCATCCCAGTTCTCTGTGATTAGTCCGAAGTGCCTTTCCCCTCCCCTGTCTACCCTAGAGACTGTATCCCATTGGCCGGAGGCGGCCAACCCCACCCCTTTCTCCTCCCCTTTTGTCCCCCTTAAAACTCTGTGCACGACCAGTATCCGGGTCCAGATTTGGGCTCAGAGTGAGGCTAATAAACCTTCTCTGCTGCACCATCTCTGGGTCCTCCTTTTTCCTCTGCCTTGCTGCTTCAGCACATCCCTCCTAAGCCCCTTCAGGGACACAGAGCCCACAGGAGTCAGTCCTGCTCGCCCTGCCTGCAGACTGACCCTAGGCTGCGCCTTGTCCCAGTGCCTGGGCTAGCTCGGGGCAAGAGCCAGTGGCTCCAGGAGGCACTGCAGCAGTTACTGCTCTCTCAGTCTTATTAAGGAGATAGAATAGAAATAACAACCATTAGCAACCTGGATAAAGTCTATTGTACTCTGGAGAACATCAGACATTTCTGTGAATTAGGGGACAAATGAAGAACAAAAAAACCTCTTGCACACAGCTCCCTTGGGAAATCAGCTGTGTTAACAACATGATGTATCCTTTGCAGAGCACTTTTCAGCCCAAAGCATAAGATAGAGGTGTAGCATCAGAGGTCCAGGTATTTGAGGCCCCGTTCCAGTAGTAGCAATGATCTGCAGTATACAAGCAGTTTGAAACTCGGAGGCTGAACTTTGCCCTAGAAAAACCTCTACATGGGCACATGTACCTGTTTGTCACTCTGGCAGCAGGGCACAGCAGTCATACAGGATGAGAAATGCTCTTAGGTTGTCACAGCATGAAAAGCCAGCAGAGCTGTCCCGCAAAAGCCCTGTGCCTAGCCATGCCCCAAAAGTTACCTTCTGCAGCATGAAGTGACACAACACTGGCTGCTGGGAAGGCAAGAAAACAGCCACCACCCATTAGCAGGAAACTCTTCTGCCTTGTTTCCATGCTGTGCAACCCTGGAAGATTTTTTTTTCTGTTGCTTCTCTTTCCTTTCCTCCTCTTTTGCAGTCTTTTTAGACCAGGAGATGTTCAGGGTGAGACTGCCAGTGTCCTCTGTGCCTAACACAAAGGGCTACAGCCCTGGCTTAAGCCTCTTGGTACTGCTGTCACATAGATAATCATTCATGACACTTGCACACACCACATTGCTGAAATGTAGCCATGTTAGAGGTGAGCTTGGGGTGCAGCCAAGTGACACAAGCCACAGAACACGTATAAAGTGAGGTTTTGCCAAAGGCAAAAGGTCAAGGCATTTTTGCACCCTTCAGAAGCAGACCTCACTTTCTGTGTTAGGACATGCCTCACTTTCCCCTTCCTGCCCCACCAAAATCCACACAGAGTTCTCACTATATGGTGTTTAATATCTGCAGTGTGAAGCCAAACACTTTCCAGAAGGTTGCAGCACTCCCAAAACTCTGGTTTCCATGTTTAACTAGTGACAGATTTGCTGTCTCTCCATCAAAAATTGTGTAAATTCTTTCCACAAAGAAGACCACTTTGCCTGTAAAGTGTGTGCCTGGCTGGTGCATCTGACTAGATGTTGACATGAGGGGAGAGAGACAATACTTATACTAACCAGTGCGTGAAAGTAGTCCAGTGATGGCATGATAACTGTGCCTGTATTTATGGATTCAACTAGATGTAAAACTCTAAGACCCTGTTTTTTTAATTTCAGATCCACAAACTCTTGAAAGTCCAGATCAGTCTTGATCAGGCCATCCTTGTGCTTTGCCTCAAGTCAAAAGCCCCTGGCTGTGGACAGACCTTCTCCACAGTCAGATGTGCAGGAAGGTATTTTGACAGAACTGCATGAGACAAGTCAGATCAGCAGCTCTGCCAATAAAAACTTAGAGCTGTAACTTGCAAAGGAGAAACACGGCAAAACATTCTTCCAGAAACTGTGTCCAAAAGGTATATCAACCAGGAGTGTAGTGACTATAATATTATATTAACATTTAAACCATGAGCCTCATGTAGTGCCTGGCCACGAATAAAGGTCATCTTGGGCCACTCACTTTACACCACATCTCAGACCTGATCTCCATATGCTCTCCATGTTATAATTACGTATCAAATATAGTTACCCATATATAAGTATGCATCAAATATATATTGGTTTATTTCTGTAGTCTCTGAGAGTACTATCCCTGTTGCTCAAGCACTTATGTTGGTATAAAACTTCTCTTTACTGACTAAGTAAAATATATTCCTATAATATATTTATTTATGGGGTTTTTTAAAATTTTGTTTATTTATTTATACTTACATAAATATTTCTAACTTAGGGATAAGCTGTGCCACTCTACATCCATACAAACTACTATGTGCCCATTCTCACTGCAAGATTTTCTACTGGTGTTTGGAAAAGTGCACCTGCTGAAGCAGCCCAGACCATGGCTGTGGTGGTTATAAAGCTTCAATATACCTCCCAACAAAGGCTCCCTAGCCATTTGCACACATATTGTGGAATAAAATAAACATATCTCAATGCCACAGAAGCTTTTTTCCCTCACTCCATGTTTTCATCATCAATGAGCATTCTTTGGATCAAAGATTGTTGTTTGATCCCAGGAAAAGGTTAACAGTGTCAGCAGTGCTTAGGCAGTTGCTCCAAATGGCCTACCTAGGAGTGCACTACAAATCAGATCAGGCAACTGATCTTTTTTTTTTTTTTTAATAAAAACATATTTAATTTTTCAGTGCGTCTTTTTTTTCTTGAAACATTTTTTCAAGCCAGCTGCAGCTGCATCCTCCATCTCCTCAAGCCACAACCTGAATTAGCATCCATTTAAATTAATAAGACAGATATCCCAAGTTTTATGTTTCATGCTTACAGCCAAGCTGAGCAGATGTGATGCATGTTTACAAATGCAGAGACATTTTGGGAGTTGCCCTGTTTGATGTCTGGACTTGTTTCGTACACACTCCTTATATTGCTGCAAGTTCTTGGAGGAGGATCCTTCTATGGTGACTTTACTGAAGGAAATAAAATGAAATCCTTCTGTTTAAGTCAAAGGGAACTTGGCTTAAAGCTTTTTTTTTATTATTTTTTTCCAGTTGCAAGATATCTCTTTAGCTTATATCTGTGTCATCAGTAATTAGGCATGTAAAGGAAATCAATCTCAACAGGGATGTAAGATTCAAAACCTGCCAGTAAGCAGTAGATAACAATTCTTTTTAAACACAAGCTCTTCAAAATTATGCTTATTAGTGGAATACAGTCTCTGAGTCAAACTCCCAGATAACCTAACAATAATTAATTTTGTTGAAAAGAATAAGCCTGAACTGTTGTGACCATAGGAATATAATCCACTAAGATAAAGCCCAGACAGAGTCCCTGTAGGCTGGGAAGTATGAACAGCAGCGTGACATTTGCAAGGAGGGATAGCAGTGTAAAAAACAAAAATACCAACAAAACAAAACAAAATCTCCTAAGAGAAATGTAGGCCTGGGAAATGCATGCCAGCCAGTAAGGAACTCTGTTCCCATTAGCCTGGAGATTCACAGTGTCTTGACCAGGTGCAAACCACAGGGAGCACTTTGGGGAAATCTGTTCCCTCCAGTGGTTGCGTGCATCAAAAATTTTTCTCTGATAGTTACTGGAGCTAGGATTTCCCACCTAAGCATACAGAAAAACATGGCAAAGTATAGATATTTTGTGATCATACATGTACTTCCATATCTCTGTGCACACACAATCACATGCAAACACAGAGAAGATCAGATGTTGAGCTGAAGAGAGGCAGTGTCTCTTCTCTGGTTAAATACCTGCACACATAACATCAGGTTCAAACACTGAGGTGATAGAAATTGGAAATGCAGCATTTGAGTCAGTAGAGTTACGCCATTTGATGCTGATCCAAAATCTCTAAGTATGTAGCCAGGTGATGCATTCCTAAATGTGATCAGATCCACTGAGTCAGAGGTAGTTTCCAAATAATCAAATTTACTCTTCTTTTCCTTCCACCTGGAGCCTATTAATCCATAGAATTTGGGAAAAAATGAAAACCCACTGCAGTGTATTATTAGATATTTGAAAAGTCCTGCATTCAACAGTTGGAGCTGGAGTTACTTGCAGGAGTTAGATTAACAAAGTTGCTCTAGCAACACAGTTCTTGAGATGCAGTCAGCAAACCAAGACTACAAAAACAAAGAACCCACAAATCAAGCCCACAGGGACAGGCAGCTAGTTTCATTGCTCCTGACAGCAAGGTAGTTTAAGCTCTGCTTTCATTTGGCCATGTGTGTCCTTAGTGATTTTGAAACTGGGAAGGACCTATTAGATATGTTGAATTGGGGTACTGCCAGTAGCTATTGCTTTCAAGACCTTTACACAGTGAGATGGGAAGAATGTGTCCATGAAATAGATACTGGAGCCTGTGTGTTTGTGCATGTGTGCATCAACTTCAGAAGGAAAAAGGCCGGAATGAGTTGGATCTGTAAATTTAGCTCCCTTTGGGAAAACTCCTCCACCAGAAACCTTCTACTTTTTCAGAAAACACACATTCTTGTTATTCCAGCTCTCTCATATATTTTGTAATTCTGACATGCAGTGAGATCAGTGTCTACATTGGCATAAAGGACTCCTGCAATTATGGCACAAATGAGGAATAAAATATCAAGATTGCTGCACAGATACACAAACTAATGTATAGGAAGGTTTGACATGCTGCTTAACAGTCACAAATAGGAGTGCAGGTGTACCCAGATACATCTCTATCTTTGCTCTTATGGTTTTCACTTAATTACTTTATTTAGTCAAAATTCTTCTATTTCATAGGAAGGGGCACTTGGAAGATACTTGGAAGTTGGAAGGACACCACAAACACTTTGCCTGTCTGTTTCTATCTTACATCCATATGCTGTGATTTCAATTCCACCTCCAAACTGGACTGAAGTGGAAGATCAACCAGGCACCACTCCAGAGCATCACTCTGATAGGGAGACAAAGACATGTGTGGATGAAGAGCAGCTCAGAGGACACAAGGCTGACCACTGGTCACGCTGCATTGCTTCGTGCACCCCTTGACTCTGTGCCACTTCCAGACTTGCCTTGTAGCAGGCTCCTTTTATCAGGACTAACTCCCAGCAATTGCTTGTCTTTGTGTCTTTGTGTCTTTGTCTTTGTGAGCTCCCTGCTAGCTCCACAGCTCCTAATGGCAGCAGCCAGGCATCTGGAACAGTTGGCAAGTACCTATTGCCCTCCCGTGGAGTGGGGTGTGCCCTCCCATCCATTTCCTCTCTGGACCAGGAGTGTGGGAAGGGACAGAGGTCCTACCCCACATGCAGCCACGGCAGCTGAGCTCAGCTGGGAGGCGCCTGCAGCTCCCAGGTTCAACCCCTCCACGTCCAGCAACTGGGATTTCTCAGATGAATGCTCCTGCCCTGGAACTCACTCCCCTTGGCAGCTGCTCAGACCTTCAGTCTAATAACCTTCATACCATACAAACTTCATTCATTTTGTTTTACCTTCAATTAACTGAGTTTCTTCTACAATTTTCTCTGAGATCAAGGCCTCCATGGCAAACAGGAGTGAGAAACAAACTTCCTAAGTTTTTCTGCTAAAGACAGCAGGGCAACAAAGTAAATGCAGTTACCCCATGCTATCTAAACCAAAAAACAGCACTGAAATGTGTACAAGAAAACAACCTTGACATTGATAAACCTAAAAACATTGTCTGTAAAGAGTTGACTGCCTCTGCTTGTCTCTTTGGTGAAGAAAACATTTCAGATACAGAGCAGAGATATAGCAAAGGGACAAAATAAAATGCAGGATTAATCTCTTTTTTCTTTAATTTGTGAAAACACCTGCTATGCTAAGGATGCAAGAAAAGTTTTTCTATTTCTTTCCTCTCTGAACAATTGTTCAAGCTGCTGCAGAGACATTTTGCAACTGTGAATACAAAAGGAGGTGGTTTATCTGGCAGTCAAGCTGTGTCCCATGATGAAAGTCTGAGGAATCTGGCACTGGCATACACATGCCAGATACTCCCTCCTGTGATCCCTTGTCCTGCAGCTCACCCAGTCTCTCTTTTTTTTCCATGTCACGATTTTGTCATAAAGTTTCTGAACCCCTTGCCTGTAGCTTCACATCATCTCCTGCCTCAAGAGAAGGGACTGCCTCAGGGAAAGACAGTCTAGCTAAAGGCTCACGTCCTAGTTGCCAGGATGAAGTAGGGGAGGGGAGAGGTTTAAGGGGTTTAAAAGTGTTCTCTGTAATTTGATGGTTGTTAATCATGTTCCAGCCCTCTTAGTGCCTCCAGCTCCTTCATAACTTGGTATGTACCTGCAGAACTCCAAGGGTTTCTATGGAGCTACATAAGGTGAAAAGAAAAAACCCTGAATTGTTCCCAAGGCACTTCAGAATTAATTGGCTAGATTGTGGTGTTGAGCTTTGTTGAGCTTTTTCAAAAATCCTGACAATTTCTGTGGCCCAAAGCAGGATAGAGCTGACTTTCAGAGTCAGCCTGGTTGGAGCACGTTGCATTTCCTCCAAGATAAGAGTGAGAATCATTTCACACTTTGCCCGGATTTGCAGTAACACTAGAGGTACGTGAATCACGGCGATAAATGTTGCAATGCACAGCAGACTCCTGATTCAAAGTCTTCCCTTTATGAAGCTTTCCTATCTCTAAGACAGTATGATGTAGCTCCTGGGTAGATCCCAGATGTGGGATCCCACTCCAGCACAAACCACACCAAGACCTTTGTGGCAGATATGGGTCCTCTCTTCCTGGCCAGGCAGTGCAAACACAGCTCAAACACGCTCATCCCCTTTGGCTTGGACCTGGTGAGACTTGGAAAAAGGAAGAAACAAGCACTACAAGTTTTTGTGCCTCGGCCATAGAAAAGAACAACCTGCATGGTTTACACCTATTAACCCAACTATTAATGCTCCATAGACTGGGCTTTCAGCTCTGCGTGTTTTCAGTTTGATCCCTGGTAAGGAAAGGTAGCGTTCACCACATATATGGCCTCAGTGTTTTGGGGGAACCAGGCAAAACCCTGTGACTTCAGAATCTAAATCTGCATCCGTATTTTGTAGCTACTGCCCAACTCTGCTTTGCATTAACAATTTTGGAAAACACCATTACAAGAAGAAGGGAAAATCAAAAGTTTCCTACTCTGTATGATGAAGACCCCACTTGGGAAATCACCTACCCCACTACTCTTGCAAACAAGATGCCAGGCATAAATATTTCACCACACTGAAAATAAATACAGATCCTTCTGCTAAACCTGCAGCTCTAGGCAAACAGAAAAAGGCTTAAATGAAGGTGCGAGACCAAAAATGAACTCCAGCAACATGAGTAGGCACAGTGCTGGGGAGCACAGGGAAGCAGAGGTGAAATCATTTAGCAACAGTACATGGTGGGAATTTGAGTGACTCACAGGAGCAGCAGCTTTCATTATTTCAAACCACTGAAAAACACCCTTGGTCCCCACACCAGGGTGTGGCTGCACTTATTGAAGTTGTCTCAGGTTTCAAGTGATGGAGGCATCCGTGGGGCATCTGCTACCCCTGGGACTCCTCCCTCCTCCTGCCCCTTGATTCTCAGGCAGAGTGGCAGGATCTGCACATGCTCTGGAGGGCTGCCCACATTCCTGATGTTTCAGGCAATCCATGTGGCAGAATAAGGCAGCCCCCTGCCCAGGGTGCACTCCTGTAGGAGTACACTGGCAAGGGGATCAGACTTTGTGTTGCTATAAAGACAAAACTTTGATTTTCCATCGTCTGAAAAAAGCAATGTGGTGGGAAGGATAGAGAGGGGAGAGAGAGCATAACCACCCAGAGATATTGCCCACCACCTGGGAATCCCCTGAACATGGGAGAGAGTTTCCTTTGCCAGAAAGCTCAGCCAGCTGTTTTCCCAAAGGGCTCGTTGGGGTTGCAAATATCTACGAATAACAAGGAGCATCTTTTAGCCTGCTCTGCTTTTTATTAAGGACTTAGTAAGCACTTTCTTAATTCATTTAGTGACATCTTTCCTTCATTTCCCAAAGTCAGTCACTCACTGAAATTACTGACCTTAGTAAACACACAAAAAAAAAAAAAAGAGTACCACTCTTTTCATAGAAAAGCTTGGCTTTTCTATTAGTTCCCAGAAGCAACTGCAGAATCCTTATGGAAGAAGCCAATTAAGCAATAAAGCACAATAAAGTACAGCCTATTACAGTAACATAATAATTCACACCTACAGTATTGCTACTAGAATCACACCTGCAGTGTTGCATAAAGCCAAAAGCCAGGAACTGTTAAGACAAGCTAGCCAATTCATTAATTTCTGCCTGGGGATACACTGCAGAAAAGATAAAATACTGGTATGTGTTCTTATTTGAGTGTGAACAAAACTCTGGATTTTAAAAGGGAAATGAACAAGTAGTTTAATTGTAAAGTCCGTTGGAGCTTGATTAATTTGAAACTATACAAAGCCAAATGCTGAGAATTAGGTAGTGGGGTGGGGGCTCTGCAGCAGAAGAGGAAAGGAGTGGATGAGGTGACACCATGGCATCTCACATCTGGTCTGTGGCCTGCTATCATGGGGCAGGTGTTTAGCTGACCTTAACCGAAGGACCTCATTGAAGCCAGCAGAGCTATTGTGTACATAGAGCTAGCTGCTGGGCTGGAAGTAATTTGGCAGAAAAAAACTTAAGTGCTTAGTCAAAATATCTAGCATGCTTTCCCTTTGAAACATCCCCCAGTGATAAGTATCATAATTATACTTCCTTGCTCAGGTTGGTTACAGGGGAATTAGGCAGCCATCACCCATTCTCGCTCTGTGAAGAGTTTCAGCTGTGTTAAATGCATGGGACTTGGCACTGCTCAACTGCATCAGCAGCAGGTCATCCCATCCTAAAGCACTCCCAAACAAGGAAGAACTAAAAACTAAAAAGATCCAGACAGCAGAGACCCTGTCTTTTACGCCACTCCCCAGATAGTTCAGAAAACAAAAGAAAGGTGTTGTTTTCTTACAGCGTGGATAGGGCTGGATGTTCCCATCTCACTTGGTTGTGACCCTAACTGGGCCAGTTCCAGGATATAAATGAGGGAGTGGTGCTCTGGTACTTGGGAAATTACCTTTTCCATTTAGAATTGTGGCTGGCCAGAGAGCAGATGTAGCCTACTCCTGCTCTAACACCTGGCAGGTTCTGGGGGCTCATGGGGGAGTTGAATGCTGGCATTCAGTCTTACTGCACCTGTAACAGTGCCTGAAGCTGCCCCTGGCATTACAGGCAAAATAAAGGCACTGCCCATTCCCACACACTGGCTAAAAACCTCCTCCTTACTGTGGGCTCCCTTGGCAGGCTGGGGCCCTGACTAACAAGCCCCACAGCCTTTGTGTCTCCTCATCGCCCTGATGGCCCGAGGTTGCTCACCTCAGCCCTGCTATCACATCCTCCTGCTGCCTGGCCTCCCCTGCCTCTGCTTTCCTGTCTGACGAGCTGCCACAGAAACAACCTTCCCTTCCCACTGCTCCGACCTTGTCCCCAGGTGCCCTGGGAGGTGACCGTCACACCGGATCTTCTGTGTGGAGGCTGCAGCCACCTTCCCTGGTAACACTTTAACTCTGAGCAGCCAGGCAGGCAGGTGAAAGGTCAGGGTGGTCCCTGCATTGCCCCTGCTGGCAGAGTCCATTTCCCTGGTGGCACACTAAGGTCCCACATACAGTCAAGCCTCCTCAGAGAGGATGAACAAGGGGGTCCATCCTGCCCATGCCCTAGCCTGCATTCTGGATCCCCAAGGATACCTTTGGGACAACAGCCAGGCATGATGTTTGCCCACCACCAGATGCAGAGGACTGGAGGACAAGACCTCAAGCCATGTCCCTGCGTCCTAGGTGGCCCCTCAGATCTCCAAGCCACGCCAGTCCCCAGGAGTCCATGTGTGACAAAACCCAGGGATCCAGGCACTCTACAAGGACCTGAACATAGAACCTGGTGGAAACCCCATAAATTAAAGCCCACAGAGTTATTCAGGGTTACCACTAATTAGTTAAACAAACCTGACCCTCTGTGATTTCCATGGAGACTCGGTGGCCCCAGCTTCCACCTTCTCTTTGGAGTTGGGAAGTAATCAGGGGCATTTCCCTCAAAACTGGGTTGAATTGCAACATTTTTCTGTGGCAGTTTGCTTTGGTTGGAGGATTTCTGTGTGCAAAACAAACACACACACACGCGCACAAAAAAAAAAAAAAACCAACAAGAAACCAAAACCAATCAAAACACAACAAAGAAGTAGATAATTTCTAGGAACAAATTAATGTGTTTAGGGACTAAGTTGGAAGAAGGGAGTGAGGGGAAAAAAAAAACAAAACCCAGTGAGGGACTTTAGAAATGCCTGGAACATGCCCAGAGCTTGTCCTAAAGTGAAACAGGGTGAAAATGGGTCAGATCTTTTTCTTTCAAATTGGTATTCTACCTTTTAAAGTGGCTCCTTGAAAACTTGTAACATCCAAAAGTGTGTTTCACTGCTCTGAAGTAAAAGTAATCTGTTCTTCCTCTACCTTTTTCTGGTGAAGCATCCTTTTACAAAGGTATATACTGTGCTCTATACAGCTCTCAAGCTGCACTTCTGAACTACCACACATACATAAAATTAATTCTAAAACCTAGGAATACAGGGAAAGGGGAGTGACACTGTGCACTCTTTTTTTTTTTAAGAAGCCATTTCTAAAGATGTGGCAAGGGGGAAAAAAAGCACAGAAAGACACATTTTATAGTAAAACCAGATGTGGAAAGAGGGAAAAAAATTAGGTTTGTGCCAATCAGCATTGAGGAGAATTTTTTATGTTTCAGCTCTGGAGCTGAATCTGCAGCACGCCGTGCCACATGCTGATATCCGTCAGTGTAATGACTACGGCATCTTAGCAGCATAACACTCCTGCCAGCACAGAGAGGGGAGTTGGTAAACTAAAATCAACCTCTCCTCTCCATCTATTACAGTATAACCTTTTGGACAGTTAGTGAAAACTGGTTCAAACTGTGCTGCTGTCCAAACTTCAGACCCATTGAAAAGCCTGCCTTGGCCCCAGGCCAAAGTCCAGTGCTTTATTACCAGTCTCATGTCTTTCTCTCCCTTGCCTTCCATTACCCACTTATTTTCTTTAGCTTTCTATTAAAAGAAAAAAAAAAGAAAAGGAAAAAAAAAAGAAAATAAGTATCCTTATAGTACAACTATCTTAACAAATTCTGGTACATGCCATAGACCTCGTTAATTGATTCCACATCCAAAACAGAAGACTTGGGCTATTTTTGTAGTTCAAAGCTGTACATTGGCCAACATCCTCTGCATATAATTAACCCCCTATTTCCATGGAATCTCTGCATTAACTTATTACAGACTTGGCTGGTAATGAACTCCTGGGAGAAGTCCGCACACAAACATTGGCCATTGGCTTCGTTGCCCACGTGGATTAAACAAAAATTAATCTCATCTATTTGGTTATTCATTTGGTGTCTTTAAATTGGAGGCGTTTTTCTGCTTCGTTTGATGCGCACAAAGAAAGAGGGATCTGGCTACTGAACTTTATCCAGAAACATCCATGTGTGGAGCAGATTAATGGGAACTTTTCATACCCATAATAGCTTTACAGCAGTGAAGTAGAACACGCAGTTCTCCCTGGGCGACTATAATGCTCTGGGAGACAGGGAAAACAAATGTGGCTAGAAGATAGTACTGTTTTGCTCATCAAGTGCTGTGTAGTTTAGACATCATTAAAGTAACGTGTTTAGAACTGAAACTGGGAGGAAACTCACATTTTGTTAATGTGGGCTTTGTTTTGTTTTCTTTTGTTTTGTGGTTTTTTGTGGGGTTTTTTTGGGGGTTTGTTTGTTTGTTTGTTTTTTGTGGTGCACTCAAACTTTTGGACATTGAAATAAAAAGAAGGATGTGACAGATAGAGATGTCCCAGAACAGCTGCTGGTATCAAATGACCACATGTAAAATGGTAAAAGGGAATTGACAGGCAGACTACTAAGGAAAAGAAGTGGAAGCATTACTGACTCTCCCTCTACCTGCTTCCTTGCTGGAAATGTTGATTTCTAAATAAAGAGAGCAGAACAGATATTTTTATATCGCTTAACTGATAGTAACCACCTAGCTGAAATCCTAGAGAGCGAGGGCCTTCTCCAGGCTTTACACTGACCACAGCTCAGCCACCTTACTCCTGTGTGCCTCATTTTTCCCATGGGATAAGCCAGGGTAAGAATAGCAGTGTCCTCTGGAAAATGGTCTGAGAGCAACTAGGGAAGAAGACCTTAAGTGGATAATTCTAAATAAACTCACTTCTCCCCTGCCTCCTCTCTGCCTCTCAAACAATTTCTCAAAGAAAGGGTGGCTCTTGGGTTTTGGAGTTGCAGTCTTCAACAGCTCTTTACATCTTCACATCTCTATACTGTGTGGAGATCTCTCTGGTCCATTGGGCTCACATGGAGGTGTCCTGAAGAGCTGTCATGGGGACTAACGGTCTCTTCTCCCTGCCATGGACACAAAAGCTGCTTCTTGGCATTAACTGGCTTTGTCAGGTCAAAAGCATCAAGGTCATTCCATCTGTGCTAAGGAGCTTCCTCAACCAGACCCTTACAAATTCACACTCTAACTTTTGTGGACAGTACTAATCCCATTTCTTGCATGAGATCCAAATGTAGCAAACCTGCCTTTCCCGTAAATGCCCCTCCCTGCCTCTCATGTGATTTTGGTTCTATTTAGAAAATACTTGTTACTTGGAAAGGTATTTATGCAAATTTTCAGTTGAGGGTGTGCCGTATGCTGAAAACCCACAGTACTGCCGCAGTCATCTCCTTGTACAATATTCCTGCTGTTGTAGGACATTGTGGAAGACAAGCAGACCTGGCCATATGCTTAAACCCTTGGGACTTCCCCTGGCCCAGACAAGTCCTCCTCTTCCTGCAAGCCAGGGAGGGATCTCCTCTGAGACCAGCACCTCAGAAGTGGCCTGAGCAGACTGAAGGACCACCTGCTGCACAGCCCATTCTTCACAAGGGAGCTGCTAGCCAGGATCAGTGCTGGACAAAACCTCTGCCTTTCTCTGCAAAGCCATCACTTTCAGCCTGAGCTTTTCAGTCTCACCTGGCATTTGCTCAGGTGATTAAAGGTTGGGGTAGCAATTCCTTGCCTAACAGCACCCAAGCCAGCTGGATTAAGCCTCCCTTGGTGTTTGTCTATGTGCATCAAAGCCTTGGGCAGCCATGCAGACGAGCAGGGGCAGATGGGCTTGGAGGAAGGTGAGCATGGGGGCCCAGCTCCTTCTTGGAGGCATCTTTTCCCTCCTGCCCCCCACATCTCCAGCCAACATCCCCCCAGGCAGCAGGGCTGAGGCAGCAGCTGGCTGTTCTCCCCCACATTCCCAGCAGCTGCTGTCCCCTGCCACCTCGACATCCCATGGGTGTGGTGAGCTACATCAGTGAGAAAGCAGCCAGGGATCACTGGTGTACAGCAAGAAGCAAAAATGGTCAAGGTGCCATCTCTGCAAACAGCCTGGAGTCACACAGTGCAGGAAGCACAGATGGGTGAAGCCCCTCAGGGAGGAGGGGACTCCCTGCCCTGCACCTCAGCCTCGCAGGAGGGAGCGGCAGGAGCTGTGTACCTTGTAATACCTGTTCCAGATGCATCTGAACAGAAAGCATTATAAATTGCTGAAGGGCCTGGGAAATGAGAGAGCATTCACATCCATGGCCTTAAGTGCTCTTCACCTGAAAACCACCTGCTGAGATGTTGCCATGACTCTCATGGCAATGCCTCCAGGGTGGTGTGTCCTGGAGTGACATTGACGTTCATCTCCTGCAGTTTGAAAGATCAGCAACAGGACTGTGACTGGTGCCGCATGCCTTCTGTGGCATTTTCAGGCTGCACAGAGAGTGGATAGGTGTTGTTCATCCAACAAAGGTCTCCAGTCACTTCTGATGGGGTGCCACAACCTACTGGCTGACATCTGCCAAAAAAGGAGAGCAGAAAGCAAAGGGTGTACAGAAAATGGAAATCAGGCTTGAGGACAAATACCAAAGCCAGTGAGGATGTGGCAGGGACCCACCCACTTCTGCAAAGCAGCTTTGCAAGTTCTTTTGCCACCAATATTTAACCAGTCAACCAGTTCATCTAGTCAGCGACGTCAGCAAGCACCTCTGCTCCAACCACACCGTTCTGGTCCTCCAAGCAGCTGCTGTTCAGCGCTGCTCAGGCACACCACTGCCAGCTAGAAACACACTGGCTCAGGTGCTAAAGCCATACAAAAGAGGCACAGGGGATCAACTAACTGCTGGAGGCTGACACCAGTTCTCCAACACAGCTGCCCAGCTCACCTTTTTCCAGGCACACGGTGCCTTTTCCCAGGCACAGGGTGTCTCAGGCTAGATTACAGAGAGCAGAGCACAGCTATGCCCAGTCCAGGGCACAGCAAGAAGAGAAAGCAAAGCAGAAGTGTCACATATGCTCACTGCATCAAACACAACGTCTGAAGGACACTGCTGTCGTTGACTGTACCTAGGTATCTTCTGCAGGCAAAGACATCAGTTGGACGTGTCCACGCCAGTGTTCATTACCAGCTTGGAGATGAAGCTGGTGGGATTCCTGCAGTGCTGAATTACTTGGCTCATTGCAAGCACACATTCTCACATACAAGTTTTTGGCACCAGAGTGCAAAAAACTTTGTGTAAGAATTGTAACTTTAAGATCAGGATTGCACCTAATCTAGCAGTCTTTCTTTCACAGTTCCCATGAAAACAACAGTGTGATTGCCCTTTATTCAACATTTACTAATGCTTCTAAAATACTGGGAAGAATTTTGCTAATCATCCGTTTCCTTACGCTTCACAAAGGGGCCGAAATAAAACCTTAAAATTAAAAGACAAGCAACAACCAGCAGAGGTCTGTAAGCTGCACCAGTTCAGTAACCAGTCAGCAGATTACAGCACAAAAACCTTTTCAAAGGGAACTCGATAGCAGAGCGTCGCTGAGAACTCCATGAATGAAGATTGCTGTGTTGCCTCTGAGGGATGATTTTGCTGGAAGTCAATAAGACCCTAGGGGAGAGATTTAGGGAATTCACTTCTCATTCAGCCTGAAGTCTTCTCAAAGCAACTTGGACATCCCCACCGATATCCAAAGCCTCCTGCTCAAGCACCCAAAATTCAGACCACCCACAGCTTTCACACACATTCAGGCCCCTCAGGAGAGTCGAGGCCTGCCTAGTAGATCCAGAGTTTCCCACTTCTCTGCTTCTCATATTTCCTGACCCCATGGAAACTACCCTCAGCGCAGGAGGGAGCTGCCTGTATTAGCAGGGAATGTAGCCTGGAAAGGAAAATGAGGAGAAAGCAACTCGTACTGCTCTTCGGCCAACTCAACCATCCTGCAAGCTTTGCAAGGCTCTGCAAGGAAGAGCATGAACCTCAGGGAACCTGTGGTGAATGTGATTGCCAGGTGACATCTTCCCAGGAATCTGGTGAAGGGCCAGCTGATGGAAACAGTGACCAGGCAGCACACTGGAAACCCTGGGATTTCAAATGCTTCCTTGAAGTTTAAAACCTGATGACCTCCATCACACACTTCCCAATCAGACTTCCCATGATCACCATACTTTTTTTTTTTTTACTCTCTATGGTGCTCTGGGTGAAAGATACCAATCCATCTGTAATCACAGAAGAAGGATGCTATAAAAAGTCCCAAAAAGATGTTGGGACCCAGTAATTTCTATGAATTACATTTACTGTTTAAGTTCAGGAAAGAAAAAACAGGAAATAGATCTACAGTAAAAGCAAACAATGCTGTGTCAGGAAAGAGCAGAACTTCCCTATTTATCAAGCTGGGAAATGTCAGCTGGGGTTTTGAACCCAACCTTTATGTGTCAAAAATGTAAAATTCACAGCAGAGCCAGGCTTCCGAAAGTGGCAAGTATACAGTATACAGTGGCAAGCTTTGTATACACATGAGGAAGTCCTATCAACTCAACAAATAACATGATTTTTAGAGTGACTTATCCAGGCCAGCTCTGTGAATGTGTATTTAATTTGGGGTTTATTTTGGTTTCGTTTAAAATTGACTTCAAAATCAATTATTCTGGTTTCAAACCAAGTTGTCCACTTCGTAACAACTTTAAACTTTGCTCTCAGCTATGGAAAGCAACTTTCCCACAGAGCAGAGGACAGGACACGTTTTAATTCACACCTCTGTTTATTTGTGAACTCCTGTGTGGAGCTAGTCTTATTATAGAATAAAAGCACTCATGCAGGGACTCCAGTAACAAGAGAGTTAGAACCCACATAATTATTTCTGAACATTTTGTGTGTATGCTGGCTTTGTATCACAACACCCATGCTGTATGCCAGTTCTGATGTCATGACATAACTCATTGTAATAGATTATTTGGGGATTAAAACCAAAACAAACAGGTATTATAAGGAAAAGATACTGCCACATGAGGGCATGCTTCATCTCTTTCAAATGCCTGCCTTTTCAACTCACATCTAAGGCAAGTTACATTTTAAGACCTAGTTTTAGAAAAAGGAAAACTCAGGTTTTATTTATGATTTTCTAGGTTTGTAACATACCAATTAAGTGCAAAATTAGCACAAACTTTGAAAAGAAACATTCTTCTCTTCCATCCATGGTTACACTAGTTTCCTGTGGTGACAGCAACATGCACTTTGGGCTTAGGGCAGAGGAGATGAGCTATCTCAGTGCATAATACTCATGTTCTGTACCCCATTGTGCAAAATAAGCACAGCACAAAATCCAAACACAAAGTTATGAAAGACGTACATTTCACCTTTTGCCCAATGGGAACAACTTCCCAGCCAACTAGGCACGTCAAGGCAAAGGGAGGCATCTCGTACAGTTCTCTTGCAAAAGAAGGGCAGGGTTGCAGGGTTCCCCGGGGTTTCCCAGCTCGAACACACCTCTGGATCTGTCTTCTCCCAGGAAAGTCTGAGTCTGCACCCCCCTTGACCGTGAGATTGCTGCCAAACCTGCAGCAGACCTTCCTGGGGATTCCTCAAACCACATGGTCACCCCAACGAAGTGTTCCCTGCTAAGTCCCTCTTTTAGACAAAACTACCATCATCAAGCTTTCAGAGCCTACCAGGTCATTTGTGCTAACAGCCCAGAAATTAATTAGGTCTGCAGACCGTACTGACAGGCAGCAAGAGGTTAATCTGTCCACCCAGACAGCTGCACCAGAGCAGGAATCCTCAAGGCCACAAGCAGTCTCTGGTCCTGAAAAGAGGATTTTGAACTCATGGTGGAGCACAGTGATTAATTAGGAAAACACAGTATCCAAGTGTTTGAGTCACTACAAGTAATTTTTCTTCTAGTGAGTCAGGGTATTTGCACATTCTTGCTTCCTGAGACTTGAGTACTTAAATGTGCAACATCCCTCTCTGGTATCATGTCTGTGTCATGGAAATGATTCCACGAAACATTAGGATTCTCCCAGCTAATTCTGTTCTCTAGTCAACATCCACTGATGCTCAACATGCTACAAGATCTGGCTTGAGGTGATTTGTGAAAATCAAATGGGAGGCTGTTTTCCCATATTCCAGAGGAGCAGGGTCACACACAAATATTCAGAGCCTGCCACTCACCTGACCTGGGCTCAGCAATTCCTGCCAGAGAAGCACCAGATCCTGCAGCCTAGATCCTTGGCTGCTCCAGGGAAGCTGGAAGCTGCAGAGGCTGTACCTCTCACAGCACATGGCTGCACAATTTTAGAAGTCTGAGCTTGTGCTGACTAAGATGTTCACACTGACGATAAAAGCCAGCTCACAGGGGAAATCTTTCTTCGGTTTCTCCCTTTATCCAAGAGATGTAAATTCACTGTGTGTGTGTCTTTCACCACCGCACCCATGCTCCAAGATGACTTCATCTGGCCACAAAAAGACAGACGAAACATGAATGTTCCAATGCTTGTGAAGACAGGTGCAGTAAAAGCCTTAGGTGGAGCAGTAAAAAAAGCTGAGAGACAGGCTTTTAATCCGATGATATGGAAAATACTGAATTCCCACATATTTTCGTTGTTGTAAACATCTTTCAGTCATAAAATTGAAAGATGCCAGGCTTTATGTTCTCATGTAAAATATCACAGGAAAATGCACTGAGGTGTTAGGTGGGAGCATCACAGGCATTCTGTGCTAATGGTGACTATGATTTTGCTCTTTTTTCTGTGATTGTACCAAAAGTCATTTTGAATTTCTGCCAGAGCACATAAATACCTGGACATTTACATTTGTCCCACTATGCCCCTGGATGAACCAGAAGTTCTGAAGGAACCTGAACCCTGGATGTTTAGGCAGAGATCAAGTTTCTCCTTATCTCCCTTGCCAGGCCATGAACTACTTTTTCATGCACATCCTGGCTTCTCCACCAGCTTTTGCACCACAACCTGAACCCAGCCATCCTTCCAAGCCACGCCTGCTCCAGAGCCCTGCGGCTCCTGGTGAAGCAGCAGCCAGCCACCCCTGCCCACTGGCTTCAGCTGCTGCCCCTTCCTCAAGGACTTTGCACAGCCAAGACCTGGAAGGGCTGCACTGCTATTTGCTAGTGGGTTGGAAAGAGAAGCTGGTTCCCCCCGAAATAAAAGCAAGGGCAGGGATATGACCAGGCTCTCCAGCTGAATGCTAAGGGAGAGGTTTCCTGCTCACTTGCCCGGCCCCTGGTACACAAAGCAGCAATGTTATCTGCTCCTCTGAGCATCCCAGGCTTGCCTGGCGTCGGGAGATAAAGGAATTCTATCACATCTTTAAAGAGGGACAGGCTGCATGAGAGGTGGCCTGTGGCCCCATCTCAGAACTGGCAGGAAAAAGTCAGCGAGTGTGTGGGAGCAGCAGTGAGGGACACCTGGGTCACACGTGGTAAGAGCAGCCTGGCGCAGGCACTCACTCAGCTGGGGCAGCGGGGTGGCCCTCCCACAGCTTCCTCTGCTGACCGGTGTTCTACACACAGGAACAAACTCCAGCACCCAAAGAACAACCTTCCCATCAAGCAGGGAGGGAGGTGCAGAGAGCAGGGTGAAAGGGACTGTCAGTCTGAAGAGCACACAGGGGAGGGAAGTAAAAATGATGGAGCTAAGCCAAGTAAATAAAAAAAAAGAAGAAAGTGAAAATAAATAGAGCAAAGTAAAAAATAAATACATAAAAAATAAAGGGGAAGGAGAAGTAACCACTTTCTTACTGGCTCCTGCCTTAGCAGCACAGTTCTCTCCTAGCTCATGGAAGGACAAGAGTGGGTCTCACAGGGCTTTTTCCCTGGAGGAACATCACCCAGTGAACAGATCCCACAGCAGAAGCCTTCTGTGGACAGCAGAGGAGCTGACCTCCACTCACAGTGCCAAGGAGGCTGCCCCATGACCAGGTGGGTAACAAAGGGGCCTCCACTCTCCCTGGGGTCCTTGGACCCATCTCAGCCTGACCCACCATTTGAGAGGTGGCTCTGGCTGGGAGTTAACAGGAAATCAACATCCCTGTCAAAGGCTGGAGCACTTTGGAGGCCACAGCAAGCTCCCTGGCAGAGCTAGTACCACTACTGCTCCCAGAAAAACTCAGGAGGGGAAGACACTTCCTTTTTCAGTTCATGCCCTGCTGAATTAGGCAGGACAAGGACATTTGATATCACCTGCCCATCCAGGTGGCCTGTGCACATCCCTGTGGAGGGATTGCCACCCAGTACAAAATCTTCAGGGAACATAATAGGGCACTGGAGATGTCCTCTTTCCTATTTCCACAGCATTGCCTGGCTCACCAGCTTCCCCAAAACATACTGGTAAGACACATGCAGCAAGGGCAGGATGCAAAATCTCCAAGTCCTTGATTTCATCCAAGCTTTGGTGTTGTTTCTGACCAGCCACTGCTTCAGCAGGTGGCATCCTAGCCTGTGCCAGCATGTGCCCTTGGAGGTCTCTCCACCAAAACTTGCCCTTTCTTCACATCACTGCAAGCGTGGCCTGCCTGGGAGGGTTCCCCGAAGGCTGAGGAGGAAGGGAAACAACAACATTAAGCTTAAAAGGCAAAATCACAGCAGGAGTCAGGCACTGAAGTTTCTTCGGAGCCACTGAAAATCCCATCCAAAGTCCCAGCAAAGGCAGGTTATACAAGTTAAACCTGCCCACACACAGACACTGCTGTCCCTGGGACTTTTGCCCCACTCACAACAATAAGTCTGTTTATAAAGCACTGGCTTCCTGTTCCACTTCACCACTTGCTGCAGTGACAACAAGCCCCCGCAGCTGCAAGGCTGCCCCTTGCCACTCATCCCATCTGACAGCAGCCAGCAGGACAAAATCCTGCCCACCCCAAAGCTGCCCCACCCTAAATCCTGCTCTCCACCGACCATCCTCCCACAGCATTGGTGGCATTGGTGGCTCTGGGGAAGCCGCCAGGCTCCACATGGCCATGGCCGAGGTGCGAATACGTTCTGCTTGCCTGACGGCTGGAACCTGCGGCAGAGGCGCCCAACAGCTGGGCTGAGAAAGCTGCTGCTGCTGCTGCTGCTGCTTGCCAAGTCTGCTTGGTCGCCACAAAAAAACTATTGCCAGGCTTCTCATGGAGTAAGAGCTAAGCACGAGCTCCCGCTTCAGCCCAGAGACAACTGCGCCTGCTTCTCTCTCTGCGGACGACAATTCCTCCTTGACTGCACAACAGGCATAAGGGAAAGAGCACATGGCAGCAATCACGGGAGAGTGGCAAACAGCCATCCGAACTGGTGGTCACAAAGCTGTCCAGCAGCTGCAGAGAGAGAGGAGGGGGGAAAATGAACCAGAGGGGGATGGAGTGAAGGAGCAGAAGAAGCTTTAAAGAAAGGCAGATCAAGGGCAGCCTCAAATGAGTCAAAACTCACTGAGACATGGTTACAACTCCCTGTTTACCAGAAGGCATCCACAAATTAATAAGAAAGAATAAAACCTAGACAACTAGGAAGTTGTAGTCAATCAGATTCATACATATTTAACAGGGACATTCATCTGAATAGAGGCCTGCTTGTAGCGTGCTAGAAACAAGTCACACTGCCTGGGAGGCTCACACAGAAAGCTTTGCTCCAGGCCAGCACGGGACAGAAAGGCAGGGGATTGTTTGCTGTGCTCGGGGAAAAAGCAGCCCCGATGTGAACAGAGAAGATGAAGATGCCGGTGAGGTGCAGGGCAAAGGTTATCTCCCATGCTGGTGAGGTGCAGGGAAAGGGCATGCTCTCTGGACCCCAACCCAGGAAGGACAGGATAGACCATGCTCTGTTTCTCAGCTGAAACCCGCCTCCTGGCACACGCTGCAGGCACAAGCTGGGCTGCCGTCTGTGGAGCCAGAGCAGCTGAGCTGCAGCCCAGGAGACAGCACAGCTGCTCGGAGGCAGCCCCAGGAAAAGGCTTTAGCTTTTGTTTTCTGGTCCAGAGCTCTTGCTGTCAGTGCAGGAGCACGTCTTTGACAAGGAGCCTCAGAAAGCTTCTTGAAACTTGTGCTGGGACCATGACTGATATTAGGAGGATGAGGGATGAAGGGATCACATCTCCTTTTGTCCCTCTAGCAATAGCCTGGATCTAGGCATGGATTTGGGCTACAAACATATTGCCACACATCCTGGTGGGCCCTTTCCCAGCTGCATTAGTGGGAATTCAAGCCTAAGAGAATCACGCTGTATCAAATCACATTACTTCTGCTGCACCTCTGTCTGGGCACAGGCTGAACCAATGCCCTTGCACGGGGCTCTACAGGGCTCTGTATCAGAGTTGCTCCATGGGCAGCCCACAGCAACCTCGGCATTTGATGTGAACCCATTAGTATAAAAATGTGAAATCCAAACTAGGCACTACTGGCTTGGGAAATCTCATCAAACAGGGTTCTCCCTGCCAACTGTCCTCCACTGGCAGCCATATAGAACACAAAAACAATTGTTACTAAGGCGAGTTCCCTCTGTCCAGCACAGCCCGTCGCAGGAGTTCTGCAACCCAGGCTGTGTCCTCGCTGGCACCTGCTCAACCTCAGAAACCCTCCAGAGGTTTGCACAAGCACAACTGGCTGAACTTTCCAGTGAGACATGGCAACACAGGCACTCTCATACCACAGGAATTGCAGCAGCCCTGTTGACATGGAGGCTTGTAGGTGGTGTTTCCAGAGCAGATTCCCCTCTCTCCTCGATGTGGAGGCTTTCCCTCGGGGCAGCAGCAATGGCTTTGGTCCACCCTGTCATCTGTGGCAAAAAGGCATCAGCCAGACAAGGAGAGGCTCTTATCAAACAGATGGGAGGCAGGACATAGCTGAAGAAAAAATGGGGAGCGCACCTACAGCACCTGACAGTAGTACGTGATATGTTCCAGAGATACGGGAAAATGACGGTTATGAAAGAGACAAGAGGGGAAGGGAAAGGGAAAAAAGCCTTTTGGCCCAAGTCCAGGGGGAAAGGTTCATTTCTGTCATCAGACTTAATGGTTCAGCCTGGGGAGAAATGCAAACGGCACCAGGTCCTCCCTTCCCAGGGAGGGAGAGCAGGGTCACACGCAGCACCGCCTTTCCTCTCCCTGCGCACGGCACCTGCCTCAGCCTGAGCCGCGGGAGGCGGGAGCTGTCCTGAGCTGCCACTGCAGCCGGGGTTACAGAGAGCAGCAGCGCCTGCTGAGCGCTGCATCATGTAGGGAATCAGAAGTACTTTTGCCCCAGGCAATACAGTAAGCTCAGCAGGAACCAGTTTTCATGCATCAGATATATTACATGGATGCCACACATCCCATTTGGCAACTCCCTCACGTGTTGCAAGCTTCTGGACAAAGGGACTCCAAACTCTCTGGATCTGGCACAGCACTCACTGGGCTTGAATTTAGACATACATTCTTGGCCAGCAGCCCTGAGCTCTGGGAAGGAAGCATCCTCTTCCCCCTTCTCCTCCCTCCTTCCCACTCCTGCCCCCAGACGGAAGGCATATTGGATCACTCCTCTTTGTGAGTAAGGGAGTGCTCTTCTTCTGAAATAAAACTCTCTGCATGGGCAGCTCTGCTGGTCCTGATCCTCTCGATCCACCAGGAAAAGAAACCTCTGCTGGAATACTGTTCTGCTGGAATCAAAACACAACACAAGATAAAGCTGACTTTGACAGGATGTTCCTTAAGAAGAAAATCAGGAAAACAAGGAGTTCCTGATAGAGTGCATTGAAACATTTTACAGCATGTTTAAATCCAGCACAGCTGCTTTTTTACTCGTATTTCAAAGGTACTTTAGTTTTAATTTTGGCCCCTTTGTATTGCATTAGGTAAGCTGCAAAACTCAAACTAAAGCTTGAAGTTCTTAAAAGAATAAAAGGAATTGCAAGTAAGAAAACTGAAGATTTTAAAATTTGCCAAATCAAAAACTGAACAGTAAAAATCCTCTATAAAACCAAACCTAAATATCAAATTTCATCCTACGTATAAATACTAAACATTATCTGAATAGCCTTCTCAATCTGTGAAATCACCTGGTGTAGAGAAGCCTTTAGTACTAGGTAGGATGTAAAACTACCTAAAGTAGTTTTACAAACTGCTGTACAGAGTGAAAAGCTGCTATAAAATTATTGTAACTCCAGTAGGGGTTCTACAGGAAGTACAGCAACTAAATTTTTGAAAACATACATGTATTCTACCACCAATAAAAGCATGAAGCTAAGAGAGTAGCTATCTGTACATTATTATTTACAGGTTTAGGAATTATATAATCCTAAGTGACATTTCTCAGCATTCGTCCTCCACATGACTTTTCAAAGCAGGCAAAAACCTTCAGCATCCTGTTCACTGTGTTCTCATGTGCATGAGTGCAGTCCCATTGGTCTCATAGGTGTAAATTAGGGCAGGACTTGGCCCATGATATCCACAGCCCAAAAGAAAGACTGCAAATCCTTAAAGGAGCAGGGAGGAAAAAAGAGACAACAGCCTTAAACCAGTTAGTGAGATTAGAGACAAAAGAAAAATAATTTTGTTGACAAAAGCAATGCTATATGTTAGCTTGACCCTAAATAAAACCTTAGATACTGGCTAGTAAGTTCTCTGTTGAAATCACTGGACTGAACACTTAAATAAAATCCAGTTTGGAGGGGGCAGCAGCTTCAAGCCTACAGAGAGCAGCTTTACATACCAACTGCAGGCAGCAAGTAAAGATCACTGTGTTTAAGCAGAAATTGCAGGAAGTGTGTGGGTGACAATAGCCATCCTCCACACCAGAGTTTAGTGGAGGACACTGACCATTCCTGTGGCTGGTCCAGGAAAATATCCATGCTGTGGTGAGATACACTGCCAAGATGCATCCCTGCTTTCCAAGGGCTCAGCAGCTGGACTTGGGATGAGCCTCTCAGATTTGCCAGGGCCCGAAACAAAATTAGACGAACCAGAAATGAAAGGTGAGATCTTGGACCAAATACAATAGATCTTGGATTCTGTACAAAAGTCACTGAGATCAGATGTCATCTAGTGATCAGGGGAAGTTGGGATAATATCAAAGAGAAGGTAGGCCAGTTATGTTAAGAGGAAGAAAAGTGCTTCAATTATAGTCCAGATCTACAAGTCAGAAGATTTAGTTTATACTCTTGACAAAGCTGAAATCTTCCTGTGACATCTTAAGCAAACTAGTTTGCTTCTCAGCCCAACAGGATAATAATTTACACAGTTCAGAGCTTTCCACTAACTGAAGTGCACAGACTGCTTGCAGCTCCCAAGGAGAGAAGTGCTCTTACCTTAAAACACAGCAACAAAACCCTCCCATCGTCCATCTGCTGTGCACAGTGGGAATGCTCTCGGTGGGGTACCACACACAGCCAGCTTCCATTGATGTAAAACATATTTTAGTGCTTGCTACTTAGTCCCAGTACACTGCTTCCTATCCCTCATAACCATCTCTATCCCACCACATTCTTCATGAATGGAAACTATTCATATCACTATACTAGAAATAGCCAAGTAAACAGGAAAAAACCCAGAAGATTTGCCAGCAGGTGCTATGGGAGGGGAGCAGGCGATGGTGATCAGCAGCTTTGGCAGCCGTGTAAATGGTACCAAGCACGGCAATTTAACCACCTCTCTGTTGAGAAAGTCAGAACCACAGAGATTCATATTTAGAGGAGGCTTTCCAACACACTGTTGGCTCTCCTCAGCCCAGCATTGTACGTGCTATTCATCACAGGCCATGACAGAAATGATATCAGCATCAGCAGCAACCGGAGTAGCAGAATATTCTGCAAGAAAAAAAAAACAACCAAAAAAACCACCAGTGTTTACCATGAATAATGTCAGTTGTTCTAGAGTTTCCAGCTTTCAGTTAGGGTTATTTGGCTCTGAGCTAATGAAAGCACTTTGGGAGTATCGGCTGAAAGGAGGGCAGCATCCAGATGTATTTGACAGGAGTAAAAACCTATGTAAGCCCTACGTTTCTTGTCTAAAAGTCACCACCCCAGAATAGCTTGTGATCTAGTTATTTTTATTCATAGAAGAGCCTGTGCCTTGAGTTTGGATCAGAGTCCAAATTCCGCTAGAGTTTCAGGCTGTTGTTAAGGTAGGATGCTCCATTCTGGCCCAGTTCTGAAACCGGATGACCAGTAAGTCAGGGATCTCGTTAGGATCAGGCTCAGACATTAGGCGTGGTCCATTTTTACAGGTTTGTGTGATACAATAAATGAGCAGTTTTACATGAAAAATAGGGGGATTTTCCTTAAGGAGCAACGAATTTAGAAACTGTGTCCCTATTGCCACATTTCAGAAGGCTGCAGGTTGTTTGGTGGGTGCTGGGAAGACTTCTGAGTCTCACCAGTCCTCAGAGGTTACCATTTGATAAAGGGGAGCAGGTTTCACTAGCTGAAAATTGTAGTGGTGAGTACTAACAGCTCTCTTTGTGTTAAAGCACTATCAGCACACACACACATTTAACATTAGGCCGCGCACAGCATTTAGCTTGCTCTGTTTTGTCTGTGCATACACCAAGGATTCTTTGACAGTTTTCTATATTTTGGGATGTGGAAACCTTGTAGGAACGACAGGATCTCTTAAAAACCACCTGCCTATTTTCTTCCTCCCATTTATCAATGATCCCTTGAGTTTTCTTCACTGCCTCAACTGCATATTCTTAAAGATTTTATTATAACTTGCTAGTTCAGCTTTAACCCCAGTGGTAGTAATGTAATAATTAATATCAATTTCTTGTAAATGCTCTGTTAGTAAATCTGGAAAATAATGATCTCTTGGTTGCCTGGGCTTTTACCCCTCTGTGTACACATCCTAGAGCCTTTGCTTACACAGGAGGCTGACACAGTTCCAAATACACCATTTAGTTGCTCATGTAACAAATAAGTACTTCACATGTATTTAACACACATGCTTGACACAAAATGTAGAAGTGCACATGCACATGAAACTGGAGTGATATAGTCTGTTCCAGAGATGCATCCAATCCCACACAAAGGAGGCAATGCAGGAACTGTATGTGTTTTGTGGGAAAGAATTGAGCCGCCTTCTCTCCCTCTTTTCTAAAATTCAGGGTAAAGCAGTGCTGGTAAAAATGCTCTGTCTTAAACATAAGGAATGTCAGCTGGGTTAACAAGCACCACCTTTGGCTGCACTTAGAACTATCTGAAAGTCTTCACCTGACAGATTAGGAAGACCTTGGACAACCTTTTCTAAGAGCAGAGCAAGGGATATAGGTGCTATCAGCAGAGGACTGGTAGCAAGCATCTGCAATGGCTGTAAAATTTCCAACCAGCTCAGCTGTTCGAAAATAAATGCTGTCCACAGCCTTATGAACTGAGCTGGTACATCTTCAGACATCCCTTGCATAAATCTCTTGTACACTCAAGAGATTTATGATAAACACTTGCTCTTTCCTTAACCTCCAAAACCTTTTCCACCTGCTGAATAACTCAAGAGTCTTTCCTCTCACCCAGCCTGTTCAATATCTATATAAAGCCTCTGGAGAAGATTCGGTGGCACCACAGACTGACTTGTCAGCAGTACACATATGACACCCATCTCTACATTATCTTCACCTCCCATGCAAATAGCACCATTACTCAACTCTTCAAGGGCTTGACTAAGATCAGCAAATGAATGAAGTTAGCAGAAGCTGAATTGTTGCAAGAGCCTGGGCTGACGATGGTATCAGAAAGTATTTTACACTTTGATAATGTCCACTGCTGGCATTGAGACTAACTGAAGATTTAGTGTTAGCCTGAATTCCCTAATCCTGAAAACCCCGTAACTGTTGTGGCAAACGCCTCAATCCTTCAGCACAATTTCCAATCAGATAACTGAAAAGATTGGACTCGGCCCTTATGCCTGATTTCCACAATCTAATGGATTTAGAAACGACAACCTATGCAAGAATGCTTCTGACAATTTACTCAGCAGCACAAGGCCACTAAACAAGCTTAAACTCTGTTCTTTGCTCTGCTGGCTTCTCAGTCCCAGCTTAAACTCAAGGCTTTGCTCTTATTTTCAAAGCCTTCATGACTTCAACAAAAATTGATTTGAGGGTATCCACACCTGCAAAACATGACACTGTTGAAACCTGAGTTATATTGCTCTGTAACAAAATGAATACCCACTCTGGAGGGTGTGTGCACCAGGGACAGAGATTCCCTGCTGCCTAGGGCACAACCTGCAAGAGACACCCATAAATCTCGGAAGTGCAGAACAAGGCAGAAACTCCAGGTTTTCAACCCAGCCTTCCTTTCTTTGTTCCAACCATCAGCATGAACAAGGTTTGTACCAAAACCATCAGCATGAACAAGGAGTCCATTACTGAGAGACTGGAGGAAGTCTGACTTCCAGGCGACTCCACTGGGAGTTCCCTGGTGTCTGATGAAAGGTGACCTGAGCTGGTAGCATGTTGATGCTTCAGCACAAACAGGCTCTTTCATGTACCCATCCGCCCCTCTCTTTCAAACTCACAGGAACTTCACTTTCAGATCTTGTATTCTTTTGTCAACAGGCTCAAACTTTTGGGGAGATGAGAAGGGGAGGCACATGGAATCACATATACAGACAGACTTGCACACACAGCATGAATTCAGATGCTTGTTTTACCAGGAAAAAGTTATTGGCAAAAGCACCCTATGTAAAAAACAGGAGAGGAAATGAAAAAGAGGAATGTCAAAGATGTCTTGTGTTCATTCTCATGAGCTCACAAAATGACTGGAGGCAGATAGATAAAGGTATACAGGAACATCTGAGGAGTCATTGCTTTCCAACACATCAGTAACAGCCAGAAACTCAGGACCTGGAGAGAATCACACAAACATTTCTAAATGACAAATGAGTCATTAATGATAATTAGATCTGACAGAAATTTATTTCCTCCTAGAACAAATCCAAAGACTGCTTTTCAATTATATGAGATGCAAAACAAGGCAAAAAAATTGATATATCACTGAAATACACCTGAATCTATGTCCACGACTCACCACTGCACAGAGAGGAGACATTGTTTTAAGGTTGCACTTCCATGTTACTTTTTCATTTCCTGACCACTGCTCAGTTGCAATGCATCTAACTACGTTCAAATTGCCTGCCAAGGAGAGCAAAGTGGAGGTGTCCCAATAGGGGAGCCAACCACACATGTATCTATACACTGTTCAGAATAAATGCCCTGACAATGCAGAATTTTCGCGATGCATCTAGCATTCCATGAATCCTCCAGCTGGTCTCGCCTGGGAGGAAAAAATGTGCATGTGTGAGCAGGGATACCATTCAGAGACACTAGAACAGGTTCATAATATGTCATCCTGTTTTCTTCAGTACAAAAATAAGCCCATATCAGGCATTTTTTCCTGACAACAACTGGCAGTAACTTTGTGCATTTCAAATGCCAGGGCAGACAAATGGTTAAAAGGTGTGTTGAAAAGGTTGAACAGCTTGGAAGTCTTGCCAAAGCTGATAAAGCTTCTCTGAAATGTTAAACAAAAGTTTCCACGGAATTTTCACTGCAATGACCACTCAACTTGAAATCTGCCCAAATTTGTTCAGATCTTTGGGCTAATCTGACAAGAAGTAAGTGGCCAAGCAAACCATCAGAACTGAAACTTGGAATCACCAAAAAGGCCCATGCCAAGCCTCTGCCTTGCTGGGGTTGTATCTTGTCAGGCTGTTCCAGTGCCTGATTCCAGCAGTAACATTTGGGCTGGCTCATCATGCCAGAGAGACAGCATTTTTGAGTTACAACTGAGAAAAAAAGCAAAAAAATAAAAACAAAACTTATGCCAGTTTAATCATTTGGTAACACAGGTAGCATTATCATGCGAGTATCCAAATTTTGGTGCAAACCATCCTCCTCCCCATTGTCTCCCAAAACTCCTATCTTTTCTTAAACTGACAATTCAGAAAGCAGCCAGAGTGCTGCTTCTTTCTGCCTTGTATCCTCTGCCACACTTGCACATGTGCTTATCCAGTAACAGGCATCACCAGTGAAATGGGATTATGTTCCACTGGTTAAGCGCATGAGCACAGCCCTGGGTGGGGCTGCTGGAGGATCAGCTCTTAATAAGGTGTCCAATTTATAATCTAGCAGGGCGAAGAGCAACTGGCTCTCAGAATGAATAGCTCTTCTGTCTCACCCTCTCCTGAGGCTGGCTGCTGGGCCGGCCCGCCTCATCGGTTTTTTTTCCTCTCACTGTCTCTCTGATGCTGTTACTCTTTTCTAAGTTTTTGCTCTTTCCCAGACTGGAAATATAAAGAGGAAGGAAGACAAGAAGCATCCACCCCGTATCTGGTCACAGACTGCAAACTGCAGCAAAATGAGCAAACGCTCTGCTAGCATAGCAGGCTAAAAACCCTTGCTGTTTCCTTATTCTAAGAAAGTTTCGTTTCAACCTAGGATCCTGCTCTCGGGGACCGCCTTGGTGCCCGGCGATGTCTTTAAAAGGGATGCTCGGCGCAGGACGGCACAGCGGGCACGCCCAGGGCGCGCAGCCGCGGGTGCCCGCGGTGATGCTCGGTGTCCCCGCCGTGTCCCCGGCCCCTCCCGCCGCTCGCAGCCCGCGGCGCGGGGGCGGCCCGGGCGCGGCCCCGCCCGCGCGGGGGCGCGCACGGCGCAGCGCCCTCTGGCGGCGCGCGGGGGCGGCACGGGCGGCACCTGCCGGGAGCGCCCGGCCAGGCCCGGCCGCGGATCCGCGCCCGCGCCTCGCTCCCGGGGACAGTCCCTCGCTTACCGACGGGCGGGACGCCTCCGCCGCCGCAGAAACACCCCGCGGGAAGGCTTCGGCACCGCCTCTGCAAAGGCTGGGGGTGGCACACCCGAGCATCTCTCTCTCCTTTCTCCAAAGGGGTTCTCTGGCCAAAAATTCCCCCTGTGGCGGGAGGCTTGTCGAAGAGCCTCCCATACCCCCAGGAGGCACGTTTAATAGATTTCCTTGTCATGGCGATGAACTTACCCGGCCTCTGACAAAGCACACATCTGCAGCGCGCTGCAGCCAGGAAGGGCTGCTCCTCAGGACTGACTGCTCCCTGCCGCCCGCCGTCCTCCTCTCTTTCTGCCCCTGTGCTTGCACTGTGTGATGCAGCATGACCCTTTCCTGTTTGCAGCACTTAAACAAAAAACAACAACAAAACAACAACCCTTAAAAACTTTCTGAATGTACCACCTGAAAACTTTCCATCATCCCGTGCTTCCCCCCTTGCCAAAGCAAAGTGAAAGGTGATACCACCAGCCACTCGATCAATCTCTGTCAGGGCCGGGGGCATCTGGCTCCCGTAAGAGTTTGTGTAGTAGGAGTCTGTTTCTAGGACCATTGGCTCTTCTGCAGCAGGATGCTGATTTTCAGATCAGATTTAAGCTGAACTCCAAAAGACAGAGAAAGAAGAAGCAGGGAGTGTGCACCCAACTTCCTGGAAAAGACACCCGAGCTGTTCTTGTAGCCTCCTGCAACCACACTCCATCCTCCACAGCCCCTGCAGCTGGTCCCAGCAATTAGCAGCGCTGAGGGCTCTGAAGGCACGGGAAGTGGCCCGCAGCTGGCCTGGGGAGCCCTGCCTGGTTTGAGCAGTGTTTTCAATTAATAGCCTGCTCAGCAGCAACATCGTGTTCTGGGAGAAATGCTAAGTGTCACTAGCAGTCTCTTGGTCCAAAATGTTTGGGAGAGCCACTGTTCTGTCCCCAACCTCACAGGGACTTTGCATCTGGGAGGAATGCCTGGGATGGAGAACACAAAAGGACAAGCTGGACTGGAGCACCCATTATGCCATTGAAAAAAATGAAAATAAGATGTCAACAACTTCTATGGGCCTAATTGTTTCTTCTCAAACAGATTGTTAGCTTATGTGAATCAGGGTAGCTCTACAGAGTAAACCAAAGAATGGAAGGGGGGAGGGGGATAGCCTTGGGATCAGAAAGGCACAATATGGGTCTTTATCCCCATTGCTTGCTGGCTACTGAGTAACATTAACTTATTACCACCCCACCCACCCGCCCCCCAAGAGATAGTGACAGGAGGGATGAAGAGACAGAGGGCAGTAAGACTGCATAAGTTTCTGCAAACACCCCGACACAAGGCCACCCGAACGACTGGGGCTATGACTCCCTCTTTCTGCATCTCCTGCCCTTGCTGCCCTTGCTGCTCCTGCTCCTGCCCTTGCTGCTCAGCTCTACTATCAAACCAAACCACACAAAACTAAATTCACTAAAAACCAGAAACTGTCATTTTCTGAGCCAGATTTCTCCCTGAACTGGTCAGCCACGTGCACTTTGGACCAAGTGTAAAGATAATAAAACTGCTTTTTTCAGTATTTGAAGAGTGCATCAGACTGCAGCCTGGTGAAACACTGGGAAATCCCACAGTGAGCCACAGACTAGGAAGCTGTACTTTAATTTCAGAAAAACAAAGATCAGGCAGTGAGTGAGTGATGCAAATGCACCTAGTCAGATCTCTCCACTGGACCTTCAAGAGAAAAGAGGTAAAACATCAAGCACAAAGGGCAGCCTGACTTCTCCAAACACAAAATCAGGACAAGCCAAATCCTGTCCAATTGCACAACATTAAAGAGTGATTCTGTGCTCTCTTACCTTGTGCTAAGGGAACAGCAATGTTCTGACCTGCAGTGATTTATGTGTAGCAAATTCGTGCCATAAACAAGTGAGAGGAACCAAAATCTCATGCCCTAATCCCTCAAAGCAAAACCAAATTCTTTATGGTCAGCAAGCCTGCTGATGAAGGAGGCAATGCTTATCCTTATTTGAATTTAAAAAAAAAAAATCCAAACGAGAAACAGTGCTCCAAGAGCTTTTCTCTGTTACATTTGCAAATAATGTTTAAAAAAAAGAATTAATCATTCCACATGCTTTATAAAAAATAATTTATCTCTATGTCTCCCCAGCTGGACAGGTGTTACTACCTCCAGTGAACATATGAGCAAGCTGAGTAAGACAGACCTGGCCCTGTTTTTAAGTAACATCTAATTTTCAGTGCACTTCTGTGTACAGGCAGCTTCTGTTAATTTTGGCTCGAGCTGTAAGTGATTAATACATATGTAAGACAGATTCTGGATATCTCAAGCTACAGGGCCAAATTAAAGGCCATGCTTGAAATTGTGATCCTAAATGACTTGCCCTTGGCTGGGCAAGGCAGGGAATCTGTTGCGGGATCAGGAAAATAAGCCAAGACTTTAGATTTCTCAGGGCTTGTCTCCACAAGAAACTTAGAGAAGCAACACAAAATTGTAGCCTGCCAGGAACATCCTCCCCAGGTGGACCTGCTGTTCACTGCTTTCAAAGAGCAAATTTTAACCCCTCCATAAATTCATCCCTTCTCCCACAAACACAGAGAGACCCACTTCTCAGTGCTTCTCAGTACCATCACTTGTTGCCACTTTCTAAACTGAGAGGTGCTCGTGGCAAGAGAAGGATGTGGTGACTCCAGAGGCAGCAATAAGAAAGCCAAGGGTAAAGTTTCACTTTGGTTTCAGCAGAAAGCTTCCCCATGAAGATGTTTTGGTTTGCAATCAGCACTGAAGCAGCTTACCTGCATTTCAAAGATGGGTGAGCTACCTCCCACTCTGCACACTCAAGGTTGTGTGTACCCATTTCAAGCAGACATACGGAGGATCTGAATAGCTGCCCACACTAGCTGGAGGACAGTGTCAGCCCAAAGGAGGAGCTGTGTGTTTTCATGCTAGTACTAAGCAACATTTGTCTCTGCAATAAACTTCTAAAGATAATTTAAGAATATCTGCAACAGGGGACTCGGCTACAGATGCACATCCTCCCAAGCTGAGGCACTGCTGGAGAAGTCTATTGACCCAACCTGTGGCTACCATCCCTTCAGGCCTGCTCTGCTCATCTGTGCTTGAATGCTTCTCACAATTTTTCAGGCTGAATGAGGCAGGTTAGAGGGGGTGCCTAGTATGTCAACATTACAAGCTGCCACCAAATGACAGGAAGTGGTCAACCCACAGCTTATTCCCTGGATCTGAAGCAGCAGAAACCTCTGGCACCAGGGAAGAGCTGGAGACAGAAACTTCTGCCCCAGCCTACGTGAATGTCTGTGGCCTAAGTGCAGGGTAGCACTGTCCAGAAGTTCATCCTCTGGCTTGTCACATGCCAGCTTTCACATGGAAACAAGTCTGGTGCTAATGCATTAAGTCCTAGCTAACATTTAAAATGGTGTGGGCATAGCACTGCCATTATTTAAATTTTGTAATTGGTATGATATAACTTAACTGGCACAGAATTAGCATAGACTAGGTCTGCCAAAACTGGTGGGTGCAAAGGAAGTGCCGCAATACTGTGTGGTGAAGATGGCAGCCAGCCACAGAGTGACCTCCCAGTGGGTGCACGCACCACACAGGCAAGCCTAAGGTCACTTTATGGTCCTGGTGGACTTGAGAAGAGGAACACTTCAGATTACAGACATACTACTGTTTGGACTGTAGCAGAGTCCTTTGGTGTAGCTCCTCCTCATTCCTCACAAACCCACAGTGAGACTTACACCTGTTGTCCCATGACACCGAGTCAACTGTTTATGTAGTTGAGCTCCAAAGACTTCTTTTAAGGATCTTTGGGTTAAAAAAAACCCACTATGCATTCTCCCTGAAACACTTTTCTTTGAAGTGGACCATTTCACAGGACTGATTTAAAGGGCAGCTAGACAAACAGCTGTATCAGCACAGCCACTGAAGCAGTAACCTGGGGCAGCCGAGAAGGAGCCAGCCAGAGCAGCCACCTCTCTCAGCTGTGAGCTAAAGATGGACACCTGTCTGTGACCCAGCTCCACCTGTACTTTCCAAAGTGTCTGTTTTGGTTCGGATTGGTTTTCTGGTGGGTATTTTTTTCCCTTACGTTTCCTAAGTAAATTAGACTTCTGTAATTGTTCTTTCTGTCAGTTTTCCTGTAATCTGTTTCAAGTCTGCTGTCCCATTCTCAGTCAAATCGGAGAGAATTTCAAACATAGCATGACCCTCTAAATCCATCAGTGCCTGGGTAGAGGCCCAAACTTGTGTCCTCTGCAAGGGGAAAGGCAGGCAAAACTCAGCTGCTACCCAGTGCTGCTCTTTAGCTGACACACAGCTCTGGCCTCTGGCTTCAGAGGGACAGGCAGGGAGCTGAAATGGTGAATTTGATGCTCATCATACAAGGCCAGGCTTTTGTCACTGCAATTGCTCATGCACAGCCAGCCTTTATCCAGATTTTGAACCTTATGGCATGTAGACTTCAGTGTAAACTTGTGTTTCAAACTAGAGCATCCTGTCAGAAGGTCCTTCTCTGAGTTATTAAATGTAGTTAGTACTTTTAAATCTATTCAGTGACTTCTGCATCGGGCTATTGTGAGATAGATTGCCTTAACAATAAAAGTAATACAGATATCCTTAGTGAAAAAAGGTGGTATTTACTTCTGTGCAGGGGCTTATGTGTACCATTTGTGAAATATGATGAGTGATGCTGTATTTATACTGCTAAAATGCATTTTCTTAGGTAGCTTAACCTAGAGATGAATTTTATCTAACATGAGAGGAAAAAGGTAACTTGTCAGCCAGATAGGTTATTCTCTGATCTATAAATCAGAGAGAATAACAATGCATACTGTATTCCTGCCTGTTCCCACACACTCCTGCTTGTCATCGCAAGAGCTCTTTAGTGCCCTGAAATACAGCTTGGCAATAAAAATTAATTGAAAGTGCACTAGAATCATTAACTTTTGGAGCTTCACAGTTTGCCCATCCTTAAATAACGCTGATTATAAAATCCTGTTTGCACTACAACTCCTTGGCTCTGTGCCATGTAGCATGTAGAGAAATTAGCAATATGTGCAGCAGGGACTTCTCTGGCTATAATACAAATGCACATAATAGACTTTCTTCTTTAGCTCGGCAGCAAAACACTGACTCAGATCTAGAGACCAGTTATATCCCAGTGGTGTTTACTCCGTGTAATTAGCAGTATCAAGTGTGTTGTCTTTTGGGTAGCCTGATTGTTTCCATATGCATGAGCACCTTCTGTGAACGAAGACAGGGCAAGAGGCGGACAGCACTCGAAGCGCACACAGCGTTACGGGAAGCACATATGTTTTAAATACCTTATCTCTACAATTAAGGAGAGTTTAGAAATTGGTCATATAAATCTTGGGAAATGGGGCCGGCAGAGAGAGGAAAAGACCTTCTTTCCAAGCAGGAACTTTGCCTGGGTAACTACTCGAACCCAGGTGCCGGAGATGGCGCAGACATCTCCCTGCTTGCTGGTGGGAGAGCGGCATGAATCAGTAGCTCACGCATTGCTGCGGGAGGGAGAGGGCTGTTGATGCTGTGTTGGGGCCCGGAGGAAGATTGGCCTGGCATTCGAGGTGGGGCGTGCCTGGGAATGCTGCACAACATTCATCTTACGGGCAGGTACTGGCTGAAATTCCAATTACTGAGAGAGAGGGCTGAGGCCTTGCCTTTGCCTTGCAAAGAGGTGCAGTTTTTTTACCTCAAGCTTGTGTTTCTGACCTGTCCCAAGGTAAAAAAGCAGCGAAGCCAAGCAACTTCAGCCTCACTGCAAGGCAAGCCAGGCAAGGTCAAGTGGAGGCTGCTGCTGGACTCGCCTACATCATCAGCAGCAGTTACAGCAGGGTTTAAAAAAAAAAAAACATGAAAAAAGTCCTTGAGCACAGAAAAGACAGGCCCTGATGTCTGTTTTGAAAAAACAGAGTATGAAAAAGGGCTTCTTGGGGCTTATTTATCCCTTGTTCTCCCTCTCCCTTCCACACTCCCAACATTGCCACATCTGTCAGGCTCTCTGACCCCAACCCTCAGGCCTGTGCCCCATGGCTGGTAGCATGGCTGGAAGGTGCAGGGAAGTGGGGAGAGACAAGGAGAGCCATTTCCATTGCAGCCTGGCTCCTTCTGCTCTGTGCTGTCCTCAGGATCCTCCACACGCCTCTCGTTACAGCAGGGCCCCTCTGCACCTCACCCTTCGTGATGGTGCGCCTCGAGGCATGCCTTGCTGATTGGGAAAGGCTCTCCCAGAGTATTCCCTCGCACACCTATTTTTATGGCTGCAGTAGATGCCTGAACAAAAGCCATCTCAAGTAACTGTCTTGGGCTGCGTGCTCCCTTGTGCCATCCCAGCATCCTGGGACAGCCTCCCCTCCCCGTTTGTCTGTGCCTCCCAAAGTCTCCTATGAGTCCGTCTGCTTTATCACTTTGCTAACAAGACTTCAGTATCTGTTCTGTAGCACACCACTCAACCTATAACCTGCACTCGCCACAGGAGAGTGCTTGACCAGGATATTACAACTACTTGGTTGTCATCTTTGCTGCTGCAGATACGGTAAAGATTTAACTTTAAAACTTGCCTTACAGTTCAGAAAATACATCCTTGCAAAGCACCTTTAAATTTGAGCAAGTGCAGCTCGGCTTATTGGCTGTACCAACTTGCTTCACACAATTTCACCTGCCTTTCTGCTGCCTCTAGGAACTGTCAAAAAAGCTCCCCAAGCAAGCTTTTTAATTAACAAATCTTCTCTATAAAATACTACAAAGCAACATTATATGCAACAAATCCAGACAAAACATTCTTCTCCACATGTCTTCTTGAAAATATCTCGCATCTTGTGATTTGGATAGAATTCTGTAAGCCTAGTAAGAATAAAAATCTTTTCTTGAAAAAGACCTACGCTGCTCATGGTCGATCATTCATTAAACAGCCTAGTACTTTGTTTCAATAGTGTCTTCTGACATTGGGAATGAGGATGCTACTATTTTAATAATAAGCTATCAAACTGTTTTGCAAATAGTCACTGCATTTTAATTTCTTGAAAAGCTCTGAAAAGGTGAAAAATGCATTTGCAGCACAGCTACTGCTGCTTATTTAGAAGTGTATATTAGTTCAACCTCAAGATTTGTTTATCTCAGTGAAAAATACTGCACTAAAAATTATTTAGTCGTTTTTATATCTATCACTGTTGACATTTTGCATTTATTACTTTCTCAGTGGTTCCTGCCAGTTTTTTTTTTCTATTTTTTCTTTTCTCATTTCCAGTTAAACATCTGCCACTGACAAAAGCACTTCACAGCATGCAGTCACTGTCATTCGTGGTCACAACAGATGCAGGGAAGTCCAGTGTAATCACTCAAACTCAAAAACATTTTCAGGGAGTGAAATACTCTGTGTGCAATCTTGTGTCCTTACAAACCTCCCTGCAGGTGTGTAACTCTTCCCTAGTGCAGAGGAAAGTTTACAGATGCTTGAGGTACTGCTACCCGCTCAGTACTCGCAGCACACAGGACAGTGCATGCTATTATAAAGCTTACGGAAATAATAGATAGGTTTTATGGCCCTTTCATGTGCAAAGTGTTAGGTCATTGAGAAGTATGAATGTTTAGTTCACATTTAATAATTATAAACACAAATGTACTTTATACTGAGTACCTAGACCTCTGCTACATGCACATTTACATAGAGAGAACGAGAGAATATCTGGAAAACCACTGTTTCCACTGTGATGGAAATAATGTACTGTTTATGTGTCATGTTATTTTGACTCATTATTAATCTATTACTCAGCCAGGTTTGTAAATGTGGTACAGCACTAAACATTTAGGGTGACATTGAAGATTCTGGCCCTGGACTCCGCAGATGTAAGCATATGTGTAACATGTGCTGAAGTGCTTACAGGAACGGAGCAGAAATATGTATCAAGCCCAAACTTGAAAACAGGTGGGTTTAAGTTATACAGGGACAAAGAACAGTGAACTAATTCTTAAGCAGACGCTTCTAGCGTTCAGAAATTAAATGGCTCTTTTTATTCCCATCTCCACCACCCAAAAAAGGAGCCCTAAAAAAGGGGTTGAGAGAGAAACACATGAAATCGAAGTTGTAATTTTAACACTGAGGCTCCCTTTCACCATGGAGGAGGTGGGAAATCACTTCTTTTTTTCTTTTTTTTTTTTTCTTCTTATTCACCAAGGGCTGCCTGTCCAGCATCAGCCCAGGTCCCCAGGCCGCAGGTGTCTGAAACTGTGGGACAGGAGCCTTTCCTTGGCACAAACCAGGGCACTCCTGCAGGCTGGGCTCCACAGCAAGGAGCTGGTGGTAGCTGGTATTTTGCAACAGCAGAACTGAAAAACAAACATTAAAAAAGAGAAGAAAAGAAAAGCTTCTCTCACGCACGGTGGGCCGGTGCGTGTCCCAGCAGCGGCGCTCCCTGTGCCCCGGGAGTGTTCCCGCCGCCGTGCCCTCAGGCCCGGCACCCCTGCATGCTCGGGGAGCTGCCCCTTCCAGGCCCGGTAGGAGGGGAGCTCCCAAGCCCAGCAGCTGCCCGGGGACCCGGCGGTCCGGGGGGCCGCCCTGCTCTCTCCTTGCCTCAGGCACGGCTCTGTTCCCTGAAGGGAGCCAGGAAAGGCGGAGCCCGGGAGCCGGGGTGGCAGCCCCCGTCCCGGACCTCGTGAGGCCCAGCCCCGTTCCAAACGCTGGTACCCTCGGGGCGGCACCTGCCCCCGGCCTGTCTACACCCCCTTCCCAAACATCGGGCCCTCCCACGGCCTGCAGAGGCCTCGGCCGCCCACAGCCAAGGCCGGGGATAAGCGGGCAGCCCCGCTGGCGCGGTGAGGTGGGGCGAAATCCCTCTCAGGAGCCCGCAGGGAAAGGGAGTGTCCGTCCCAGGGGAACAGACGGAGCGCCCTCCTCTTACTCACCTGCCCGCCGCCACCTGGGGAGGCGGGGGAGGTGTTGCAATTCTCCGGGGAAAGGGACGAGCCCCGGGAGCCCGAGAGTGGGACGGGGATGGCGGGGTTACGTAAAGGAGGTGGGCGAGGAGGGCAGCGGGACAGGCAGGTGTGCGCATCCAGGCTAATCCGGGGCCAGCGGAGCGCGGAGGGGGCGCTGGCAGAGGAGCCTGAGCACTCGTCCCAGAGGGGCTGGGAAGGCGGAGGGAAGGGGCACAGCCTCACGGGCGGGAGTGCAGGCGTGGATGCGGGTCGTGGAAGCGCTGGACAAAGGGCAGGAGCAGCACCGCTGCACAGACAGGGTGGCGAGAGGGAATTCCCTCCTTTCCCGGAGCTCCGCAGTTCCCCCTCCCGTTCCCCGCGGGCTGCTGGGGAAACCTGCGCTGCTGCTGCCTGCCAGGAGACAGCTCGGGGGCTGCGGGTGTGCGAGGCTTGCTAAATGGAGGCTCGGCTGCCCTGCTGGTGGCTGCTGTGCTCGGGGAGGGAGGAGAAGGGAGGAGGAGGAGGAGGGAGGGATGTGAAAGTGGGTCAGGAATGTAACTAGACTCTGCCCCCCTTGTTGCAGGCGCAGGCGGCGCTGCCTTAGCGATGGAAAGCAGGCATTTCAGTGTTGATGTTCCCCAGTGCTGGCGGTTACCAGGGGATCCTGAAGGATGTGTTTCCCTGTGACCCTTGGAGAAGAAAAACTTAGTTGCCGCAGTAACCAAGTTTGGCTTGGATGCAGTGATGCAGTAAATAGCATAGGTGAGCCTCGCTAAGTGGAGGAGGAGGAGGAGGAGGAAGCTGGAACTGTACAGGCCGGATAGCTCTTGGAGTTGGGTCGGGAAATGTTAAAAAAAAATCCCAACAATCTGTATTAGTTAAGTACACGACTTTTACATTTTCTCATGCAAAAAACTCTCAGAATTTATCACCTATTTATTGTAACCTACTATGAAAACAGAGATAGAAGTGAACTGCCTTAGTGATGTAGCATGAGATACAGAGCTCACCCACAACTCTGCAGTAGCCCTAGGCAGCCCTTTTCAATGCAAAAAAATTTTGTTTCCTGAACTTTTGAAAGTTAAGGGGTGTGAAAGAAGGTGAAGGCTGGTGCGACACCTCAAGTTTTCATCCATCTTCTTTTTAGCATTTTTAATTTAGACTAACAATTTTCAATATTGTTACTTAAATTAAAAGAGAACACATCAGCCCTGCTTCTAAAGGAAATCCACAAACTATTTTCAAAGTGGAAAACAAACTAAAATAACAAGCAAATAAATTTAACTTGAGGCCCCATAATGCCTTATTTCTCCCTATTCCCTCTAGTTGTTTCCATCTGATTTCCATCTTCCTCTAACAGCGAAACACTTTCATTCACAAGAGTGAGAAATCACTTGTCAGAGTTGGAATGAAGAACTGAAAGGAATCACAGAATAGATATACTGTGATATATTCATCTCTTCTTTAGTTTTCCTCCAGAGTTGTGTCTTTTCTGAAACACTGGTATTCTAAAGAAAGAATGGGTTGCTGTACCATGAGACTGATCCTGCTCCCAGCCTGAGGACCCACAGGAGAGAACTGAGCTGTCAAACTTACAGATTCCTCAGGAGTGAGGAGACACACGGACTGTCAGTGCAGGCACCACAGCAGATAGGGGTGCACCCAGTCGATGGGTAAGGGTATTTGTGTACAATTCATTAAGGGAACAAAAGTCACTGGAGCAAACTGGTCAGCTAGTCCTTTTACACCTTTGAATATTTGTCAAGGAGGTATTGCTGTAGATAAATATCCCTTTAGCTTATTTCTGTAGCTCTAGAAGCTACTCAGTGTTTAAAAGCAGACATGCCCTTTAATTCAAGGACGTTCAAGGATGCACAATGAATGTTACTCTTTCTGCTTTTTCCATGAGATAATTTTTCCAGTTGATTTCCCCTATCATTTTCTACTAAAAGATGAATTTAATAAAAAAAGATACATGGATATAAGCAAATTGTGGTGAATTGTGGTGAAACTAATATATTGTACCATTACTCCTGTTTTATTAAAAAAAAAAGGAAAAAAAAAAAGAAAAAGTAGAAACTAATAATGGTTTAAGTGCTATGGACCTCAAAGCTTTTCTTTAACTGAACTCAATGGAGGTCCTGGGTGATACCTTATAGATGAATGTAGCCTACTGCCTCCAGTAAAGGAAAATACTTAGACAGTCTTCATCCACAGCTTTAAGATCTATAATGGCTTAGGTAGGTCATGCTTATTTTTGTGGTGGAACGATATTACTTGGTTTTGTCAACTTTCCTGGCAATGCAGAGCAGTCAGTGGACAGTCTTTCTTGGCAGCTGCTTGCCAGGGCCTCTGCCATTGAGCTGTCTTGCAGATCAGGGCAGGGGGATCCCACAGGTCTCTGCCATCATCAGTGAAAATGCCAGGTTAGAAACTTCCTCTTTGGGGACTCCCACAGAAAGTTTTGATGGTCCCACCTATTACCAGCATATTTTTGCTGTGTGTTGAGGCAACCCAGTGAGCTGGGAAAATTAAACATTACAGAAGAAGCACATGTGCTACCAACCATTCCTTCCCTTACTGGCAGGGAGGGTCTGGTTTTGTTGTTAGTCTGAGGCCCTGTTTATGCCCCTCTGGCCAAGCAAAGGGCACCCTGAGCTCTATGGAAACAGTCACAGGAAAATCCTCCTGTGCTCTGTGCAGGAGCATGGTGTTTCCTATCTGTCCCCCCCACCCCTTTCTGTAGGGATGATGTGAGGAAGGAGGTGTGGCCAGAAAGCTGCTGCTTTCTAGTTTTTCTTGGCTCTGGCAAAGGCCTTTCTATTCAAGGGTAAATGACAGGGACCTTGACGCCACTCTGAATCTGCATGGATGTCTTAGAGGTCCCCAGAAGGACCAGATAATGTAACAAAGCATGAAGCACAGCTTAGGTATAACAGAGAATTTGACTTTAACCTGTGGATGCTTTGAACAGCATCTCAGACTAGACCTCAATTGCCAAGATTTGGGTATGGGCTTAGTCTGCAGTGAGAGGCTGGTGGTTCATGCACAAATGTGGAAAAAGAAGCATGGGAAAGTTCCAGGTTTGATAGCTGAGTCCATCTGCCAAAGTATTTTTCCTTTGTTTGTGCTTTAACTTGTACACTGGAAAAATCAGGAGGGGAAAACCCCCACTATTTAAATAGAACTTTTTCTAGCTGTGTTCAGCTGAGCCCCATAGTTGTAAGGGAGAAAAAAAAGATGTATTAATTTTTACCAAATCGTGTTAGCAAGCTAGTGTGCATGTTTAGTAAAATACTTATTTTCTGAGTAATTTTAGCATGTCCTGGCTTTTAAAAGGATCATTTCCAAAACAGATGATAATACTATTTAAATCTATATTTGCTCATCTTGCTTCTACCTAGCAGAGGAACCATTTTGCATTCTACTGAAGTGCCTGTGTGGCTTCAAGGGGAGGGTAGATTGGACCTTATTAAGATAGGCTCAAAGATTTGACCACGTGCTATTTTTGAGCTTTAGTTCTTTGGTTAGTATCTTGCTCTTACCAAACTGAATTGCAGAAACTTCTGTGTAAACAGGGTGAAACAATAGCAGCAAAGGTAGGATGCCATACCAACCTGAATAAGGACCTCAAAGCCCATTACCATTTTAATGATGACATTGTTAAGCAAAGTAGCTTCAAGATTAAATCGTTAACTTAATTAAGAAAAACTAGCTATTTATCGAGTGTTTTACCTCCAGCAACCAAAATGCAGCAGTGTTTTCTTTTGGAAGTGAGCTCCTGTCGTTTCAAAGCTGTTTGCAGCTGAGGACTGTCAGTCGCTCACTGCACTTACGAAACAGGTTTAAAAGCAGACACGAGTAACAGGATGTGACACAGGCTCTCCTCAGCACAGCATCTGACGCATCCCTGCACTTTTCTAATAACTTTGAAAGAGGCTGCTTGAGTTTGGAATGCAACAGGTCTCCCTAAAGTTTGAATCCAACAAGAAAGCCTTAAGAAAGGTATATCCCCACATGTATCTTATTGGAAATTATTTCAGTGAACTTATGCTTATCAGTATTGAAAAGATGTGTTAAAACCAGTCTGACAACTTTTCGTAACGCCATGTGCTGGAGGGCCTTGAGAAAACAGTTTTGAAACAATATCAGAGCTGAGCTACTGAAATGCTTTGAACAAGAAAAATGTTCATTTAACATATTTTCCTGGGTATTGTACAGTCCCAAACAACAAAAGTAAAATATTTTACAATTTATAGCCCCTTTTCCAGTGAGATGCTGCAGCAAGAGCTCAGAAGATTTGCATCTTGCAAGTAAGAACAGGATGGACTTAAAATGCTTAACCTACTCTGCTTTTTTTCAAAATTTTAGCTGTGAATTTAGTGGATCCTGTTTCAAAACATGCATATAAAAGCCTTAATTACCCAGCCAGCTCCCCTTATCTTAATTCACTGTAAGTCAGCCAACACCCACGGGAGAGGCTCTGCAGTGACTGGACCATGAGAGATGCAGACATTTCGTACTTCACTGGAAACAGTCACTGTGGTATAATCCTGCTTTCTCCTGAGTTCCTATTAACTAACGCTCCTTGAAGTGAAATTAGGTTTCATTGCCCAAGGCTGTACTCTTTTCTCTCCTGCAGAAGGGCTGTGCTTCAGGTCACAGGTCTGTGCACGGGTCCTCCCACCCAAGCCCAGGGCACAGTGAGAGCCTGCCTGACAGATCAGCTCCTCTGCAGCCACCTGGCAGTGCCTGTTCTGCACTGAAGGTCTGAGGAGGGAAGACACGGGTATGGAATTTGCAAAGCTCACCGGCTTCCTGATTCCCTGCTTTCCAGCTGAGGATTTCTCAGTACTTCTCAGCACCCCATTTTCTGATGTGTAGCAACGTGTTTCAGGTCAGAATGGGTTATTCAGCACCTCTGAAAAGTACAGTCTTATTGTATACAGCTTGCTCTGAAAAATCAGGATTGAGTGCCACAAAACAAAACAAAACAAAACCAAAACCAGAACAAAGATTTAGAGGAAATTGTAGATGTCATTTTGCAGGAGATGTTTCCTGACACAAAAGCTGATGCAAACAAATAGTAGCATCATGCTAGAGTGAGAGAGACTGGGTTTGAAGCATACCAGCTAACACTAAACATGAAATTCACCTTGAGGGTAAGAGTCTTCCAGTACAGCTGGTCAGCAGCAGAACAATTTAAGAAAAAACAGCATATTGAGAGAAATGTATTACAAAAATATAGGGTCCAACTCTAGAAATGTTCGCTAGAGATGCTACCCAGCAGGAAATGATATAGGAAGAATCATCTTTACATCTAGGGCTATTTTGAAGAGCTGCCGTTGATGGAGCTTCCTCCTAGGCATTCCTGGGAGCTGTGTCTGTTTTAGTAACTAGGAAATAGATGGTAAATCCTGCTATTGGCAGGACTTTTACACATCCATCTTGGTATTTTCTTTGAAGTCTTGGGTAATCGCAAACAAGAGTCTCTGTAGAGATGATTTCTGCAACACAGGAAACACCTGTACACTCTCCTGAAATTATTTCTCTGTGTGACAAATGCACACCAGCTCTGCTGTGTCACAAGGCCTTTTCACCCTAGAAGTTAAGGTCAGGAGTGAACCACACAAAAAAAGCACTGGATAAAGCAAAACCCTTCCCCTAAAACTTTCTTCCTTTTGCCTCCTACTCTGTGTTCTCTGTTTCTTCCCTCTTTATTATTCAGCCCACAGCTTGCCTTCCTAGAAGCATCAATCCATCATTCCCTATATTTATTTTTGTGTCTGTTCCTGAGTTGTCAAGGATCAGCAGATTCATTTTTTACTACCAGTGTGTGTAGAGTAGAGGTCCAGCCACAAGCTGGTTTGCATTCAGAAGCTGTACAACTAGAAGTGTACCAGTCAGTGATGTGATTTCTGTAATTTCTAAACATTTTTCTCTAAACATGGTTGTACAGCTCACACCTCTCTTCCTCATTTAATTGGAGCCTGCTATCTGTCATGGTCTGAAGTGCACACTTTTGATTCAAGCAGGCCCAGAGCTAGGAGAGGAAGCTCCTGCTCCTGGCCTTTCTACATCTTGAGACAGTACATCCTGAACTGAGGCAGTGAGGGCTGCCCTCTCACTGCCTCAGTTCCTTCAGCTGTGCAATGGTGCTCCTAAAACTGTCTGCTTCATTATAAAATGAGTTAAGATACTTGATGAAGAACACGGGATTAACTCAGACAGCCAGAGCAGTTGCAGAATATTCCATATGAGTATCAGTGCATGGAGAGTTCTCCAACACACAAAGAAACAAGAGTTTATTCAAAGTTAGCATCTTCTACTCTTAAGCTTGGCTATGGTAGAATAGCATCTTAGATAAGAAAATATTTGTGCAGTGTCATATCATTAGTGTGGTCTTCTTCAGATCTTGTCAAGATCCTGACAGAAATATTTGCAATAAGAAAAAAAAAAGCTATTCTCTTTTAACCAGTTATTCATCTCGAGACAGTCTATACTCACAAGCAGGTAATAAATGTCATGCAAAGAGCATCTCTTCCTTTGTTCTCTGAAATCAGGATGGTTTCTAGTAATTTCAGTGTTATTATTTTATTACTAAGTGCTACTGTATATCTCTTAATATTGTACAGAAAACTGACAGGAGGTGAATTACACAATTTTGGAATTCCTTACAGCTATTTCTGTAACTTTATCTTTTCTCGGCACAGGCCTCAGAAATTAGTCTTGTAGGATGTAACAAAAGCTGGATAATTCAGGAACAGTTTTATAAGCACTTAGACCTGTTAGTTACACTGCCTTATTTTCTTGCTGTTAAATATTCCTAGCAAGATATTGAGGGTTTTTTTAATAAGAAATACAAAGTATCTTGGAATTAAAATCCTCCCAATTAAAAAAAAAATAGTAATTCATTGCACTGAATCATGTAAATAGCTTTGATACCAGAGGCACTGCTTCTTAATCTGGTATCTGAATTTTTTAATGGATATTTTCAGTTTCGTTTTTAAAGCAACTGAAATGCACAAGCAGATTTAGGGTGCTGGATAGGGGAGGAAGGTAATTACATTGCATCTTCACTCCTCTCTAAGTCATCCCCTAAAATATAATTTTCTACCAAAGCAGCAGTCTGTGTAAGATGCACAACAGTTGTACATGTTGTACATTTTACTAATCTGAAGCTGAGCCTTTTGATCCTTATACCATTTTACCTCCAGGTCCTATCTGGGTCAGACACACGTTTTCCAAAGAATGCCCCAGAAAGGACTGTGTAGGTGATATTATAATTCTGTATATTCCTACAATGGACCAGTGTTCTGTGTAATGAGATCGGGAATTTCCCTTTGGAGAGTTAATGGTAATGCCAAATGATAAATAAAACGCTGAAATGAAAAGTAGGCCCCAAAGAATGGAAAGCATTGTAAAAAGTCAACATTTCTGTTTCTAGCTGTGGGTGCTGTGAGGTCTGCAGGAAGGGTTTATGGATGAGACAGAGCCAGCAGAGAGCATGCAGCACCATCACTTCGAGCAGATCACCAGAATCATGCAAAGTCACAAAGCGCACGGCTATTCAGTGCTTAAGTTAATAACTCATGGAGTCCTGTGATATTCAGAAGCATTTGGCAAACATCTAATATTACTGGACTGGTTAAAGGTGTGTGCAGGTCACATTTACAAGGGGATGTCTGTTATGCAGTATTATTAACTGCTCTCTCTGCTGTTATCTGCACGTTAGCAAGTTCCCACTGTACCAGAAAATTATTCTGTTCTTAGATAGCTGAGTCCATCCTCTATTTTTCATCCATACAGGCTATAGCAGAATACCTCTTTAGAAGCTCATTTTGTCATTCTGTGTACAAATAATTATTGGTGTTTGATAATGAAAGAAAACCTTACTAAACATACCATTTTTCAAAATATCTATATAAGCACCTCTTTACTTATGTCACACTTTTTTAAAGTTCAGCACATTTCTTCATTATATTATTTCTATTCTTGAATGCCATTTCTTTTGTGTTCACGGCAATCTTCCTATCTGCCTTTAATCACAGTGGTCTTCACCCCTTTTCCTAACTGTTTAGAATTCATTGGGAAGAATCTAACTTGTTTTCTTAGTTTTCCAAGTGCTTCAACATGCTGCCGTGTATTTTACAAACTGTGGAGGCTTCTAAATGAATATTTCTCACCAAGTTTCACTTTTAAACTAATCCCAAGATGCAAGAAAATACTTCCATTCATTTTCATCCTGTTGTCATCAGAGATCACAGAACTGGCTATATTCATCATGCTATTAATTTTTAAAATGGGATGACTGTAGTTTGGCATCTAATTTGTACTCTCATGCTTAAGTTTCGGGGTTGCTCAGCAGCCACAGAAGCAATGAATGTGCTCAACATCTCTGCAAATCAGGCTATGTAGGTGCCTAAAAATACAGAATCAAGTATCTGATTAGGGGCATCCTAATTAGAAAAAAAAAAACCTTTTAACAAAATTTATTGAATATGGGTGAAATATTGGTTCCTAGCAGAAACAGAGCATATGACTTAATGGATCTCATGCTCACTCAGAAGTGGCAGATCTAATATGCGTATTTATAATGTTTGGGAAATGTAGTGATTTTTCCATTTAAAAACTAAGATGTAATTACTAATCCTACAGTCTGATTTTACATGTTTATTTCACTTTTTAAATTCTAAAAAGTGTAGTATTATGTTCTGTAAAATTTGGGGAGAAGCAGCTGGCAGTGGGAAATGTGACATGATGTATTTTACTGATCCTGGAAGCTTAGTTTAGGCCCTCCTAATTACATGAAGTTCCCTCTTCTCACATAGCCCTGGGATAACTGGATGGTATGGCATTCCAAAGCCTTTGGGATGCTAAAATAATCATGCATTAACCCTATAAACATACTTGTGCTTTGATGTTCTCACCACTTATCTGCTAGCTGAATAATTACAATTCACTTGTGATCGACTTTCATATGGTAAGAGTGATAGCAATGATAAAGAGGATGAAAAAGTTGGAAGACACTTGACATGTGTTTTTAGTTCATATGAAGAGAGGACATCAATTTATAGGAACTGATGTGGAGCACACCATGCAATTAAAGCTTTTGGTCCCCATTTCATTGCTGGAGGGAAGTGGGGTTTGTGCTCGGTGGTGGGGAGCAGCCACAGGAACTGGTTGTGGCTCTCTGGCTGAGATAAGTTTATGCTGTTCCCTTTGGCAAATCATTGTCTTATAAATTCCTTAATGCTTTGTTCAAAGTACAGCTGTGTTTCAATAAGAACTTATTTCTGTATAATTCCAGTGCAGTGGTTTTTATTACATATGCTGCTAACATTTTCACATCAGTACCCCAGCTGTACAGTAGCCCTCTGCAGTCAGCACTAGCCCAAAATCATGCCAGGAACTGTCTATATTGATTTCCATGCTCCCAAACTTTTGTATGCTCAACTATGATACACCACTCCCATCTTACTTTCTCTTCGTTCCACTGTTGTCCTAGGTCCCCAAAACTCACCACTTTTATGCCAATTTAACCTCAATTTACTGCCACAAGATTTTGCTGTTCTTATTTACATGCAACATACATGTTGTTCCTATTTACATGTTCCTATTTTATCCAAGTTTTGCAGCAGCTGTCAGTTTCCAGATAGGCAATCTGAGCCTGCTCATTCTTTTCCAGTGTGGTTGGGTAATGTGGTGTTCATCATAGGACAGGACTAATGATACCAGCTCTACTGAATCACCACATTCAAGATAGCACAGGGAGTATTTCTTCTGTTTTGCAGCATCAGTACCCTGGATTCTAGACCAGGAACATCATCCGTGGATCTGTCTTTTAGACTATCCCAAAAAACCTGTATGGACTGTGGTGAATTCTGTCCATTGGCTGGTGGACCAGGGATAAACAGAAAAAACATCAGACTGGAGTTTACTGATTAAGTCTGTGCCTAGAGAACAAAAGACTGGTTCTTCTGAGGTGAATCACTCCCATTTACAGCAGAAACCACAGTTCTGAATCTCAAGTCATGTAGGAGCACATCGACTATGCAGTTCTTTATTGCATATAACCATAGCAAAGCTCTATAAATACCAGATAAAAATAAACAGGAAACAAAAGCAATCTTACTTTTCAGTCAGAACTCTCATGCAGCTTTCTAGCCTTATTTAGCATGTGTGTATGTGTGTGTAGGGGGATAAGCAATTGTGCAGGGCATTAGTGTCTTTCAGCAGAAGGTCCTCATTTTTATATGAGGACCACTGCTCTGAAGGCTCTAAGATTAATTGATCACATTCACTTTTATGTGTTTTTTAAATCAGGCTTTTCATCCAAATCTCAAGAGGTAAGAATACAGTGCTCCAACCAACTGTGCCACTGGACACCTTAGCAGTGTTCTCCTCAGCCTCCTCTTGGATTGTCTGTTGTATAACTCTTATTTTAGACATTAGGCTCTACCCTCAGGGCTTTTCTTGTTTGTTTTTTTGTTTGTTTGTTTCTTTGCATTTAATAATTTCAAAAATAATTTTGCTGGATTATTCAGGCTGCTCATTTGCACTCCAAGAATTCCCTGCAGCCAATTCTGCAATGAAAAGGACATAGAGGAAAACAGCATAATGAAACAAGCTGAGAAGGTCTATGTGAAATGAGTACATAAGGTTGTTCATGAAATTATTAGAGAAAATCTTATTTGCAGTTGCCATTTAATCAGAATTTATAGCTCAGAAGATTATTTCTCTGCTGAGTTCAGAGAGCCACAGCAGTCTATTGCCACCTCAGAAGACACTGCAGGAAAAATTTTGCATGACTGTTAAGATTTCAGGATATTTTCATAGACATTGATCCCAAGAGATTTAATCCTTTGCTGTGAACACTGCAAGCTGAAAATTGTGAGTTTAATTGTTGTTCGCCCTTTCTAGTTACTTGGAGTTCTTTTGAGGAAGGGGCTGATGTCTGTGCCCCGTTCTTAGAAACCATTTGCTTCAAGAGTTGAGATTTCCATACAGTGAATCATTTCAGCTAACAGCTCTCTTGCTCTCATTTTGATAATAGTGGTTTTCAGGTTTTTTTCCTTTTCAAGTTTCATTTCAGTTAGAGTACAATCCCTCCTGACCACCAAAGTAATTGAGAAAAAAAATAAGAAAGAAGTTTATCTATCTACCAAATCTTTCCTCCCTATATGCTCATTAAGAGAACTTTCACCTTCTTTGTATTGCACAGAAGGAAAGAGGATTATGGAGCATATTATCTGTTATTCAAGTTGAAGACAGGAATGCAGAAAAATGTATTGAGAATACTTTCTTCTCAATAATCCTTTATTTAAAAACAAGTGAATGTTGCATGATAAATAAAGGTAAAAGGACTTAAATGCTCTTATCCACACTGCCATAAATTCAGACACTTTGGAATTACTGAGTTTTCTTTTTGTTGAAGCAAATACTTTCCTGTATGAAAGCTTCAAAAGTTATCTAAAATATGTCTGTATCTTACACCCCTCTGGTCGAAACAGCTATCTTCTTCTGCCAGGAAAAACCTTGTGCTGACAGTTTTTGCTGTGGTTGTGGAAGTCATGTCAGTAGAAGAATTCCTTCTACCTCCCTTAATCATGTGTCCATTATGGACAATCTGTTAATTGACCATGGCTGTTTTGACAAGCAAAAAGCTCTCCTGGTGTAGTTACAGCCCTATACTCTGCAGCAGAGGTATAACTACTCCCAATACAATTTACAACAGCAAAACAGTTCCTTTGCCAGCATGGCTTATCTTATCATTGTCTGAATGACACAAGTTGCGCTGGTGAAAATATGGACCTGACTCAACTCTGGACATTCACTGCTTTTGGTGGTGAAGCTCGGTTTTACCCTCAGCTGGAAATCATATCCCTTTGCACATCTGGCCAGCCTAAATATGCCTGCAGAACTTTGTGGCATAGACTTGACCCAGTGCAATTTTGCTCCTGGTTTAAGGATGCACAGAGCACAATTTAATAGGTACAAAAGCATAGTGACTCTTTTCATGCTTGTCTGGCTGAGCCCCACCATTTTCTTCTGCCTCCTCCCTCAATTCTTTCCCTACTGCATCCATTTTTCCTGGTAATTCAGTTCTTCCCCAAATCCTGTCACTGCAGCCCCCACCAAGTTACATTAATCTCTGCCCTTGAAAGTTGTCCTGCTTTTTCCTTCCCTGCAGAGTAACTGCTTCCTTGAGTACTTTCTTCATGACTGCTGGCTCACTTCCTATTTCTTCACTTCTCTGCTGCTTGCTGGCCCTCTCTGCTGCTTTGTGGGTGCATCTCAAAGCACTGCCTACCATCTTCTCCCTGGGGGGGTTTCCTTCTTCCCCATCCCCTTTTCTATTAGCACTCTGTAAGCTATAACTAACTGTGACCTAAAGTTAAGAAAATAAAAATGCAGGTTAAAAAAATCAAATCCTAACAGCAAAATCAGCAAGGGTATAGCCCAAGCACCCGACAAAAACTGTTGAATCCTCCATAACTGAGGATACTTAAAGCTAAACCAAAACAGTACTGAAAAGTGCACTGCACAGAGAAATACTGTGGCAGCCTCAGAGAATGGATAGCAGGTGTTTTCCATCTCTATGATACCAAAAGATAGAAAGTGATGCTTCAAATGGATATTGCTACCTTTCTTTAGCTGGCACTGTCTCCTCTGGTGCTACTGCAGCCCTTTGAACAACCGAACATGAAGTCGCTGTTAACATAAGCATTTATTTTGATTGTGAGAAGTTTCAGAATCCACTCTCACCAGCAAATGAGACACAAGGAAACACACAGCTGGCTTACTACTTGCCTTCAGGAGGGGAAATAATCACATTTAAGCTAACAATCAATTAGGTGTGAGAGGCTGGGTGGTCAATAAGAATGAAACATGCCAGTACCAAATCACAAGCTGGGCATTAAACACTGGCTTCTTTTTGCACACCTGTGTTGTTTTTTTGTTGGTTTTTTTTTTTTGCATTGCCAGGCAACAGAAGTTTCTGGGCAACAATGCAGAGTTTTAAAACAAGTGAAAGTATTGCAGTGGGTAACCACCCACTTATTGCTTATTGTTCTTTTACCCGCTCCATCTTTACACAGACACACTTGCACATGGATTAGACAACCTGTTTCTGAGGCTCTACATTAGTGATCACAGAACTGCTTGGGAATGTAAATGTCAAACATCTGCCCATAAGTTTTTTCATGCCTATATTTTTACACAGTCTATTGAGGAAGAAGTAGGCTGTGCTGGTCCAAAATTTGCTAAATAAATAAATAAATATGCAGGAGGGAATCTTACTTAGTTTTATTCATTTAAAATATGCTATTTTTAATCCTCCTCTTTTGTTACTAAAACTGTAATAACACTCTTGTGCCTCTGATGCTTGTTTTGGTTATAGGGCTGAAAGATATGTCAGTTGATTATCCTTTTAGCCATTCTCTATAGTTATGACTGTATATCCTGAAAGAATAGGTTTAGGTTGGTGGACTTCCCCTAAAAGGGTTTGGAAACACTGGTTATTGTTACAATAGTTTAGGTGAACAGTTTATGCTACTTTTTACATCCTGAAATTAGAGCTGGGGAAAGGGACTAGTTCATCAAGCTGGTCCAGTCCCAGCAGCTCTGCATTGCATCCATCTGCTGGAGACTCCCACAGTGAAAAGAGACAAGGAGATGGGACCAGCAATCACCGCAGCCAGAAACTTCAAGCAGTCCTGCAATATGCCCTACAGGCTGTGATCTATGGGGGAAAAAAAGTGGTGTGGGTTTCAGAAACACTATCTTCATATTTCCATATGAATCCTTAGCCAAGAGGTAGTCTTGGCGGCTAGGTGAGTCAGCTCAAGGACTGTTTTGCGCTGCTGAAAGGTCTCAGAGCAAACAGGGAGCAAGCACTTACACTTGATCTTTTAGGGTTGCTGTTTGTTATCACTAACATACTGTCTGCTGAGAAGAGCCACCCAGCAGAGTGGATGGCTTTGTGCCTGGAGAACTACACCGGGATTTGGGGGGAAATGCTGGTTTTAATTCCAGCCTTGCCACTACCAGCCTGTGGGGATGTGAGGGAAAGTGCTTAAGCATGCTGGGATACATCAGCTCTTCTTTCACTCTGTAAAGGCTAACGCGAGGTAAGTTTGGACTAAAGCTTTCGCCTAGCTCATCCAAAGCTGCCCTTTGGTGAGTGGGGTTGTTGCAGGAGCAAGTTCCACCACTCCTTTGTTACCCAACTGCTCAATTTCCAGAGGTCAGGGTGGCTGAGCACAGTGCTTCATCACAGTTCCCTGCATGGGGAAAATGGGAATGCTGTAGGATGCTGTGTCTTCAAACAAATGCTCTGAGAGCGTTTGCAGCTGATGTATTATGCCCTTCCGTGTGGTTTTCCAGTCCACAAATTTGTCAAATTTTCCAAGCAATTTATAGGAAATATATTTAATTGAACTTTCCCCATTTAACTTTGTATAATTACCCTGCCTCTATGGTGGTCACATTTGTCAGTTCTGCATTAGTTCTTAAGGGGGTTTTGACCCAAAAAACCTGTGTCTCAGTTGGAGGAAAAAAGACCCTCTAAGCAAAAAAGCCCTCAACTCATGAGAAGACTCAGCAATGGCATGTTTGTTCATTTAAAGAAATAACTGGTTGAAACATAAAGGAAATTCATGCATTTCTTCTGGTCTTAGGTTTTATAAAGATGTATTTCTCAAAGCCCTCAGGGCTGTATTCTCTGATCCTCCAAGCAGGCTTTTCCCTGTGTTAGTATGTCAGCCGAGCTCTTCCTCTTGGCCCGAGCGAGGCCATCAGGAAAAGGATGGCAGCAGAGGACTCCGGATGCTGGGCAGGCACAGGCTCCAGCAGGGCATGGAGCCTCAGATGCCTCTGACATCCTCTGTGGCTGGACAGCCACACGTCAGGGTGAGGGAGCTGGGGCTTGGCAGCTGCCCTCACCCAGCAGTCGTGAGGTGTTGTAAAGTCAGGGCCCAGTCCTGCCTCTTTAGCATATAAAATACTCCTAGTTAGTCCAAGCTGCTTTGGCTGAAAGGGATGTGCAAATTCGATGATGTCTCATAAGATGGGGGAAAAAAAGATTTTTTAGCTAACCTTTAACTTCTCTCTTAAGGCTAGTGTTAGCTTTAGTCTCTGTGCTTTAAGACATCCTCAAGTTGTGGCCTTCATATAAGCTACACATCCTGTTTTTGTTCTCTCCTTGAATACCTTTAATCAGCATCTCTGATATTTGAATTGTGGGTGGAGGCCAAGTTGTCCTTTTCTTGGGACCACAGCAGGTGGTTTTTGTCACCAACATTGCTGTGTCACCCAGTGGTGTCAATGAATTTGATAACACACTAAACACCTTCACAAAACTATTGTTTTTATTTCTACTATTGTTCATTGTATTTAATCCCTGTGAAGGATGAGAGAGGTGTGTGAGGGTTACACAGAAGCTAGAGAAAAGTCTTCTTGCCTCTTAGTGTGCTTACGATCACTGTGGGTATTCATGTCCCAATATCCTGAAAGTATAGAAAATATGAATAGTCGTAGGAAAAAAAAACCACTTATTGCCTTGTCATAGAGGGGTCAGAGGAGATGGGATAAACCACAGTAATGCAAATGGTAAAAAGTGCAGAGTGAAGAGGATAGCTGTATAAGTCATGCAGTAACACTCTGAGAGTCATTCATTAAAGTGGGGTTTATTAGACAGAAATTACCTCTACCTTCTCTTTCATTGTAATAAGTAATTAAAAAAGGAACCATTTGCTCAAAACTTCACATTCAGTACTAGACCACAGTGTTTTTTTACCTCTCTGATGCATTATAAAAGTTCAATTGACAGAAGGCTGAAAAACTGAATTATTTCATTTCTTTTGCCCACCAATAGCCCAGAATTATAATTAATTCCTTAACTGTTAAAAGACATGTCACGTTTTACTATTTTATAAACCCTAGTCATTATTTGGGTTTTAAAGCTGTTACATAACTTTTTTTTAATAATTGGGTTTTTTGTTGGTTTTGGGTTTTTTTAAATTTAGTATTAATGTAACACAGTATGTACTGGTTCATCCTTCATTCCATCTTTTTGAAAGAATAGGGATAAATGCTATAAAAACACTATCTAAATATTTTCTCCGAACATTGAGATCATGCTTTTTTTTCCAATTTGAGTTTTACACATCCATCTTTCTAGAGCAGATTTCAGATGCTGAACTGAGAAACACTTGTTCTTTCATTCCATCTATCTGCTTGCTAAACTTCCCACATTGAAGGGCTCTTAAGCACCTCCAAGGTTAAAAAATACATTGAGGATGGGAATCTTCAGATTGAGGTAGTCCAAAATGCCTCCAAGACTATTCTAGAAATATTAGGCAGAGGTCAATGTGACATGCATTGCTAACCTCCAAATATGATTACCAAATATGATTTGTGTAAATAAATGGCTGTGCAAACCAGGCCCAGTCTCCGTGAGTTTGTATGTGTGTGCCATGAAGGCTTAAATCCCAGCAGTCTCCCAATGTAAACAGAATATTTCAGGGGCTGAGTCTGAGATGGATAAACTGCTCAGGTTTTTGATTAATTGGATGCCTGATCACAAGAGACTGAAGATGCAAGCTGGCTGTAAAGCTGCTGAACTTAGCAGCAGTTCTGCCACTGCAGGTTGGCAGCTACAATGGGGACAGAGATGAAAAGGTTAAATACACTTTGCTATCAGTTTATTTTTAATGGCTTCCCTTTGCTGTTTTCTGCTAAAATAGGAACCTTAGAACAATGAGAATGTGCTTTCTCATGTTTGTTGCTAATATTGCGGGGTAAACTATGATATTGCTCCTCTGTCAGTCAGCAACTCCGCTTGGGTAGTACTGCACAGAACTCAGTACAGAACACAGGTGACAAAACTTCAGTCTGCAGAAACCACCACAACAAACACACAGAGGTCAAAGCTGCAGTTTCATGTTCTGAATACACGTGTGCTACCTTTCAGTTTTGCAGTTGTGCCATTTCCAAGTTCCAGTTCACCAGACCTGCAGGTGTTTTACTTGGGAGTCCAGAAGGGAAGAGGTTTATTCCTGATATGAATCAGCAGCTCATGTCTTTGAGACAGGACTTGTGTATTCCTGACTTGTATGCCTTTATCCAGTATTTGAAATAATGGTGCAAATGAATTTAAGCATGACATCTTACATGCCAAGACTGTGAAAATAGTCGGTTGAGGGCTTACTGCCACATACCTGGAATTTAACCTTCTTTTCCATGTGAATCCTTTTTCAATTAGGAGATAGGATACCAAGTAAGCTGGCACAAGCCTTTTGCCTAGAGGCCATGACTTGATTTTTTTAAAAAACGGGCAGAGACTCCAGGTTCCACCTCATCAATAACAGCTTTAAAAGGCCTAGTTTTAGTAGCTCTAGATATAGTATAAGTAACCATTTCCTTAAAGGTAAACTGGTTCCTCCTATACTCATTAGGCACTCCACAGAAACAGTGTTGGTTTATTTTCATTTTTTTCCCATCGAGCTTCCAGGATGGAGTATTGCCAGGTATTTTGGTTCTGTATTTTGTTTTTATGTACTGTTATTATTTGTCACACAACTCTAAACCGGTACTGGCTTTACAGAGAAATCCTCACCGCTCTGAACATCCCTCCATCACTTGTGGAGTCTCCTACACCTCTGTACTTCCACTGCAGGGAAAGTGACAGGAAGGATGGTGCGTGCGGTGTAACTACCTGTACGTGCAAGCAGCCGCATCTCGCCTTTGATTAGACACGGCATTTGCACCTCCTGCTCCTGTGCGGACGTTCACGGTCCTGCTAAATTTAACGCGTCCTTTAGGTCTCGAGGGATGACTGACCCCTGCGGGGACACAAATCGCGCAAGAAGAAAAGTTTCTGAGGAAACAAACAAACACAACCAGAAGGTGACTCCTGCCCGCGGAGCAGCGGGCTGCTGCCTGCAGCCGCTGTACCTGGTGAGGCACCGGGCCGGCAGGCAGAGGAGGATGCACAGACATTTCCACGGCAGCGGAGCGCCCCGGCGAATTCCTTAAAGCCGGCGGCGCGGCACCGCCACCGGCGGCTCCGGATGCGCTCCAGCCCCGATCCGGGAGAGCGGCCGGCGGCCGGGGGACACGCACGGCGGGCCGGGAGCGCGGCCGGCCAGGCCGGCCCGGGAGAGCCCCGCGGGCGCGGCCGCCGGAGCAGCGGGAGGCGCGGGGCGCCGCGTGGCACCTGGCCGCCCCCCCGCGCTCCCCCCGCGCCCGCCCCGGGCATCCCGCTGCTGCGCTGCCGGGCGGAGAAGGGAGGGACGGAGGAAGGGTGGGGGGGAAAGTTGTGCTCACTCCTCTCCTTGGAGGCGCCCCTCCCTCCCCGCGACGAGGGCGAGTTAGAGATGCTATTTGCAACAGGCTGCTGCCGCCGCGGTAGCGCGTCCCCGGGAGAGGAGCCGGAGCGACACGTGATGTGTCTCCTTATCAGGGTGCGCGGGGGAGCGCGGGGGCGGGCAGGGGGCGGGGGCGCCCGCGGAGCGCGGCGCGGCGGGGTCCCTAACCGTGCCCATCTCTCCCCTCCAGGGAGGCGCGGAGGAGGGGAAGTTAGCGCGGAGTTGATGAACTTTGCACATCCACAGAAACGCCATTTTGATTCCTTTTTCCGGAACAAGTTTGCGGCTCCCTCCCGTGCGCGCTCCCCCCGGCGCGCCCCCGCGCCCCCCCGGCGGCCCATCCTCCCGGCATGTCGCGGCGCAAGCAGCCCAGCCCCAGCAAAGTCCGGCGTAAGTACCGCGGGGCTGCCCGGCCGCCGCGCTCCTCACAAAGGGCAGGAGCGTGCCTTAACTCCGGAGGGACCTATTTCTTTTTTTTTTTTTTTTCCTCTTTTTTTCCTTTTCTTAAGGGTGGGGGGAAGAAAGAAAGATGAGGAAAAATAAACTTCTGGGAGGGGGTAGGCGCGGAGGTGAGGACGTTGCAGCGTGTTGGCTGGTCGTGCGACTTATTTAAAAAATGAAATTCTTGTTAGAGGAGGGGGGAAAAGTTTCCTTTAAAAAAAAAAAGGAGGAAAAAAGTTTGGCTGGCAGCGGTGGAGATGATGATGAGTTCGTGCAGCCTCCCTCTTCCCTTCCCCCGCTCCTCCCTCTCCTCTCCTCCCTCCGCGGCTCCTGGTTTTTTTTTCTTTTTTTTTTTTTTTTCCCTTCCCTGTTGCAGACTTTCTACCAACCAGCGGCACCAGCCGCGGCGTTTTGCCTTCAGGACCTGATGCTCATCCATATTAAACCGTCTGAGCTCAGGAATCCGGCCAGATCATCCCCCCCCTCCTGCTGCAAAGTTTATTTTTAACCAGCCACCGCCACAATTTGGATGGGGCTGCGAGGAAGCAACATCTTCTAGCCCGGCTCGCCCCCGTCTCCCGAGCTTGCCTTTTAACTTTTCCTTCGGGCTTATTTTGCTGCCGGCGGTGGCGGCGGGTCCCGCGGCGGCCCCTGCCCGCTGTTCCCGGCCGGGAGGGCCGCGCCGGAGCCGGGAAGTTGGGATGAAGGCGCCCCTTCTCCGCAGGTAGAGCCGGCTTGCGCCGCGCATCTCTCCGCTCACTTTCCGCTCCCCCGGCAGGGCCGGACGGCCGCGCCTGCCTTCCCTCGGCACCCTGGTACCTCTCCCCTCACTTCTCTACCCCTCTTCCTTACTTTATTTGATTTTTTTCGCCTTTCCTCCACTTTCTCCACCCGCCCCCCCGCCTTCCTCCCCCCGTCCCGGTAGGGACGTGCGTGTCCTTTCCCCTGCCGGCCTGCGCGGCGGGGGCGGGGGGGAGCCGTGCCCGGGGAGGGCGGGGGGCGCTGCCCCCCGTGGGTCCCCCCCGTCCCGCTGCCTTTGTGCGGTGCCAGGAACACATCCCTACGCGGCGGGGCCAGCGGCGGGCAGGGACGCCTGGTCGGCGTCACCACTACAGGAAGGAGCCGGGCAGCATCCGAAGCTGAGGAGGGGTGTCCGGGCTCTCGCCCCCTTCAGCCCCATCGTGGCGAGGGGGAAGAGCGGCGAGGCAGCGGTGAACCCCCTCCCGCAGTGGCGGTGTCTGAGGTGAAAACAAAGTTTGGGGCGGCGCGGCTGCCGCCCCCCCGCCGCGGTGCCCGGTGCGGATGGGAGCCGGCCGAGCCCCGTCTCTGGGCGACTGCGCTCCCTCCCCATCGCCGTTGCTACGGGCCGGACACCGCCGGCGGCGCCGCGGGGGCCGCGCTGAGGATGCGGGGCAGCTCCTCCTGCCCAGTTCGTAAGGCTCGGGCTCGGCATCCCCCCCGCCCCGGCCGCGCAGGGTGAGGGGGCGCGGGGGTCGCGGCCTGAGCCGGGCCGGGCGGGGGAACGGGGTGCGCCGAGATGCTGCAACTTTTTTTTTTTTTTTTCAGCAGAGGGAGGGCGGTGGATTGAACTTTGTCATGTCGCAGATAAGTTTCCTTTGGCTTCTTCTCCCTGCACTTCTCCCCCGCCTCCCTCTGCAGGCACGCTTGGGTTTTTTTTTCTTTTTCTTTCTTTCTTCGTTTTAAAATAATTTTCCCCGTTTCACCTCTCGGCTGCGATATCTTCGCCTGCTCGGCATCCTCGCGGGGTTGCGCAGAAGGAGAAGAGCGCTTCTCCTGGCTCAGCACATTTCCCTGCCCGGGCCGCTGTGCTCGGCCGCGCACCCCGCGGAGGCCCGGGCGCCTCCGTGCCCCGCCGCCCTCCCACGGCCGCGCCGCGGGGTCCGGCCCGCAGCTGATGCTCTGGTCCTGCTCGCCCAGGAGCCAGCATCCTGCCCGGGAGCCACTGGGCTGACTGCTGCAGGGAAGGCGGGGGGGATACCAACCACTCAGTTTTAATCCCAACTCCCTCTTTCGCCTGTTTTCTCTTGGAGATAAGATCAAGTGTATTTACTTATTTGAGAAAGTAAACATCTAGTTCAGTGTGATTTGGGGGCAGTGGTGTAGGAGAGACAGCAAACGCGGTGGATGTTTCCTGCCATTCCGACATCCAGCCCCATGCCTTGGAAAAGAAATGGCTTATTAACAAGGGGAGCAGTTGCTAAATAACGCCGTGTTGTCACCCCTACAGTGCACAGGAGAGAGCTGTTATGATGGCTGAAGTTTTTTCGTTGAGGTCGGTCGTTTTGACACAAGCACTGAGTTTTGTTACCGCAGTTCCTGTTTTCCACAGGGTCAGCGTGCGTGAAAGGGATGCAGTGACTCAGGGTCAGGCCAGCCATATTTGTTTTAGGTTTTAATTTTCTCTTTGAAGACTTAAGGGTATATAGTCTTTTCTTGGTGTGCCTGCATAATGCCGATTAGCTTTAACCGGAGTTGGGTACATCCAGGAAAGAATAGGTCCTTTTGTTTGTTAGAAACCCAGAAACAGCATGAATCCATCATCCAATCAATCAGAGTACCAGGGCTCTCCCTCACCTGCCGGCAGGGACGAATCCAGCCTCTCACGCTGCCGGGCAGCTGTTCCCGAGTGTGGCCTTTTTTGTGGCTCCCTCACCTTCCTCCTCCTGACATCCGTATTTGGAACTGGATTAATTTCATGTAGTTGGAAAGATATCACCCTTTAAGTGTAATCAGGTGAACTTTTATCCTGTTTTCGTTTCACAGACAGCTTCTAGTTGTTAAATTGTTTTCCCATCAGAAGTGACTATTTGTAGTCTCTTACACATTTGAGAACTAACAATGCTAAAGGATATATACATATACATACATATATCTATATATATATTTGACTTATATATCAGGGTGTTGACTGTTTTTCTGGGGTTTTGGTTGGTTTTATTTTTCCCACCTGGACCTGGGTGTTTGAAGCTTCACTTGCAGATTTCAGTGTAATGAAGCATCTTATTCTGACTTAGCTCACCCAGGTTGTGATCCCACTCTTAACTGTTTACAGTATTCAGTGACCCTCTCACAAAATGGCTTTTCTTTTTGATTGAGGATTGGGAAATAACTCGAAGTTTCAAAACTAGGAAAACTGAATCTCCACATTACCTGTCAATAGTATGTGTGATCTCTTTTGGTACCAAAGATAGGCGCAGTGTTTCCCACAGTGTACAAACATTGACCTGTGTAGTGCTTTCCTCACTCCTTAAGGATATCATCACTTTGCCTACCTTGAAGTAACACTAAAGTCATAACAGTAGCTTGACTTTAGTCTGTGAAACTTTCTTCTTAAACAGAAATAGTTTGAATTGCTCTCAGTTGTTTTGAATTTCTCATATAAATAAAAACTGGTGATGCATAGATTAAAAACATATAGATAAATCCCTTTGGTTATATTCATTATCCCTTGTAAAAGTAGGTGGTGCTTAGAAGGTCATAGGATAAGTGTTGCTAAGCAGCTAAACAGAAGGATGCTAAAATTAACCTGAGTGTTTTTGAAAAGGATTCACTTTTTAAGTTGCAATAATTTTTAATTGACTTAAAATACACCTTTTGCTAGTAAGGCATCTGAAAAAAAAACCAACCCTTAAATGCCTAAGTAAAGCTTTCCAGGGACTGTGTCAAATGTTCAAATTATCTACATGCAGGAGTAATTCTACCCTCCCCCAGTATGCCTAAATTTTGCTAACATCAGGCCCTCAATTTGTGCCCTTTGTAAATGTCCTTCCAGAGTTATCTGTTGCTCCAGGAGCATCTGATGTATGTTGGATAGCAGCCTGCAGGGACAGTCCTGGGAAAAAAGAAACTGCAGGAGTTCCCCAGGAACAGGCAGAAAACAAGTAAATCCTGTTAGTCCGAAATCTATGCATGTGTGGAAAAAGCCCCTTTTAACTTTTTTGATGAATGATGCCTAAGTTTGGAAATCTCTGTTTTAGGTGTACACTCTTAAAACATGTGAAATCATGTCTTCCTCTTTCAGCACGATAAATGTTGTTTTGAAATGAGTGTATTGTTGGACCGTGTTACTAGACCAGTTTGTGACGGCTGCCTTGTTGATGTGCTAGCTTCTTTCTTGGGATGTAATAGTCTGTAGAAGAGGATGGTAGTGCTGCTTTTTGTTCTCCTGAAGGTAGTGAGAATGCTTGTTGCTCTCTGTCTTCTGCCTCCTTTCTGAATTCAAGCAAGATGGACAGTCATAGGGTTACAGCTTTAAAATATGCCTTTTCAACAGCATTCTACAGCTTGGAAAAGGGCCAGAAACTGCTTCGTGTTCTTTTGAGAACAGCTTTATCATGGATGTAGTGCTCAGGTACCCTGCAGCTCTGCTGGGAAATCTCTTAAGGAGCAGATGTAAACTTCAAGAGTGAGAAGGAATTGCCTTCTGAGAGTGCAACAGTTTTTTTCTTGCTTTAGGGTGGGAGATTTGACTTGACTAGTTGTTGTTCAGCAGTTAAAGCAGATTTTCTTCAGGGAGGCATATGAGGAATCCTTTCTGTGTGTGCATTGTTTTATTTTGTTTGTATTTTGTTTGCTTGTTTGCTGCTTTCTTTTTAATATCCTACATAAACCAGCACCTGTGGGAGCTGTGGCTTCCCCCTCTCCCCCACGCACATGTAGAAGAATCTTTACAGGCAGTGATTTCAAAGGCAGCACTTGGGTATTTTGGGGAATGTCACTCTCTGGTGATACACTGAGAAGTTAAGGTATTTGTGTGGAGCCAGGATGGGATTGAAGCTTGCAGAGCTTTGCCAGGCCAGGTTTGGTTATCAGCGTTTGATTACAAATGAGCATAGGTGAGGTTGGCTGAGGTGGGAAGTGCTGGCTCTGTTCTGGGGTACTTCTGAACAGGAATTTCAGGAGCATTGACTCTTTGTTCTTCTTTGGTGCAAGAAATCTGATGATGGCTTATCTTTGATGTCTGCCAGTGATGTTTTTCCCACCTGAAGGTGTTCCCTTCACCTCACCCTATACCACTCTGTTTTGAATACCAACATTTGAGGGCCAGTGACTTAAAAGAGTACAAACTTCTGAGACAGCAGTACCACAGCATCTCACCCTCCTTCTTTCAGCGTTTTACTTGGAGCAGGGTGACAGAACTTATTTAGAGCTTGTGCTAATGCTTTGTTATGAAATGTTGAAAAGTAGAAATAATTGCCAGCTGGGGCATATGCTCTCTGCTCCTGTTGGGTGGCTTGTTCATGTTGTGGTGGAAAAGGGTCATAACAAGGAAAAGGGCCTGGACAAAAGGGAGAAGAGTCAGTGGGATACTTGGCTTGTGGCTGTGCTGGTATGAAACCTGTTAGAGCAGCCTCCTGCAGTCACAGAGGAATTGTTCTGATGTCACTGAGCAATGCCTGGACCTGAGCTTCCTTTAGAAACAACACAGGCCTTCAAGTGTATCCTGCTTTTTTTTTTTTTTTTTTTCTTTTTTTTTTCTTTTTTCTTTTTTCTTTTCTAATAATAACATTTCAGCCTTCAGGTTGGCCAGCCTAGCAATCAATAAAGGTGGTTGCCTTTGACTAGGTGCTTTGCAAAAATACGTAGTTGATGGGTGGTGACTGTTTATTCAGAGTGATTCAACTAAGTAAGGCTAAGGGAATCTGAATACCTCTTTAAAGATGTAGAGAGAGGCAGCTGTTTCAACAGCAGGATTCATCTGCAGTCCCAGCCATCCACAGAGGTGTTACAGCAAGGGAAAAGAAAAACTGTCAAAATCCCCCAGGGCATTGTTAGGCTTCTGAGCTAAAACAGGTATTCCAAGGACCATTAGAGAGGGAGGCCTTTCAGGCCTTGATGACCTCTCCTGTCTACTTTGCAGGTCTTCCTGTAGGAGCATGTGGAATGCAAGTTTCAAATTCGTTTTCCTGCATCTAACCTTACTGAGTAAAAATGTTTTTTGTTTAATGTTATTTACTTATATAATCTCAGGATTTTGAGAGATCGTTTTCCTTTTGAAGAAGACATCCCCACATCCTGCTGTCTGAAATTTCTTTGAAGATCCATTTGCACAAGGGATGTTATTTGTGTAGGGCTCTGAAAAAGTGTGGGAAAGGTGCTTGCACACAATGGCCAAGTGACTTCCCAGTGTCAGCTTTGAAAAATGGAGTTTAGACTTTCAAGTCTCTCTGGACAAAAAATGTGTTAAGCTTGGAAATTTTCGGTGCTGCTGTGCCTAAGTGACTTGTTAATTTGGTTCTAAAAGAGAAAGGTATTTTGTGATCAGTAGTGGAATTGCCAGCCTCTCATACATGTAGAACTTCTCCACTTGGCATCTCCTGGTAGATACTTTAACAGGTGTTAGCATGTGCTTTCTTGAAACAGCACACATGTACTCGTAGGTGTTTTAGGAATGGGGGCTTGCATCGTCTGTCCTTTGAAAATGGAGGATGGTCAGCCGTTGACAAACTTTTTTTAGTTAATTCAGGTATGTGCTTCCTGTCAGAGGACGAGAGAAACAAAATGTTCGCGTTGAAGTGTAGCTGGCTTTTGTTTTTATTGTGTGTGATTAGCTGGCTTTGACGGGAGCCCTTGTTAGTCCTGTTTCATACAGCAGGTGATGTCAGTGTTCAGGTGTATCGGTACCTGGGAGTGCTTTGCTCAGAGCTCTTGCATCACAGCAGTAAATTCCACTGCTGTGTCCAGGCTGGACTCCTTCGCACTGGGAACATGAGGGCTTGGACGAGGGAGAGCTGCTTTGATTTTGCACCAATAGGCAGCACTACTTCCTTGTTAATTTGGACCACTCACAGTTTTGGGTAGGGCAAAGACCCTAGTTTAAGTTCCTCTTTTTGTTACACTGAGTGTATTTTGTTCATTAAATTAAGTTCATCACATCTCACTGCTCTCTGTGTTTTGAGAAGATGAGAAGCAACCAGGTCACGAATACCTGTGTGCTGTTCCTCATTCAAGTGTGCATTTTTTTCCTGATGTTGATGCAGTTGCCAGTGTTTTGAGGAAACACACAAGGTGTCTGTGGCATCTTGTGCATGTGCTCACCTGCTTCATCCCCTCCTTCTCCCCAAAAGCATTAAGGTATCCTGAATTGGTCTTCAGCTGTGTAACTTGCAACACAACTCACATATTTAGCTGTGTGTACATCCTTATGCTTTTGGGTGGGAGGAAGGAGGGCTGCAGAAGGAGGCTTGCTTTCTAAGCAAGATACTGAACGTTCAGGAAGTAGAAGCACGTGCCCTAGAAGCCAGCTGTAGAAGAGCTGTAGCTGGATTACTAAGGGATTCCATTTGTGAGGTTTGACTATATTTTCCAGGGGAAGAACTAGGAGTGCTGTGACAAGTGTTCCTCTGCATCTTGTATTTAGTTGTCAGGTATATTTCGTTTCGTATATTTCAACCACTGCAGGTATCATTTGTTTTTCTACCTTATCAGATGGCTCAGCCAGGTGTTGCTAAGTACATCCTACTAAGTACATGCTACTATAATTCCAAGTAAAGTCCAAGACTGTGGTCACTGGCAGCTTCTGGAAGAAGTCTTGGAGCAACCTCCCAGCCTTTACAGCAGATAGGTGTCTTTTCTGCTTGGTAAGATCTCCTGTCACCCTCTGGACTGTCAGGATCCTGACTTGTCCATGACATAAAAGGGTAAAGAGAGCTGTATCACAGTGCCCATGTTTCCCTTGTGGAAACTTGCTTTATTGTTGGAAACTGATTTTGTTCAAAAAATGAAGAATTTTATTTCATATCAGTGTTGCCTACGCTTGGGAGAAATAGTCTCCATCCCTTGTCTCCGTTCCTCCTTTTTGTAAAATGGCAGTATCTTTTTGCTGAGCGTGCAGTGGCTACCATGGTCAGCCAAAGCAGGGGCTGAATTTCTAGGGATGAGGGAAATGATGGAAATGATCCGTACCTCAGAGTGGATACTGGTTACCTTGGGAGGAAGCCATGCAGATTATAAACTCTGCAGGAAGGATCTGGTGGATTCTGTAAACTCTGCAGCCTCAGTAACTGCAGTTTCAAGCAGTTCCCAGTCTCTGCTTGCAAAGCTTTTGGAACTTGTAAGCTCTTTAAATCTAGTGACTGAGGATTTTCCATGCTTCTCTTTTCCCTTGAGAGAAAAAAAAGTTGGAAATAAATAGCAAGGTTACTCATTTTAAATGCTCAAAATCCAACAAAGTCGAGGTGTTCACAGAACAATTAAGTAAATGAAGGTGAACACAGATCATGCCCTGCCACAGTTGCTGTTCCATGTTTAAAAAATCAATAGATATGTAAATAGTAGGTAAAAGTGGAAAACGTGTCTTCATTTGAATCAACAACAAAATTCTTTCAGGCTTCTCTGGACTAAGATTTTATGTGGGGTATGTACAGCTGAAAGCTCTTGAGAATTCACAGCATGAAAGACGCCAGGAAACTTTAAAAAACTGAAATACTAATAATGTCTTTGTATTTTTTTGGTGTTTGAAATTCCTACAGGTGTAGTTACAGTCAGTGCATCTGTTTTAGGAGCTTGTTTGATAAACAGCAAATGGAATTTGCAATATAATAGTCTATTTTTACTAAATGCTTCCATCCAGGTTTTGGGCATCATTACAAGTGTGGCCGTTGCTGTGTCCTTTTTTAAAATCCTAGAGTACTTTTACTTTCTTGAGTGTATTCAGTCTAGTGAGTAGGAGGAGGACTTGTCCTTCCCAGGCCTGTCCTTCCCTGCAGGAAAAGGGGAATGTAGAGAATTCTCCCCGAGGATGGATTTGGGACAGAGATGGCCCCTGTGTGTTTGGGGCCAGAGTTTTTATTTGCACCATTGCGTAATTCACTCTCCATAGCAAAAGATGTGGGCTAATGGCTTTGCAATGCCACATAGGCCACAGGCTTGCACGTGGCCGTGGTCTGCCCCAGAGCCGAGTGTGCTAGCGCTGCACTGTAGATGTACTGATGCCTCCCTGGAATTGTCCTGGAGGTTCAGGACAGAAGGATCTGCTGTTGCCTGACTTTCGACCTCGTGCACTGGCAGCCTCTCTTGTGCTTGCACAGCCTGAATCGACTGACTTGCAGTAAATGTTTCCGTTTGTGTGCTTGCTGTCTTTTCAAAATGATTGCTAAAAAGTGTTTGGGCCAAAAATAATCTACACTGGACAAGAAGATGCCAGCAGCATGTGCAAATTGCATGCTGTAGTTACTGTCCCAGCTACTAATTCAAACAGAGCTGCACAGATGTGAATTAGGAAAGTCCAGACTGCTGATTTAAAAATTTCCAGTATTTCTGGTAATGGATGTTTATGTGAGCTGCCTAGTCCAAAGACCCAGGAAGTGAACTGGTGGTGGTCTTTGTTTAATTCCTGGTACACAGATGCCAAGTGTTAGGCTTTGATTTCCTACTCTGTAAACTCTTCGGGGCAGGGATCAGCATTCAATTACTGAGTTTTGAAAAGCCACCTAACACACTGTGGAACCGACCTGCACAGCACTACCTCAGTATAAATGTTTAATTATAACTATCTTCTTACCCCATAGTGGAGCCTTTCCAGATACCAAGGTAGAGGCATGCTGGGAACCTGCACTGCTCCTGCTGAGGTGTCTTGTATAGACAGCTTTGGTTGCAAAGCAGAATTTGGGCAGCTCTCATAAATACCTGCTTTGCACTTGGGGGATTGATTATTGACTTCTTCTCTAGGCTGTATAGGTGCAAGTACAGACACATGATCAGGAGACTGCCTCTGGTTGGTTGGTTTAGAAGCAAATACATTCCTAGCTTTTATATGTGTTCTAAACCATCAGTCGAATAGCATCCTTCTCTCTCCTTTTTGCTTTAGATCTATATGTGAAAGGGACAAATGTCAGAGTTCTGAAATTAGGAAATTAGAAGAAGAAACTGGGAGTAGAAAGATGTCACCCCCTCAGTATGTCACCTTCCCAAGACTGAAATATGAAGTGCAGTTGCTGGCTCCTACCATTCACAAAGTCCTTTAATTCTGTTGCCTTGAATGACTTGTGTTGTAGTTTTAAACTGAATTCTTAAATCATCCCAAAAGTGATGCATGTATCATTCGTTATGTTTATACAGCATAAAAGCATATGGAGTAATGGAAACATCTAGAAATGAGACCTCCAGAGAAGACTCCCATTTTAATCAGGTTACTTACTTGGATTAAACCAACCCAAATTTAAAACACATGGGCTCATGTACTAAACTAGTTGCACTTTCAGCACTCCAGGGGTCCGTCTGGGAGTTTATCGGTGTGTTGTTGTAGTCTGTTCCATCCAGCTTTGCAGAAGCAGTTTGGTGTTACTAAGGTTGGAATAAGCTGATGTCAGATTTTTGTCCACAGTGCATAGCAAGTAGAGGTCAAACACTTGTACAGCCGGTGATACTATGACTTGTTAAGAATGTACGCAGCAGGTCGCTTTTCAAAACATCTTTTGAAAAGCAGCCTGTGAGAGCAGTGCCATGTAGAAGAGACATGCATCTTCCTCTGGCATCAGCAAATGGATGCATCCTATCACATTGGACTGCTGAGCATGTTTAGTCATGTTACTGTAATAAGCTCTGGGAACAGGAATGGGTTCTGCCCTGTTGTGCTTCGGGAAGATTTGAATGAATTTGACTGGTTTGTTCCAGGGAAACTCGTGTTTCTATGAGCTGCTTTTGTGCTTGGTGCAGAGAAGTAAGGAGTCGAGTTTGTTTCGTGGCTGAAGGAGTGTTTCTTTGCATTACAAGATTGCTAACATTACAGTACCTAAATTCTTATTCTTTAGAAGAGATAAAACTATAAGCATGACTCCCAGAATTATCAGTGTTTCTGGTGCTGATATTGTACAAACCTGTTTGGTTTTGGGAGTCCCCTTTGCCCAGATAAACTTGAGTATTAGGGACCTTTCTTGTGCTTCCAGCCATAGCCCTCAGGTGTCTCTATTTTTCCTGCCCTGAAGGTGAATCATCCTCCAACATACACACATGTAAATTTTAAACGAGCCTTGGTAGGGGTTACCATCTTTATCCTTATGTTCTTCTTCTGATAGCTCTCAAGATACTTTCTGAATTTGCTAGGGAGTGTGTGCGTGTGTGCGTGTATGTCAGCAGCAGGTCTAGATTGAGCCAAGCACTGATCCTGCAGACGCTTCAAACATGGATATAAATCTACATAAGCAGGTTGTTCCTTTAAAGTCAAAATACTGTCATGGACAGAAGTTGGGGGAAGTGTTCCGGGATTGGGGCCTGCCTTTAAGGTTCAGAAAAAGTATTTGTGACACAAGCCAGAATCTTTAACCCATGTGAGCCACAGCTCCAAACTCCTCTCACCAACTTCTGAACTTCTTCAGGAGGCATTGCGCAGCCCAAGGGATTGTCGCAGCTCTTGCAGCCTGAGAAGAGTTGGTTCTGAAGAGAAGTGGCCAGAAACGTGGCCGTGAACCCAGACTTCTTCAATACACGGTGTGTGCAAGAGTTAAATGAAAGTACTCCAGCAGCTCATGTGCTCTCTGTGTGCACATACTTTCCTAATCTTGACATGGGGTCTGAGCTGCAGGCTCGGAGGGTGTATGTGAAGTTGGCTTGGCTGTCACCTTTTCACTCCCCGGATCTGGCTGCGGCTCAGCTCGGGGACGCACCTCGCCGCTGGGATTACTGGCTGCAGAGAGCCAGCTGCCCACAGCTTGCCCCCGTGGGACTGGCTGGGCCGAGAGGTGCCCTGGCGCACCTCTGCTGCCCTCACACTGCTTCCTGCCCTTGTGGGGGGCAGTAGAGGGAAGAAAAAGTGCTGCACTGGGCCCCCCTTTCCTGCGCCTGGAAGTTCTCTTCAGCCCTCTTGTGCCCTTGGGTCAATCTGGACGAGCTTTCTGCTCCTCTGCCATCATCATGTGGCTGGAGAGTAGCTGCCTCCATGGATGGGTCTGCTTTAGGACAGGAACTGTGGTACAGAGTGGTCTTGGTGCTGGTGGGCTGTCCCTGCATGTGCGGAGAGGAAGGGCAGAGCACGTGTTTTTCTCCTCGAGGTGACAAAGTCCTACGAGCAGCTTGGTCTTTGGCTCTCCGGGAAGAGAAGCTGCAGTTCTCTCAATCCACACCACGCTGTCAAAAATCACTGAGCATTTCTGACCACAGGCTGGAAATGAAAGCTGCCAGTCTTTTTTTTCCACTTAAGTTTCTTCTTTGGAGAAGCTGCCAGTGGCCACCTTGCCCCACCCTGCAGACGTGTGGGCGGGAGTGGGGGTAGCCGGCAGGAGGGAACATCACCAAAAAGGCAGAGTGATTTGGCTCGTGGCCACACACAGGAGCAGGAACAGCTGCCTGGATGGCCCCCGGAGCTTCACTGATGTCAGCAATACCAGTGCTCCTTAAAACACAGCACCGTGTGTGGGGAGTGACAGGGAGCAAGGCTGGGAGCAGCTTGAGGGGGTTCAGCAGCACATAAAGACACCTCCACGATTCTTTTTTTCACCACCCCACCACCCCCCCTTCTTTTAAACAGACCTCTACTTTCTATAGGAATGGGAAGGGTTTGGGTGAGTGAGAGTTATGAGAAATTCACAAAACTAAAACAAGTTACAAAAAGCAACGAGCAGAAAGAATAGGCATTGTAAAATTTGCATGTGGCTGCAGCGTGTCTGTTTGCTTGGGTTTTTTCCTCCTAAGGGAAGTGTGGCTGGGAACAGTTCAGCACTGTCGGATAAATCTGCTCCCTCCTTTGTCCCCCATGTTGTCTCTGAGAACCTGTCACACTGTGACAGATCGTACTGTCAAAGACCGTACTGTGTTTGAAAAGTATCTGGCTTGCCTTGGGATGCTGTATGAAACAGGGCAGGATGTGGCATCCTGCGGGGAGCATGTCATGTGTGCTTACTTGGCCTCCTGCGTGTGCTCGAGCAGAGGAAGGGAATGCACATCAGACGAGCGCAGTTGTTCGCAGCTTCCTTCCACTCCCCTCGGCTGTTCCAGAGAGGCGGCACTTCGCTCCGCCCGTGGGGTTTACCGAAGCTGCCGTTCCTGGTGTGCTGATAACCAGGCTCCCTGCTGGAGATGCCTCTGCATGGTTAAGGGCGGGGGCTGTCTCATGACTGCCACGATGTGGGATGCACAGTGCAAAATTACCCCTGTCATAGGTACTGAACTGGATGATTGTGAGTTCCTTTCAGGCCAAAGATGGCTTTTTCCAGTTTAATAGCTAACATAGCAGTTTCCAGAAGTCACAAGAGAATCTGACGTGTAGCTGGAAGTGCTGAGGGAAGAGGATACCAGCTTTTCCAGAACTGTGCAGCTCAGTCACAGAACGAGGTTGGACTGGACATGAAACTGGATTCCAGGGTGACGTGGTGATTGCAGCCTCTGCCGGCTTTGCTTCTTCCCACAGCTGGGGAGTTGATTTTCCCAGTAGCCCTGTGCCAGCATAGTCCTGCTGCTAGTCTTGTGGTGTTATCCCAACACAGAAGTCGTGCTTGAATTGCTTGCAGAGTGGTAAGCAGCACGCAAATCTAGGCGACAGGGGTAAGCCAGCCTACCCAGGCTTCTTGCAAAGCTGAATTTGCAAAATGCTGTCTCCATCAAGGGCAATGTAATAATAAGTTGCAGAGATCCAGTCTTGAAAAACAAACAGTGAAACACAGGCGTTGGGGGAGGAGGATGTAGTGCTCTTTTATAAGGCTCTTGCTTTTTGTTAACTCAGGTTAACTTTACCAATTAGATTAACTTTTCCCATATCATTCCAGAATTCTTGTAGTAATTAGGGAAAATGACAGAGGGTCACAGCACTCATACGTGGCTGAGTGAGCATCTAGTCACATTCTTTTCAATTGGGACAGTGGCATGAAGAATTTCTTTACTGAAGGTCACAGAGGGAGACGGTAAGAGAGGCAGAAAAAGAGCCCAAATGCTGTGAATCCAGTGCTGTGTCTCCACCATTAGATCACGCTTCCTGTCTAGGCAGATGAACCCACATAAAAACCTCGGTTCACAAACAGATGACATTCAAGTACCACCAGCATTGTAAAATATGGCTAGGACTAATATATTTGCTCTGACTTTCATCTTGAGTGCCTGGTGGAACACCTGTAAGTATTTACATTTTAACATGAGCTTTTGTGCTTGTGAAAGCAGACAGTTTGACAGCAATGACCTCTCACACAAAAGCCTGAATAAGTGATGAACTTCCAACAAATCCATGACCTGAACTCTGCTGGATGCACATTGAAGGCGACAAGTTAATATGGCCTGTGGCAGTACCAACAAGAGGCCTGCTCTGTGCTGGGCTCTTCTGGTGGAAGTGGTCCACAAACGAGCCTCTAACCACTGTCCCTATCGAAAGGCCTGGCAGTAAGCATGCCTGTATTCACTGGCTGAGTGAGAACCTGGGGCAGACATTTGATACAGAAAAAACTTAATTTTTTTCTGAAGGTTCTTGTCCTGCTGCTCTGCTCTGACCCTGGGTGAAGGGTTTGGTTTGTGTTGCAGAGGAGGCAGAAGGGTGGATGTGTCTCCTCCCAAGTGGAGCACTTCAGAGTTTGCTGTGTCTGAATTGAATTGAGTGGTAGTTAAAACTTCAATTATGGGCATCTCTGGAGTTGGATGTGTCGCTGCTGCAAGCACAAGTAACCACTGGCCGTCAGACAGGGATGACAGCCCTGGTACAGTAACCCCTGAAATCACCCTGACCTGAATCACGTTGAAGCTGCGGCTCTGGCTATGTTTCCTCAGGACTGCCCTGTCCTGGAATGAGCAGTTCCTGGTACCTGTTTCTCCAGTGAAGCTTGGATTCAGAGCAGAGAATGCCTCCTCATGCTGACAGAAATGCCTCTGGATCTGTTGCAGGAGGTGTTTTCAGTTCTGTGCTAAATTTTGTGGAGTAAGTCATGCTGCGTTTTTTGCCTGCAGAATGGAAAACCACAGGGAGTCCTGAGTGTGTCTTAATACCAAGTCAGACCCAAGATGCTGGTTAATGTGGATTTGTCAAAAGAGTATGGCAAAAGGGCATCTACTAATGATGCTTTTCTAATGTAGTCTATCAGCTTCATGCAGCTTCTGGAATTCCTTGAGTTAAGGGATATTTACATAGTTGCAGTATTTAGGTTCAAGAATTCTTTTTTTGTGAGCTTGTCCAGTGGCTTTTTGAACCTGTACTGACTCTTGGTATGTTTTGATGGTGAGTTTTGCAGTTTATCTGTATGCTGTCTTGGAGAGGAGGTGAAAAATTGATTTTCTAAATCTCTCATTTTATGCTTTCACTTAATACCATTTAGGACTTGAACTGAGGGAAATAGCAAGTATTCATTCTCTACTAACCTTCTCCACACCTTTCAGGATTTTCTGGACCTCTGCTATCACCTCTGGGGTGTTCCTCCCGGGTTGGAGCCCTAATCTGAGTATGCATTATTATGCAAAAATTGTTCCATACTTTTGATTACAGCATTCATCGATGCTTTTTAAAGCTTTGGTTTGCCTTGTTAATATCTATCACAGGCACATGCCAAAAATACTTTATTTGCCTAGATATTTATTGCTGTAAGGCATATACTTGGACAGGCTTTAAAGATTTCCAGGTGGTGCCATGATCCTGCAGCAGCATTTTTGTGAAACTTTCTCCACGTTGGCAAGTCGCAGTCAGAAGATGCTGATTGGTGAGGTTGTTTGTAGGTCTGGCCGAGTTACATCCATCCTGATTGCTTGAGAACTGCTTGTTTAAATGGTGCTTTTCTTGCTGTTTTCCTTCCCAGATATACTGCTGGTTTCCATGAGCAATGTGCCTGTATCCCCCCCACTTAATATGCCCCCCTGCTTCCTCCCTACAAATGGCAGCCTGAAGCATGGCCAGTGTATTTAAAACTTTGATGAATACAGCTTACCAGAGACAAGGGATATTTATCCTTGCTTGCTGTGGGTGTTTCTGTAGGTTCCACTTAAACTGAGAGATACTACCCTCAATAAAGTTTGTCCACTTCCTTTGCTGCCTCCTGATTTGGGATGATGACTAGGATTCATCCATCAGTTTATTCTTGGCCGGTATCAGAGGAATTGTTTTGAGCTCACTGAAGTAAAATTAGCATATTCTGCAATTCTGCTGTTCTCATGCCTTTTTTTTATATTTGCTAGTTGTGAACCACTTGGCCACCTGCAGGACTGACTGGTCCATGTTGGTGGACTTTGAGATTTTATTTTTTGCAACTGAAACAATTTTGCTTCAGTACTAGCCATAGTGCTAGTATTTACTTAGCTAGATTGCTTTACAAATCAGTGCTTACAAGGCTGCCGAAATGCAGCCGCTTGTGGAGAGTGAGGAAGGAGAGGTTTAGATCAGGTCATGCTAACCCCTTTCTTCCTCTGTGTGCTGCACATTCTTCACTGCTGACATGGCCTGAAAAGGAACCTTGCCTTTTAAAGCTCTACCTTAACCTGCCCACCAAGTTATTCGTACTACTTGATTGGTGTTTAGCGGTTGAAAACTTTATTCCAACTTGCCTGAACTGGGAACTTAGTTGCAAGGGTGGCACTAGTGATTTGAAACCTTCTGGTAAGGGAAGCCTTTCACAGTGAGAACTCAGTTTTACCTAGCTTACTTACTCCCTGTATTAAGCCTCTCAGGATTGATGAAATGTAGTGAGTGGTCTTAGGAGAAACAAGCCCTGTTCATCAGGTAGTACTGATTTATGATGATAATCTTTGAAGGTTGCTGTGTGTAAACCCATTCTAAATAAGCTGTTCGGCACTTAATAATGACTCTGTAGGCTTTGTGAATTATATAGTATTTGAAAGTGGCAAGCATATGTATTCGGAGAAAGGAGGCAGGGGCTGTTCTTTTAAACTACCAAGTTGTGGTTGTAGGTCTGATTGTTGAATTCAGAGCTCCTCTTGTATTGCACTGCTCCTGCTCTATGCAATTAGTAACTTAAATTTAATATCATAAAGGTCATGTGAGGAGCAAGGAATGAAGCTGTAGAATGGCATATGGTTTGCAGGTGTCTCTCTGCTCTTGGGTGTTAGATCAGGAAAACCTAAAAATAAACATAAAATAAAGTCATTGTGTATGTGTAAGCAGGAGGGCATGTTTATGTTGCTTTAATTAGAAGTATTTTCTTGACTGCTTATTTTCTTGGGGTATGTATTCAAAATAATAAATATTTAAAATATCTTCAAGGTATGCCTTAAAGTGCTAGGCCAGAAAGCTGATAAAGACCTTTTGTATTTGTCCCTCTGTCTTTTGAAAGTTCAGTTTTGGCTCAGTCAGTTCTCTTAGCAGACTTACCGTGCAGCTGAAGTAGTTGTGCTGGCAGAAGGAGATGGGAGAAGAACAGAGGATGACAGGACTTTGGATTGCAATGCAGGTAGAACAGATTTTTTAAAAGCCCAGGCAACCATTATTGAAAAGACCCTTGCTCAAACCATCAGAACCATCATGACTTCCTAGTGAAGCAAGGGACTGGATGAAAAGTGGAAGAATCAAGTTGGATGCCTTTTTGTCAGTTTATCTTTGCAAGGTCCTCGAATCAAACATGGATGCAACAAGGTGCATTGCCTGCTAGGATGGGTCCTTGATCCTGGAATCAGTACTGCTGGGTTAATGAATTCCTGTAGACAGAGCCTAATTCAAGCTTGCTCGATGGGTGGGGGGTGATTAGCAATGTCTGTTGTATCTGTCCTTGTATATAGGAACTGCATCTGCTGTGTATGTTGGGCTTAGTATCTTTGCTGTCTTGGACTTGTGATGTTGAAAAACCAGCACAACCATTTTGCATTTTTAAAGATGCTTCATTTTTAACATGTAGGTTCTTACCTGCCCTCTGGCTTCCAGCCTACTTCTCTACAGGGGAGAATGAGCATCCCCTCCACGGCTCCTGTCAGTTCATGGGTGTCTCTGCTGTGATTCCAGTAACTGTAAGAGTGGCAGGCTTATGTTAATAGAGCCACTTTGCCCAGTCCCTCCCCTCTTCCTTTTCCCACTTGCCCCTGTCTTTCAGGTACATAGTGGTGTTTGCCTTTAAAGGTTGTGTTTAGCACCACTTGTATTCAAGCATCTTCCCTCTACCACTTCAAGGCAAGTATTCTTCCAGGTATGTGACTGCAAACAATGCAAAGGGAAAAATCTCAATGGCGATCTGTCTTGATGTTTTTTATCTCTTTGAAGATGCATTTTTTTAGGAGTCTTTTGATATTTAGGTATTTCCTCCCAGCTTTCCCTTTTCTGGTGTGTCTTTACCTTGGTAACTAAAAAAATTCATAATGACACTGAATTAGTGACTTCAGAATGGTTTCCTTGGCAACCTAAATGGGCACGGGACATCATAGGATGAAGAAACAGTAAAATCAGCTTGAAGAGGTTTGGTTGTTTGGGGCATTTTTGTAATTTGTTTACCTTCTTCACCTCTAGCAGTCCACTCCTGCTGTTGTAGTCTTCTGAGATGCTGATACAAGGGTTTGTGGGGTTTCACTGCAAGCCTTATCTCTCAAATGTTCTGAGTAGCCAGTCCTCTTTGATTTTTTTGTCTTTGAACAATCATACCTCACCAACTTTTGTTTTGATCAATAAAGGAGAAGCAAATCATAGGCTTTCCCTTGCATGGGAATGAGCAGCTGAAGGAAGGGAAGAGCTTCTGGAAAGATGTTGACCCTCAGTGCAAGCAGCACAAAACTATGTGCTGCTTTTATCAAGAGGCTTGAGAGTTTTGGCGGCAAAGATAGTCTCATCTTCCCACCTTATCACACATTCTTTGTTTTCTCTCTTGATGCAAATCTTGTTACTGCATTAGCTGTGTAAAAAATTCTGGAAATCAGGTCTGCTTTAGCTGTTCTGTTTCCAAATTATTTTCCATCTTAAGAGAGTATCTTTCTTAATCATGCTTGATATTGTGTAAGGAGATCATGTTTCATCATGTAAGGTTGTGGTCCAGGTTTTGTTCTGACTGGACTGGTACAAATCTGATGTAGCTTTGCCAGTGTTGGTGTGTCTTCTGTGGAAAAAGTCGGTTTGAGTAGCCAGGGGCAGAGTATCAATCACAGCCCAGAAATACCAGCTTAAGGAAAATAAGAGTGAAGACTGATGTAGGTTTTGTTGGAATGCCCAGGCTTCTATTATAAGATGTGAAACCAAACATATGCTAAAAGCCAAGTAAGTACAAAGACTGCAACAGCACATTTCCAAGAAAATTGTCGTGTTGCAGAGGAACATGGACTGAAAGGGCCTTATAGCATCTGCACATTTAATACATGCTCTATCAGTAGCTATCAGTTACAATAGTCCCACTTGTTTTTCGACTTCTGCAGTTATTTTTTTGTAACTGTTTGGGGGAGTAGCATATAAAACAGGGCAGCATGTAGAAATCCAAAACTCCAGCCAAAAGACACCTCCTTTTTGTGTCTACGTGTTGCAGCTGTCTATCTCTTGGCAGCAGGCAGCCTGTGTAGAATGTGAGGTTTTAGCACTGAAGCGTGGAAGAGAGAACGAAAGGGTTCTGAAGTTAAAACATTCTTTTCTAGAGAATTTCAGTCCTCACCATTCCTTAGTTATTTGGAGACTGTAGGGCTGTTTTTTTTCCTTTCAGTAACCCCTTATATTCACAGTATGATAAACTGAGACAGGTTGCTAACTCTTCACTTTACTCAGTTCTGCACTTTAGTAATCAAATGAATTGGAGCCAGTTGCATGGATACCCAGCTGGGAGGAAAGGCAAAAAAGAATGCATGCATGTATTTTGTTATGGGTAGGAGAGAGGGAAAGGAGAGATTTCACTTTTTCTGCCGTGAGACATTTCTGTATAAGCCAAATAAATGCTTTGTTACAGGGATGTCAGTATGGGACATTTTGTTTCTGCATAAATTATGAATAACATCATAACACCTAGGGCATAGTTACACCTTTTAATTTCCCCTTGTTCCACCTGGAAAGGCAGAGGATTCTGTGAGATGAGCTAGTGTAGGAGCTTCCCTCCAACACTGAGTTTTTGCATTTTGGAGGAAGCATATTGCATGCTTTTGTACCAAGCAAGCAACAGAAAAGGGCAAAATGTAATAAGACACTGTGAGACTTTCCATGAAAACCTATTTTTTAGAAATGATTTTGTGCCTTCAGTTATGCAGGTGTTGTCAGAATAGAGACTGGAAACTGTGCACTCAGTGCTCTGAGAAACAGGGTTTGGGTGCTGATCTCCATCTTCCTTGTAGACTAAATCCATGCCTTTAGCCCAGGGTTTTCATTGTTCCAGCCCGGCCTGAGATGCAGTTTTCCTTTCGGCCGAGCCCTTGTGTTGCTGTGGTTGTTGCATGTGCCCTGGGCAAGCAGAGGACGCCAGCACAGGCAGCTCCATGCGCCGGTGGTGCTGCTGCCTCGCTGGCGCGGGCTGCGCCGCTGCTGCGGCCTGCACAAGTATGGTTAAAGCTGTTCAGCTTCTCAGTGCATGGATGAAACCACACTTCTCGCTTCGTAGAAAGAGTTCAACCTTTCAGAATCATCTAAGTTCTGCTGTGCAAAGGCCGTGTGGTGGTGCTTGAGCGGGTTTCAGCTTTCTTTTAGTTGTTTTTGCTGCTGCTCGTAACTTTAACGCGTAGCTTTAAAGGCCTTGCTCTTGGGGAGGCTGGTATTGAAAGGAGTGGAAATCATCCCGGGGAGAGGAAAAGGACAGGCTAACCTTGGCACCTGGGGCCTGGCTATTATGTTGCACTTCCTCTGCGGGGCGGCGCGGGGCGCGGGGCCGCCGCAGTGATGTTCTCACAGCAAATGGAGGAAGTTCCTCCAGCAGCAGCAGCAGCAGCAGCAGCGCTTCTGGATCTCCTCTCGCCTGGGGGATGGGGCAGGGTGGTGAAAGAGGGTTATACAAAGCACCGAGGGGAGGGGGTGGGAAAAAAAGAAGCAAAACAACAGCCCGGATCCTTCAGCTACGTGCAAAACTCGACAGACTTTTCGGGAATGTGAATGCTTCGCGTATTCACGGTTTTGGGGAGGGCTTGGGGAGCAGGAGGGTGTTTCTTTCCCTGGCGCTGCTGGCGGCCGGGAAGGTACCACGGGAAGGAGCCGGGCAGGATGGAGGGGGGCGGCCGCTCCTCTCTCGCTGGTTGCTGACTAAACAGTTCTGTCAGCTGGCAGTCGGCGCGGCCTGGGGATTTGCGATAGAGCTCCTGGAGGGTGGGGGCGGCTGCGCGGGGGGAAGGGAGGGAAGGGCCGGCCCTGCTGCAGCCGCCGCTGCTCCCTCGCCCTCGTGGCAGGGAGGCCTGGGTCCCTGGGCACTGCCACGGGGAGCTTTGGCAGTGATGCCCAGCGGAGGGGATGTGCCTGCATCCCTGTTTGTCTGGGCGGCGGTGCCTTGAGCAGCAGCCCCAGCCCGCTGCAAGCTGTCCTGTGCAGGAGCGTGTTCCCGTCCCGCTGGTGCCTGCTGTGGCACGGCCCTCTGGAGCGCTGCCTCTGCCGAAATTGCCAGAGCCGCTTGCCGGGTGCGAGGAGCGCTGCCCGTCCCAGCTGGGAGCTGGTGGCGGATGCTGGGGCAGAGGGCAGCCCTCGGGCAGAGCGGTGTTTGCCCCTTGGCCGAGCTCTGGCTGGTGCTCGCATTGACGGTGCCGAGTGCAGAGCAGGAACAAGGCTAGGGCAGTGCCCATCCTGTGCTCTGCCACAGGTAGACACTGCCCCATCTAAGCATGTTAGGAAGCAGGCAGTGAGTCCTGGCTGCTGTTCAAGTTTGATGTTTCCTTTCTCAGCCTTGAAGGCAGATGGAGCCCAGGGTAGCCCTTGCACAGAGCAGGAGGTATTTACAGTGATTCTTTTAGGTCGGTAATGTTCAAATCCTATTTTTCTGCTCCTCTTGTTTTGTTTTCCATAAATCGTGTGCTGTGAAGTTGGAACAGCCTTGGAACAGCTGCGGCTTTTCACCCATATGCTTCCCTCCCCTCCACCACCTATTAGGAATAAGTGAAGGATGGGTTGTATGTGAATCACCTCCATACATATTTCACTTCTGTCCCAGCAGTGCAAGACAGAGAAGGACCCTGTCCTGACAGGCAAAAAGGGTGTGTGTCTCAATTGTTTGAGGTCAACTGAGTTACTGCCGAACACAATTAAAAAAAAAAAGCTCTCTTGATGCTCCTTAAGGTACAGCCTACCATGTCCAAAGCCGTGTTTGTGGCTGCGCAAGACCAGTTAATGTGTTAACCTGCATCTTAATGAACATTAAGGTAGGTTTTTAGTAGTGTTAGTCTGACTCAGCTGAGCTACCATGGTTGTAGTCGTGAGTGAACCTGTCCGGCCCAGATGGACAGGCTTGCTGGAGGCTTTAGTTTGCAGGGTTTTTAGTTTGCAGGACAGTCAGTGTTTCTGACGGTCTGATGTTGATTTGCCTTTTTTTTTTTCCTTTTTATTTTGCCAAAGCTGAGTGTGCTGTGAAAGATGAGTGAAGGCTATAGAAAAGTGTTTATATTGTGATGTGGAAATCTACAGATCTCGCCCAAGAGCTGCTTTGTTGAACCTTTGTACAGCTCTCATCACCTCAGTGCAGTTCTCAGCTGGGTGTGTTGTGCCTGGCACTCCTTCACAGCACACCTGGATGCCCTTTTATGCACGAGTCAAGCAGCAGCGTGGTTTTGCAGGGCCCTGCAATCCTTTGCCAGGTGGCCACACGGATGAGCTGGGCAGCTGGACCGCTGTCAGTTTGCTCTCAGCAATGTAGGTGTCTGTGAGCTGGTGTGGGAAGGCTGGAAAGCATTGAAGTATGCGAGTGACGCCTCAGTCTCCATTCTGCCTTAAACACTCTGCTTGCGACAGGCCACAAGAGCGAAGCACTTTGTGAGGGTGTGTTTAAATTGATAAAACTTGAACCCTTAAATAGGTAGCTTTTCCCCATGATTACTGTAGGTTTAAAAGGTTTGTTTGGTGCTGGGTTGTTTTTTGGGTGTTTGTTTTTTTTTTTTTTTTTCTTTTTGAGCAGAGAAAAAAGCCTCCAGGAGGCAGGAAGACACTGAGAAGTTAGTGTAGAGCCAGATGTACATCATATGTATTTTAAAGCAGGCAGGCTGTCTCTCTGAAAATGGAATTACTTTGAGAAGAGAGGGGTATATAACTGTGTGAGTGCTTAGGCATACGGTCTGAAATGCTGAATAACTGCAATCCTCGCTAACTTCACAAGGAACGCTTCTGGAAACGGCTCTTGATGCATTGGGTACAAAGCACTACAAGTGCGGGTAAACAGTTCTTTAAAATATTTTGGCACACTGAGAAGACTTCAGAGAGTGCTACTTGGAAGCTGAACACTTGACTTTTCGTGGATAAGATCAGTTTAAATAGGTGTGTTTTTCTTCCTTCTGTGTGTATGAGAGAGGGGAACAGGAGGGCAAGTAAAAAAATCAGAGGAAAAGACCTTGTTGCTGACTGGGGAGACTTGTTTGACCTTCTGAGCCTTGTGCACTTGTCTGTGGTTTGCAGCCAAAGGCTCTCACTTTGAGAGTGCCTTGCTCCTCGTGCTGAACTATTTTTTGACGCACTGAATGAATGCAATATGTTAACACTCCTGTAAGTCCCAGAATTGCTTGGCTGCCCCTTGCCCTGCCTGCCTTGCGCTGGCTGAAAAGGTACCATTGTTTGTTCTGCAAACAGTGGGTGATGGTTGTTTCCAAGGTGACTGCAGCACTCTTGCTGCCCTCTAGTACAAAAAAAAAGAAAAAAAAAATTGTCATTAAACACCTGAGAGCATCCCACTGTCACCAGACAGTGGGAGGGAGGCAGGAGCTGTCTGTAAGAGCTCTCTGGACTGGGTATTACAATACAGATGGAAAAAATGCCAGTAAGCTAAGAAGCAGCAATGCACACATTTAGTCTGTGCTACAAAACATTGTTCCTAGAGAGTGCATGGATGCAGCTGTTGAAAATCTGCTGATTGTTTCTAAGTCTGTCTCTGTTGGGAAGAAATTATGATAAATGTAAAGTCTCTGAACAATACTGATCAACTGTTAGTTGTAGTTTGAGTTTACAATAGTAATTTTCTGCTTTTTCACTTAAGTAATAGGATGTTCTGAAGACTGCTCAAGCCAAGGGTGTGTGGACTTCTACAGGGAAAGCTAAAAGGAAACACAACAGTTCTGCTAGACTTGTAGGTTTTCAGTCTGTTCTGGAAAACAATTATTTGGGGATAAAGTATGCATCCCCCAGAAAGAGAACCCCAGTAGTTCTTTCATTCCTTTTGTGTATTCTTGAAAGGCCTGTGGTACTCAGAACAGGGACTTATTTTGAAGTGTCTAGGTGGATGGATTAGAAAAATTTTTTCAGTCTTCTCCCTGAGCTACCTGCCCATCTACTCATGCAGCTGTTTAGCAGGGGGGGATGACTTTAAAAAGCAAAACAAGCTAACACTTCTTTTTAATTGGTCATGGATGCTGCTAGCAGAACTTTGCCTCCCCCTGCATCAGGTTTAGTACAGTTCATGCGCAGGTTTCAGTAAACATTAACCACTTTTATCAGGGCTCGCAGCATGCTGAATGGTTAGCAAAGAGCATGTACTGAGAGAAACAGAGAAAATGAACAAGTCCAAGGTCAAAAGGATGGTAGGTTTTCCTTTATTAAAATAAGGGGTGGAGAAGGTTGACAACACTTTGTGGAAAAAATAGGCCTGTGTGAAAACATGATTCTTGTCCTTAAGCTTTCATCTGGGTGAGATTGTGTGGGGGTACTGCAAGAAGGATGTGCATCTAGAACTTTTCTTCTGCTCCAATGAGATGACCAGAACAATCAGCCCTCCTTGCACTCTTGCTGACTGACAGCTCCTCGTGACTTAGAACAATCCAGAGCAGAGTATAAGCTTTGCTATTGCTTGTTGCCTCTTTGTAGGGGCCTGTTCCCACCCAGCATAGATCCACAAAGATCCCACTGACTTTGGCAGTGTACAGCCAAAAAGAGATCACAGTTTCTTCCCTTCTGTGCCTGCAATGATGCAAAGCCATCCTGGTTAGGAAGGGTAGTTAAGGAACTGTGGTTTAGCATTTTGCCTCACCTTTCTTCCTCTTGGGTGACTTGGACATTTTTTTATTGCATTTGAGGGCTACAGTGCTGCTAACTTTCCTGCAGAATTAATTGCTGTAGTGATTAAAAAATAGTTGATCAGCTTAGCAATGAAAATGAGGTAATTTGTGGGTAAATTAATGAAATGATTTTAAGTTGAGGTCTGGAAAAAAGGCATTTTGAAAAGAGCATGTAATCTGCCCTAATGAAATTTGTTGAGGCATCTGATGCCACAGTTCAAATTGTAAGTTATTTTTAATTGTGCAAATCAGCATATCCTGTCCCTCCTAGCTTCATTCAAATAATACTTTGCAAAAGAAGCAGCAGCATTTACCTACATATTTCTTAGAAAACAGCATCACTGAAAGGTTGTACCTCATTGGAAAAACACAGGTTTAGTTAAATGATACATCAAACACAGAAGAAATCCAAACCGTGTGTGGCTATGCTGACAGTAGTTTGAGAAACACCCTACGTTGCATGCCCCTCAAATCAGAAACGTGTGCACACAGTTAAAAATCTCATCTTTGTGGTGACACAGATGATTCAGTGCAGGAAACGAGAGGAATTTCATTCAGCAGTTAAGCATTTGTGGGGCGGGGGTGTGAGGAGGTCATGGTGTTCAATGCAGCCGGTTAGAAACCTTCAGGCTCCTTTCCCTACTACATTTTATATTGATTTAAATCAGGGCTGAATCTGGAGGCATCAGCACGACAGGCAAATTCCATCATCGATCAGATGGGAAGTAACAGAAAGAAAGGGAGAGACTTTTTTGTTGGTTCTAAATTTTACCTACAGACATTAGCCATCCTACTCAAAACCATCCCTTATCCTGGGAGGTGCAAGGACTCAGTCTTGCATCCTGCTGGAGCTGAGCTGTGGAGTGGCTGTGCCAGTGCATGGAGGAGGGTCACCTCGAGGGCTGCAGTGGTGGCCCATGTTCGTCCTTCTGCAATGGCTGCATGGTCCCAGGGCAGGCAGAGGGAGAGCTTTACATGCAGGCTTGCAATTACAGCTTCTTGAAAGATGCCATAGTTCATCTAAATATAAAATCAGGGCTGTGGTTTCGGTCTGAAATATTTGTGGGATTTTACAAAACCACTACAAACAAACAAAGTAAACAGCAGCAAAAAAGTGACACATTTCAGGCAGGATTTTCTTTTTCTTTTGCAAGGTGATGCGGAGACTGCATTCTGTGATTCGGTGTTCAAAGGAAGGACATTTCTCAAATGGAGTACTTCTTTGTTCATCCCTCATTCACAGACTTCCCAAAGAGCTTTATGTTAAAGGTGTTCAGGAGGCTGGGATGTAATTTTCATTTCATTCTGTTGATGTTCTGCCATAGCTTCCCAGGTGTTTTCGCTGCCTTCTCCAAATTTAAAACAAACAAACGATTTCCTAGTAAGTCGATCATGTGTTGTATTAGAAGCCTTTGTAAAGCCTATGGAGGGAAACCAAATCGTGTGCCACTTGAATTTTAGAATGCAGAGGGCAGGTTTAATGGGAGCATGTACAAAACACTACACGTATGTGTAGACTTTTGCCTTGCCTGGAAACTGACCAAGGAGTAGAGTCAGACAGTTTATAGATTGCTTTGATGCCTCTGTAAAAGCTTTTGCAGTTTTGTATTTGCTGTAGGTCTACAGCTGATAAGCAGCATTAATGAAGTGGCTTTTTATACAATTTAATTGAATTTTTTTCTGCAACTACAGCACAAGCTTTCTTGCAAAAGCAATCATTTGCAGTGCTCAGCTGGTAAAAAAAAGCTTGGCTGTGTAAGACAGTGTCAGTTCTCGCAAACTGTAGAGATAAGTTTTTAGAAGAAAACTTCTATTGAGCGAGATGTGAGACCTCTATGCTGCGTGACCACCAGGAGGAAATAGGGTGGTGCATGCCCCACCACAGCCCCAGGGCAGCCAGGAGTGGTTGGGGAGAGTTGCTTCTTACTTCGTATCAATGTGCAGGTGGGACTCAATTCTTTTTTACAGGAACTGCCACTGACTCTCCCACTGAACTTCAGTTAGGGTGTAGGATGTGGGGTTTTTTTGCTTTATTACTTAGCTCAGTAGAATGGAGCAAGTTAGCCGTGTTCATTAATAAGCCATGCTACTTAACTGCTTAGCTCCAAAGGGAGCACTTTTGCATCCACTTGTATAGGTGTCTCGTGGATCTTTGGGACAGGTCAGATTTGCTTTCAGAGATGTCAGGTGTGTTTGGATCTGGTTGCAGTCTGGCATTTCAGCTTCAGGAGCCAGAGCTCCCTAGGCCAAGGGCAGCGTGGACAGGGTGCTCCCATCCTGCAGCAAGACCTGGACAGCCATAGACCTGTTTGGGCTTCCCAGGTGGACTGTGCAGATGGGCTACACGTGTGCCAGAAGCTGAGAGTTGAGCATCCCCAGAGTGAGGTGGCATGGGGCCTGGAGAAGGGGCTTAGTGCACACCAGAGTCACTACTCTGGGCAGCTTAAAAGCCAGGATTTTTTGTCTCGAAGCTCTTGCGTAGGGTCTTGCATTCAAAGCACTAATGATTTCCTTGTTGGGATCCAGACTCTTTAAATTTTTATTAAAGAGATTGTCTGTGGTGACATTTAGCTAGCACCAGATGTTGGCTTTTAGTTACCAGTGTGGAGGTGGCATAGCTAATAAAGGCAAGGGTAAGAAACTTGTGAGAAACTGCCTGTCACATGCAGCTTTGTGTGCTGCAGCCTGTGTGATGGCTGTCGCTTCTTCAAGGGCCAGCTTTCTACAAGAAAGCTTTTTCTTTTCTTCTTCTACACTCTTGACTGGCCAAGTATTTTCCAACCACATGTCTTTTCAGGTGGCCTTGCTCTTTTGTTAGAGACTAGCTAATGGAGGGAGAATGCAGAGGGAGCCCAGTGGCAGATTTGGGTTTTCTTCCCTTGTATTTTGGTGTTTCTTCTGAACATAACTTTCCTGTAGATCATACTTCTCCCCCTCAACCTCTTCTGGCCATATCCTCCCTCAGAAAATGTCAGCAAGCGATTGTTTCCTTTGCAGAGCTGCGATCCCCTAGACAGAGGCTTTTCCAGTTTTATGAATGCACCGTTTGTTGCTGAGGGCACAACTGTTCGATATAACTGGCTGCATCCCACTCTGCTTGGGCCCAGCATGCACTACAGCCAGGCTATGCATAAACCAGATTTTTGTATTAAATGGCACCATTTTGTCCACAGCAGCAGTCTGTCTTTTGTGCGTGCGCGTGTGAGACTAGCAGTTTTCACATGCAAAATGTATAAAGAACAGGAGTTTTGCAGAAATATGTGTAATTCAGTGAGTGTACCATGCTATTTCAAGATTTATTTTTCTTAGGGAATTCCTGACCAGGGATATATTCTTCATTATTTTGTGTAGGCAGGTCAAGGCAAAAGCACATTTTAAAATATTTTATAAAATGTATGCATGGTATAATATTACAAATGTTGTTTTGTTGGGGACATAGTCAATTATAACTAAACAGAAAACACATGTAGCACCTTGAAAGAGGATGTGCTAATTTATGGGGTTTTGTTTGTCATCAACCTGTTATTTATCTCCCCCCCCCCCCCCCCCGCCCCACCTTTTCTTGTTCAATGTCACAGGGCTGGTGACTGTGTAGATGTAACCCCCTAAAGATGTTTATATTTTTTAATTATGTCTATGAAATGTCATCTGGTCTCAAACCTGACACTTTTCCTCACCACCTGCTCTGCTTACCCCCCTTCTAAGGTCAGCAGAATTTACTGTTTTCAGCTGAAACACTGCACAGGAGAGGCTGCTGGGCTGGGCCAGGATGTGCTGGGGCAGCCGGAGAGGCCGCACATCCGTCAGGAACAGCTTCCATCCCAGCCGGGCTGCAGTTGTTAGTATTTCTGAGCTCAGGTTTCTATGGTGCACACACCTTTGATGCTTGGTTCACAGCTAAAATCGTGCCACAGCAGCCTCTGGCAGTCTGAGACATGCATGAGTTGGGGGTTAGTTGGGTACCTTGCTGGTGGAATGCTCTTTCTCTGTTGTTTCCCTCTCGGTCCTGGAAAGCAGCCTTTGGAAAGTGCCGTCTCCATTCTTAGTTACGTGAGCGCAAGCTGTAAAGCAGGGAGGCTCCATGACACTCTGGTCCCAACAGCTGAATCACAGCTTAGGGTTTTAGTCAACACTGCCTACCTCATTTTTCTCAGTGCCAAGAGTTTCTCTTTAAAAGCACAGTGCTCCATTTTCCCCATCTCTCTTCTCTCATACCTGTTGAATCCCCTCCAACAAATAAGAACACCTTGAAAGCAAGCCCACCAGTTTAGAAATTGCTCATTTGTAGTTTAGTAAAAATACCTTCCATGCTCTATCATCTTAGTGTTTAAGAAATGGGGAAAATTGGAAACACCTTTGATTTTCCCTCTTTAATAGAGGCAGCACTGAGTAGAGATGAGGATACCTCACTTCACTCTCCTTTAGGTACCCAAACGTGTCTGGGCATCAGTCAGGCTTGCTTGTAATGTCCATAATTTGTCCACCAAAAAGGAATAGTAAAATGGACAGATATGAAGCTTTTCTGTGGAGGTTTCTACATACAACCCCCAGCCTCACCATGTTCCATCATGTATTTACTGCCCACATAATGTTACCTGTGGGATGAGGGTGGGAGGGGGAAGCTTGTTCTCTTTCATGTGACTGCAGCACAGGTAATAATTGTACCAGACTTCAGGCACTTGAGTGACGAAATGGATTGACCAGGCTCATAATCGAACAGAAATTTTTTCAGACTCATCTTCGTGCCTCAGCATCCCTGTAGATTCAGAGAAGGAGCCAGATCTGCTTACTCTGTGGTTGCTCATTTGTTACGAGTTGGCTAGCATATAGCACAAAGACAAAAGCCACCCTGGCCTGAAAAGCCCCCAAAGAAAAGCAGGATGGTAAATACATCTGTAAAGTGGTGTTCAGGTTACAGACTGCATGTGTCTTACATGCTCTTGCTTGCTTCCTCCATCTCCCTGCCCCCCCACCTTTTTGTCTTAAAAAAGGGATGGCAAAATATTTTGATAAATGCATCAAGTGCTAAATGGTTGATGTGTTGGGGTTTTTTTTAAAAAAGAGGAATCTTCGCTCAAGCATATGTTTCCAACACTTTAATCTTTTATGGACTGCATACTTGCTGTGGGAGTGGAAGGGGATGTTGCAGGCTTGCTTTCAGTGTACTTGGGAATCTTTCCCACAGCATGCAAACTCCCCAGAAAACATGTGAAACAACAGCCTGGAAACCAGGAAGTTTCTGATGCCTAGCGCTCATTGCTCTGAGGGATTTGCTGTGCTCTGGAGGTCATGGAATAATCTTTCTTCTTTGCTGGCTTCTCTAAGTTTATTTTACACATGACAGGGGGTATGTGTGTGCTGCTGAGCTTTTAGGGGTCCTCGTTTCTGAAGCATGCTTTTGCTCCTGGTCCTTTTGTTACTGCACTCCCATGATTAATATATCTACTGCTTAAAATGGCTGCTGAACCACCACCAAGTTCTTGTCACTGGTTACCGACTGCTTAACCCCTGTCAAAAACCACCCAGCATAGCTTGCAGTTGATGCTTTTGTTGCTTAGCAGGTTTATTTCTGATCTTTGGGCTACTCATTAGCCCTGTAAATACTGTACGCAGTGAAGGCATAAATCCGCTGTGGTGGTGATGGTGTGTCCTGGTGCTGTGATTGCTGCTGCTGCTCCCGCACTGCGCTCTGGTTAGATTCGTGTGGCGTGCAATCTTCCAGGTGTGTGTTTTGAGTTTGGGGCTTTTTTTCGCTTTGTTTTCCCACCCTCTTACCACTTAGTGTAGTTCCACCTTTTTTTGATGAGTTGCTAATGTCGAAAAGCAGTGATGAATGAAGGTGAGAACTGTGGCATCTGAGAGTTGATGGTCCTGGTGAGTGGACAAGGAAGATCCGGTTCCCTCCGGTAAAGAAACTCTGCATCCAGTTTCAATCTGTGATGAACTCAGCATTTTGTTTTCTGGCATCTCCGTTCCGTGTGCGCATGTTTGTACTGGAGTGTGATGGACCGTGAAAGGAGTCAGAGAAGGGGCTGCAACTTGGCTTTGGATGCCAAAAGAAAAACAACGAACAACCTCGACCAAAAGGAGAGTTAACCGGAACATGCCACAGAACAGGTTAGGCAGGACGCAGAAGCCAGATACGAACCTTCCCCTGTGCTTTAAGGCATCTTCAGTACACCCTCCTCCCTGTAGCCTCTCAGGATTTCCCCCCTCCTCCCCGTTATGAAATAGCCCTGTGCCAGCTGGGTTTGGACGTGGGGCGGGCGGATGGCTGCAGCGCTGGCTCGCCTGCTGCCAGCTGTTTCTTAGGAAGGAGAGGGTGCACTTGTCCGTGCCCGTCATCCTGCGGCAGGGGCAGCGCTCGGCGCCATGTGCCTGTGAGTGCCCTCTTCTCCCGCCGGCTCGCCCTGCCAACAGTCCCAGCTGCGAAGGAGCGGGGGAGGAAGAGCAGCGAGGAGACAGGGAATGCTGGCGGGTGGAGCTTGGAGGGCTGATCCTCCACATAGTTAATCATTACTTGCCACATAACCTGTTCCTGTTTTCTAGAGGTTTCACTGGCACCCAGAGCCAGAAGCATACGAGGAGTATGTGACAGACTGCTTTCCGAGCAGGATGGTTTGCCTTGCAGCAGGAAGGCTAGCATCTAACACAAGACATCATTTCTTCTGTAACATGTTTATGCCTAATCATTCAGTAAACATACCATATATAGTCTGGTTTGTGCTTGCTCTAACACCCTGCTGCACGGCGAATTTGCTGGTACCACACAGATTCCTTAGCTCCTGGTAACTGCCTGACAAATAGGATGTTGCCATATGTAACATAAACATTCCACACAACTGGGCTCTTTTACACTCCTGCTCCTAGCATGTTTTTCTGACTGTGACTGTCTTAAGTCTGGCTCTTAAAAACGGAGAGGATTACACAAAACAAGGTACCTTAACAAAGGATGGACCAGGACCCACATGCACGTTTTTTTGCAGAATAAAGCTTCTGCACTTCCCCTGAACATCAGATGTTTGTGTTTACGAATCAGTGTTTTGGGGACGTTTTTTTCTTTCTTTTTTCTCCTCTCTCTGCTTGAAATGCCTGTTTCATCCTAAGTGATGGATCTCAAGTTAAATCTTTGGTTGACTGAGAACTCTCTCTTTTCATTCTAGCATCTTTTGTAGAATTTCTCCCCTTACTCTTTCTCTTGGCCTTCTTTCTGTTTACCCTGAGCTAGCAGGATGCTAAGCAGGGCAGAGGACATGAAGAGCAGCACTGTGGCTGGAGTCACAGCTAATCAGCTCTTACATACAGGTTGTCTTCAGGGTTTTTTGCTTGTTTGTTTTTAACATCATGAAATTGCTTGGATAACATTCTGATTATTTCTAGGCAGAAGTAGCTCAGGAAAATGAGATGAAGCCTTCCTACCTACACCAGGGTGGGGTTTTTCCTCTTTGTGCCTTCTACATCTTGTCCTGTTTGTTGATGTGTGAGAAGACAGGGCAGTGGTGTGGACCCCAGTTAAGCTTGCACAGAGCATTCTGGCTGTCTGCTTGGTGATGCCTGTTAGTGCCTGAGTTCAGCAGGGTGGCGACTGGCAATGCCTCTGTACCACTGTGAGGGTTGCCTAATCAGCTGCAGGTCCATACAGGTGGATTTTCCTATGGTGGCTTGCCCCTTACTTAGGCAGTGCTTCCAGAAGGGAAGTCTTTGCAGGGGGCAATGTTTGGGTGTTACATAAATGGACAGGGCATGCATTTCTGGGGCTCGTCCCTCATTGGCCTGGTCAGAGTGAATTATGTCTGACTGCTTGGCAGTTAATTGGACCATCCCTTCCCATTTCCTAAGCTGATAAGCCCCTCACTGTCTGCCTCAATCAGGCTTCTTTGTTTGAGAAGTTACTAATGCTGTAGAAGAACAGAATAACTACTTTCCTGTAACCAAGTGAGGGGCTCTGATCGATAAATCTATGAAGATTCACCCTTTTTCTTCAGCAAAATCCTTTCACGAGGCTTACTTGTACCGTAACACCAGTAGCAGTTGACAGGTACTGAAAAGTAGGTATAGCTGATGTATTTCATACGTACCTTGTCCCTTTTTGAAAGATTGGTGTTTGTGATGAAGTGTTCTGTGAGCACCTTTGTTCTGGCAGATCCTAGAAGCTGTGCTGAGGACATGGGGGTCTTTAGATACCTCTCCATCAGGACTGGGTCTCAGAAATGGCTTTCTTTTACCACAAAGCCTTCTGACTGGGGCTGTCTTAATGTGTCTGGATGGTGCCTAGCTTAGAGTGGGTGTTGCCAGAAGGTGAGTAATAAATGGTGATTAGTCGTCTCTGAGCTATGGATGTTTGTATGAAAAAGCACTTGGCTGAAAGCTGTGCTTCAACAAGCTCATCAAAATTACACGGGAGACAGTAGTGTAGCATCCCAAAGGTCTGATTTTTCTGTCTTTTGACTTGTTTTGTTTTGACTTTTGTGTATTTATTAAATCTGATTGAGGGAGAAACATGGGTCCCTTTGTCTCCAAATATCAGTAAATATCAGTTGAGTGATATCAGAGTTACAGATTGCAAATGGGCTGAGTGATACAGAATCAGGGTGCACTAAAAGTAAAAGACTATTTTTAGACTGCTCAGTAATCTTTTTAATGCAGAAATGTGGTTATGAACCTTACAGGCATCCTTGTGTTTGTGCCATTGAGTCTATGATACAAATGCACAGGAAAGATGTAAAGGTACCAGTTCCTGTGTTAATGATATATTGAAGTTGAAAAGTAATTTTATATTACAGGAGATCATTTATCCTTTGCAGTCAAAATAGTAAATAAATATAAAACCAAAAGCTATTGTGATTTTTAAAATAGTTCCTGTTCTGAGTTTACGTACGTATTTAAGCAATTCATTGCATCTGTGTGATTGTACAGTTATTTCTAAAACTTTCTGAAAAGAGGATTCATCACAAAAATCTTCCTTCTCCCTCTATCCTTCAGCTGTTTCTGGCAGCTCTCAGGGCCTGAAGCACATAAGGCGGGTATTGCAGGGTTTGTTCTTGTACATAAATTAGAAGGACTGTGACTATTTTGTTTCCCTAAAAACCTTTCCAAAACAGGATTTGCTTTGATGTAGTCGTAGGGGATGTATTTCTGAGTTGGTGGTGTTCAGTCCCGGGATGTCTGTGGCATCGCAGCAGGGTGATAAGAGGACATAGTCACTGCTGAGTTGGGGTGGCTCTTAGTGATGTTCTGCCATTAATGTTTGTTATGCCCAAGAAATGTAGGAACCCAGGAGAGCTGAGCACAGGGCCTGGTCTGTAGGGCAGGATCTGCCAGAGGGGCTGAGGGAAGCAACCACCATCGGTGGCCGGATCATATCCCTTCCTCTCAGGGACTTACCTCCAGTCATCAGACCCCAGGCAGGTAGCCAGAGACTTCTCCTACTGCGACTTCTTTTATTAGCATTTTTGTTGCCTGACAGCATTCAAGGTGATGGGTGGCATATTTGCATTTTGGATTTGGAAGTTTCTGGCAGAGAGTTTGTGGTGTGTGCCCTGTCTGAGCATTACCTAGGCTGGTTCCAGACCAGCCAGCTGGTTCCAAGGCCTTGCCATCGACCGTGGGATCAGCGAGCCTCAGGCTTTCTGAGTGGAGGTGATGAGGGGGGAGGAGGTGTCTTTGTCTTTAAGAAAACAAGAGTTGGAAAGGAAACACTGCAAAGCAGGCAGTTTGTCACTGTGAATGTGTCGGGAAGAAGGAATCCGCGTCCGCAGGGGTCGCCGTGATGGCAGCCCGTGTGCACGGGGACGCGCCGGCCGGGCCGGGCCGGGCAGGGCAGGGCAGGGCAGGGCAGCGCAGCGCGGGTAGGCCGCGCCACAGTCGTGCCCTGCCGCCGGGAACGCGGAGGAGGCAGGAGCAGCCCGCCGTCCCTCAGCCAGCCAGCAGGGATGCAGGAGTTCAGGAAGTGTTCGGCCTCCAAATTAGGGCGACATGAAGGTGAATTAACTGCTGGGCCTGTAAAGGAGCTGTGTGTTCATGTGTGTATAGGACCTTAAGCATAGAAAGGTTTGGGGTGAGTCTGGAAAGGGTCCATGCTTGAGGAATGTAGTTATTCTGGCTTCCGAGGTACTTTTTTTTTTTGTGTAGACAGCATGGAAAACGATTACAAAAACAAGTATTGCAAGACACTTAATGAGATGGGAAACTGGTGGTGTTAAGGCTGTGGCTCTTGGGCTTATGTGCCTGTGAGAGAATTTCAGCTTCTTTCTGCTTCCTTTCTCCAAGCATTTTCTGAGTTGTGAACAATCACAGGTGGAGTTTATTCTGTGGGCTCAAAGTCAGCAACCCCAAAAATGCAAAGTCAAGAAAATCTCTCTTGACTTTTGGAAAGAGGGTCCATGACAGCAACTGGACTTGAGGAAAAAAAGGTACATTTAATGTTTGGTACCAATTCCACCAGTTTAGTCTCAGACCTTATCTGCTGAGATGTCACACTGTCTGCTTTCACCGTTCTGGAGCGCGGATGACTGGGGCTAACCAGACCAGTTTTGAGGGAGCTTAGCCAGCTCCCTAATTTCCAGGTGCAGTGAAGAGAGTCATCAGGGAGAGGAATGGAGAGAAATTGTCAGTAAGTTGTTGTGCATGGAAGAAGCTGGCTGGGCTGCCAGGAGGATTTCCAATTGGAGATCGCTAGGCAGCTTTATTACTGCCCCTGTTTTCTCTTGTGTGTGGCTCGACAGAGCTTTAACCATTTATGCTCAAACACTGCATGTCAGGTGTTTAGCTTCAGGCCACATTTGTTTTTGAAAGAAAAGTAAGTAGTAAAAAAGTTCTTCAGCCATTTTTGAGAATGAAGCTGAGGGAAAAGTGACTTCAGGCTTTGAATTACTTTCATGTCCCCCCTTTTTATGGAAAGTAGAAAAAACCTACGGCAAACTTTGAATCCCTAACAAGAGGGAGAAAGTTGACCTGTTCTTCAAGTTCTCAAAGCTATAATGCAGGAGGGCATTGAGATTTGAGAAAGACAAAGTGGGTGGGAGATTAGAATTCTAGCCATCAATTGAGTAAGTTGTTATGATGGCTGATAATGGCAGTGGTTATTCCTCCAGTGTGGTCTGGTCCTAATGTCTGTTGTAATTCAGAAAGAAAAGGGACTGTGCATGATCCAGTGAAAGCCAAGCATCTTCATGTCTGTCTTGCTCCAGAGCAGAGTAGGTCATTTCAGCTCTGTAAAGACTGAACTTGGTAAACTAGTCCCACATCTTGAGTGAGCACTTCAGTGATCTTGTGTATATATCTGTCCACTCTTTCAGGTGCAAAACACACGTGGGGAATGTGTGATTGTTTCTCTTGCACTGTGATGTACAGGTATAGAATTCCTTGCTGAGGGATTTGTTGGTGTAAGATGAAAACGCTGTTCTTGTGAATGTGCTTTACTCTGGAGGCACTTCTGCTCCATCTGGAGTAAGGGTGGCTTGAAAGTTGTCAGACAAGATTTGCACTCCTTGCCAAACACCACTGGTCTCCTAAATAAAAACAAGGGCCCAGAAGATTGTAAATACCTGTGCATGTGATGTAAACAAACTTCCTGATTCAGGGACCACTGCTGAAGCTAATGGTTCTCCTCCACAGAATGAACCTACTAGTATCAGTTCATTAGCAAGACTGAGGCCTTGATTTGTGATTTGCCCTTAAGTGTAATTTGCAGTAGCCTGTTGACTGTATCTTACTAAGCTACTGTAGATGCAAGAGGGAAACAGACTGAGGCTGGAGTAATACTTACCTTCACTTCCAGTCAGAAGTGTTCAGAGGAAAAAAGAAATGTGCCAGACCTCCAGGATCTCCAGTCAGCTTTCCTGCAAACCTTGGCCACAGCGAATGAAATACCCCTGGTGCTCAATACACAGGACAAAGGCTGCTGCTATATTTAAAAATATATGTATGAAAATGGAACTGGAAGTTGCTGCAAAGGTGCATTTTGCAGGTATAATAGCAAGGAAATTTTTCGAAACTAGTCCTGAAAGAATTTGCAACAGAGAGTTTCTCAGGATACTCCCTGTCATTTCTCATTTGCTTTGCTGAAGTGTTGAAAGAACACCTGGTTTCTGTAGTTATGGCTAGCATAAATTAATTTATAGTTTTGTTTTGATTATATACCATGTATATGTATATGGGTTTTTTTGCTTGATTATGGAAGGGGGGGACTGTAGAAAGAGGATTGTAACTTTTTTAGCAAGACACTTGATTGAAATTATTTATTCAGGTTAAGCACTCCAGGGCAATATTGAGTAGCTCTGTTCTGTTTTGAAGAACTCCTCAAAATGAAAGAAAAATCCCTTTTTTGTTTGTTTTCCAAGAGGGAAAAAACTGAATTTAAAAATGGTTTAAACAGTTCAGTGATTCTTATTCCATTTCTTGCAAACTTCTCCCTTGCACGTGAGCCCAACCATTCTGCCCCTCTCTACTTGCCCACAGATTTACCATGTAACTGATTTTGGAGGTGGGTTTACACATTTGTTTTAAAAACACTGCAGTCTCCATCTCTAGTAATCCACCAGGTGGAAGCAGATGTGTAGAATATCTGTGCATGTATTTGTGAATCTGGATTTGTGCAGATTTGGTGTTTCTAAGAGGGCCGTGTGTGTGCAAAGACAAGGGAACCCTTGGCAGTGTAATAACATCAGTAAAGCAAAAATTTGCAGTCAGCCACTAGCAGGGTTTGTTGGTGGTTTTGTTCATGCAGTGGGCTGGGGGACATTGTATTAGCCAATGCTTCTGATGCATGGTTAGACAGCACTTCCCTTGCTGTTCTGAATTACAGGAGGGAGAAGGGTATCAGGGAGGGGATGGAGAGAGTAAGACAGAAAGTGATTTCTTGGAGATGGGTGCTCTTTTTGTGCTAACAGAGGTTTTGGTCTCTTAGCCTCAAGTGCGCTCTTCTGCCCTACAGACTTGTTCATCACGTACTGATGTCTTTCTTGTGTCCATCTTCCTGTTCACCACCTGGCATCCCAGTACCTCTCTGCTCTTGCAAAAAGCAGCACCTTGGAAGTTCAGGCAGTGTCCCTGTAGTGTTCGGGCCTCACAGTGATTTTGCTTTGAGTGCATCTTGGTTGGGAAATACACTAAAAGTGTGAAGATTTTTATTTTGTTTAGACGAGGGATAGGTGGGAGGGCAGGGTGAGTCCATGTGGGGTCAAACAGGAAGCTTGATGGAGCTCAAAGTGGCCTCCTGAAAGCATCTCTCCAGTCTGTGGGTCTTCTAAAGGCAGTCATGTGGAAAGGGGCTGTGCTATCCAGATTTACAGTGCCTGCTGTGTTTTGTGTGACAGAAATACTCTGGCTGTGTACTGCTGCAGGTTTTTGTTGTCCTTCTGCAGGTTTTGCTGATGGCTTCTCCATTGACCTCTTGCACTAAACTTCATGTCACTGCCTGACAAAACTGGGTTCTTAATAATTTAAAGTTTACTTACAGACCAAAGCCTGGACAGTACAATGTGTTGAATATATATTGGATGAAATAATTTCCTTGCTGGTTTGTACTCTTCCAGTTTTTCTTAATTTTGAGCATGTTATAGAAACAATTAGATCTCCTAAAAGTGAGGGTATTTGCATTTTAAGTCCAGAGTTTCAAAACCGAGTCCTGTACTTGTACTCTGTGCATATTGAAACAAAAATAAAATGGAGGAAAATCTGAAATAAGCCTTTTGCATCACTTGAGGCCCAGTGGGAGCTGAGGGTCAGGATCACTCTGAGAATTAATCAGTTCACTAGAGAATACGATACAAGGAAATGATGGTATTGCCATAAGGTTTTCAGGCTTTTTATTAGTAGCAGAAACTTTAAAAACAGAGTGAGAGAAAGCCTGGGATCAGGAGTGGCCTGAAGAGGAAATGACCAAGACCAGCTGAGAAATGCAGAGAATGGTGGTTCAGGAGTGCTGCTTTAGTCCATCTGTGCAAAACTCCTGTCTGTCTTATGAAGGGGGGTGAGAGAGATCACAGTTCTGGGCTATCTCACTTCTTAATGCAGTTTTGAATAACGTGAAACAGTTCCGGGCCTTCCACTTTCCTTTCACACTGAGGATTTTTTAAACAGGGAATGCCAGGCCTGCAGAAAAGGGACTGTAATCACAAATCTGAAAGCAGCATGTGACCTTTCTTGTCATTTCTAACAAGCCAGAACTTTGCAGAAATCTGCCCAGGCAAACTTTTGGTCCTGCTGTGCCCCAGTGCAATAATTATAATGCAGAAACAGCTGATGGGTCACGTCTCCAGGCCTGTGCAGCGTTATGACTTGCTACCTACATTCCATGTTTAGCTTTGAGAGATCAGATGGTGCAAGCAATGTGAGCTAGCAGTGCCTGAGGACATGCTCAGGGCAACACGTCCTGTCCCTCTGCAGCTTTGGTTTCTTTTCTCTGCTTCTGACCCATCCCCTTAAGGTGATGCATTTTACAATAAATACCAATCTCTCCAGGAGGTGAGCTGCCCCTGTGGAAGCATGTGGGCCATTCCCACTGTGCTGTATGTTAAATCCGGGGGCCCAAGGTTTGTAAATATTGTCTCTAACTGGGCACTCCAGGTGAGCTGCTTGCCCTACTTGCTGGTAGCTCTGGAGCTGTGGTTGGTGCACGTGTGGCACACGGTGGCAGGCTGCTTCAGCATCGTTACTGATGTGATTTAATGAAGCACGTGTAGTATTGGAGGGGGTGAATTTTGTCTTTGTGCGTGGGGAAAGGATCATTGACAAAAGTTTACAAACAAACAAACGAGTTGAAAATTAGGCTTAATTCAGCCATGTGCGGGAAGGGAGGTGGATATTTTCGAGACATGTTTGTTTTGTGCTTAGCGCTGTGCAAAAGTTACGCCCAGTCCTTGATCTAGGAAAAATTGGATAGGTAAGCAGAAAAGTACTAACTCATTGCCTAAGACTGCTCTTGCTCGCTTACTCTCCTCATCCAGGGATGCCATGGGAGAGGTGCAGTAGAGACATTTTAATTGAGGTAGTTTATGTTAGTGTGAACTTATTTTCACTGGGTTTAATCCAAAAACAGAACTTCAGGTATATTTTTAAATGTTTTTATGGCAGAGATGTTGCAAATGAGCTCTGAGCTGGAGAGAAGGGAGTGAGGGGGGAGCAGGAGGAGGGAGTCTGGAGATGGAGCCGGTTGTGGGTTCATTCCACTACATCTTTTCATCTTTCCCCGGTACTGCAACACCGCAGGAGTAGAATTACCGACAACATTCTTGCTCAGGTCTCTCATCCCTCACTCAAATAGAGGGTGTAATTTGACTATGTCTCAGCTCCCATGTGTGAAGGCTGTTGATGAAACTATATGTATGTGCATTTTTAAGTACAAACAAAAACCAAACCCAAACAAGCACCAATCTCAATTCAGATCTGTTCAATGATCCTGGATCACCATGTGGTTGTTCAAACTCTAGAACTGGCATGAGGCCGGAGGGAGAACACGTGGCCAGAGCTGTGGGGTAAAGTAAGGACTGGCAGTCTGTCCTTCTGAATGACAGCTGTGGCTTACATCAGGTTAAATCAGTCTGGACGCTGCAGGCTGTGGCAAAGCAGAATGGATTAAAAGCAGGTTTTCACTTCTAGCCTTGCATTTCCTGCAATCTGCATCAGCTTGTGGGGGTGCATGTGTTTCTGCATCCCAGCTGCCATGGAAAATGAGAGGCATCTTCTCCCAGGACAGTTCTCCCAGTCGGTATTTATTGAAGTTTTCCTGATGCAAATGGCTGTGTCCGCAGCTGTCACAGATAGATTGTGAATCTGGGTTTTCACCTCCTGCTCTCTGTTCCTATCAGCTGTTTGCGGCTGCACACAGGTTGACAGTGAGGCCTGCTGGGCTGCTTAATGGGTGGCCTGGCACTGCTTTGCCTGATGCAGATCATTTCTATTGGCCAAGGTTATCTCCTCCTGATCTTATAGCCAGAATTCAGCCTCCCGTTGGCACGGTAATTGTGAAAAGGAGGGCTTCTGAAAGAATTCCTAAGGGCTGGAATATCCTTCCTGGTTTTGTGAAAACGATGGGGTTTTTTCATCACTGCTCTGAACGGGAAAGGAAAGTGCCTTAATGTTAAGTTTGCAAATTCAGAGAAGGTTGTGTCTAAAGATTCTTTTTTTCTAAAATCCACAGTGGAGACTAAAAAATTGGTATGGCAGGAGGCTGCTGTACTCAATCCACTTTTGCTACTGTACTTTCTTGGTTGCTTGTGCACTGCGTACTGGTAGCTTGCTGTACAGGATACATGGCATCTGATTTCTTCCTAGCTGTAGCTTTTTGTACCAAAATGTCTTACCTGGGTTGCAGTTGGTTCCATGTATGGGACTAAATGTGTTTGCGTGCTTTTGGGATGAACAGGGACTTCTGTTACCTGTGTAATGGATTGAGGCAGAGAGATTAGTGGTGAAAATGAGGAGAGAGGGTGGAGCTGAATTTTCTTTTCTGGAGTCATGAGGCTCCTCCTGTAGCAGAGAGGGAGCATAGTACATGGAACCTGAAGACCTTTAAAGTACATGCTGAAATGGATGCTGGGAAGATACAGTACAGTGCTTGGGCACAACTCCAAGGCTCCCAAGGCAAGTAATATTTAAACAAGCTGAACAGCCCCTTTCGGCAAGCAGCAGGAAATCCAGCACTGAGCTTTGTGTTGTTGCATGGTCAGCAGAAGATAAAAGCTCAGGCTATGCAGCTGGGGTTCCCTCCTATCACTGGATGGCAAACTGTTAAAAAAAGATAAAAGAACAGAAAAGGACAGGGGGTCGTCTTACTGAAAAGCATTCCTTCATATTTTAAGCCATCGAAGTACTTTGAAATTCACTGAGCCTAATGTAAGTCAGGAACAGCACCATCGGGGTGTGTTGGAGCTTTTACATCAGCTGGCAGGCAAAAGATGAGTTTGTCCCTCTGCTTCATCACAGATAAAGATTGAACATGGGTAGGACTGTGATATGCATAGATACCTCACCACAAGCCCCACAGCGAGCAGGAGCTTCCCAGAATTTTTTTTTAGGAGCAAGGCGTGTAAATGGTGGGTCTGCTGCTGACTGGGAGTCTCATTCTAAAATTTAATCAGCATTCAGCCATATACAGCCTTTCGAGGTCCCACTTTCTGCAGCTAATCCTTGGTTAGGGACTATTTTAGCAATGAGGAAGAGAATTTAAATGAATGAGATTGTTAGTTCAAGTCTTCTAATCAGTATTTACTGTATTCTTCCCCTCTGTCCCTCCTGCTTTTCTCCTGCATCACAGCACTAGTGGGAAAGAAAATGCTTCAGAGCATTTGTTACCAATTTAGCAGCAAGTACGTGCTCAAATTTGGGATTTCTGAGATCTGTGTGTGCCATATGTAGGCAAAATGTAGTACTTGCAAGTACCAGTAGAAGGGAATAAACACAACTTTGCTGTTCTGCAGATAGTGTTTCTTTATTCTAATGAAACCTACATTTGTGCAGCCTTTTTGTTTTGGTGGGACGGTTAACCGTCCTCCCTAGGGTGCCTAATTGCTTATCATGGACTAATCAGTCCCCTGGGTATATGAAGGGATGAAACACTGCCAGGATAGAGCCTGTGACTTTCCCCAGAGGTGTGATAACCCTCCCAATTAACCCCACCCATCGGGGAGCTTCCCTACTGCTGTTTTAAAGACCTCCTATTTCAGAAATCCTCTGTGTTTACAGATTTTAGGAAGTTTAAAGAGGTGTATTTACTGAGAATCTTTTGAACCTGTAAGCTCTCATGTTTTTTATGTCAGGTTTGTATTGAATATTGTTTCAAGTTTGGTGTGAAAATGCTGAACGTGTTTATGTTTATGAAAGTGCCAACCTGCATAGCCCCATGGCGTGCCAGACCCTAACAGATAAGGAAGGGGCCAGTTTCTGTCTTCAGCTGTTGGTAGATAGGGACGGCAAAATCTTCTCACTTCAGAAACTGCATTTGAAGTCCACATGAAGAAATGAGTGAAACAAACCTGGTGGTGGCTCTTCTAATTTTTGGTGGAATGATAGTTACATGTTACCATGTGTGACAGTGGGTAGATTAAAAGTTTTTCACCTTACAGTAAAAAATAATTCATTTAACCAGTGGTTTTGCTTGCATTCTCCTTTCAGTTTCCTGTTTTAACTCATTCATAAGACATGCTTGTCTGCTGTACAGGTTGAGATGGCTACTGATTGCCTGAATTCTTCTCTTGTATCTTTTTATATTGAATGGTTGAGTGCCATGAGGCGTATAAAGCTTACTACAAAACAGTAGTCTTTGAACTAGAAGTGGGAAACAGCTCCTGCAATTTAGCATCTGAGTGAAAATATGAGTTCTCGTGTTGAGGTTTCTTTGTCCTTTACTTCTGCTCTGAATGAGCACAATTTTTGTGTGAAATTTGGAAGATTGAGTTGGTCAGTTGGGTAGAAATAATAGTTTGTTCCTTGAAAAAGCTGTAACCTAATCAGTGAATAATACCAGATTTTTTTTTCTTCTGTGATTCTGTTAAAATACTTTAGGTTTTCTTCACTTCTGGTTGTAGAGTATATTCTAAGTGATGTTAGCAAGATGGATGTAAATAAAAATATTGTTACAGTGTGTACTGCTTAAACCTTTAAAGCAAGATGATTTCATGCTTAGTGTGTACTGCTTAAACCTTTAAAGCAAAATTATTTCATGCTTAGAATTAAAAGAAGGTGGCTGTGTGGGCGTGTATGTTTATATTTCTGAGAAAATGTAAATGTGGAAGCATCACACCTCAAAAGAAGTGTGACTTTCAGTATCATGGGTCTGATTATGATATTTCAGTGTTGCTTCTCTATGTGTGCATATATGAAAGTGATTAGTCAAGTTTCCACTGGCAAACTCTCGCTCTATTCCTGCAGAAATTGGGGTGGGTGCACAGGCCACTTGATCACTTTTTGTTGCTGTTGTTGTTCATTTTTCTCTATTTGCAGCTACTACTTTCCCCAGAATTGGGTTGAACCTATACACAGTTCATACAAGTTTGTTCCAGGCTGTTTTTGTTAAATATATATCAGTGGAGTCAGCAGAAGGAAATTAATTTCCCTTTTCATATGTGGATTGTTTCAAGAATTGTCTGTATCATCTGTTTCATGGAAATGTGTGAAGCACTAGCAGTGGAATTGGTTTTTTGGAAGGAGAGGGTGGTTTTGGACTAGCAGCAGACGTTTTTGGCTGGAAGAATAGCAACTTGAAACTTCACTTACTGAAGAAACCTGTTCACAATTTTGTCTGTTTTGTTTGTTTTTTTTTTCCTCAGCGTTCCTGAAATAAACTTCCTGCAATTCTTTGCAGTGTGCAGGTGTCCAGACTCCCCTTTACTCATGGTCGCCTGTGAAACCCGTCAGGCAACTGAAGGCTGTACCTAAAATTCTGCTGGCAGTGCAGCACACTGCAGTGGCCTTGCTATAGTTACGGTGGACACCTTGTGCAGCCACAGCTGTAGCATCCCCTCGTAGTCCGAACAGCTCTGCCTCTTGCGGTCCAGGAGTCTGCACGTGTGGAGGACTGCCTGGAATAGAAAAAGGAAAGCTGCAGAGAGTGTAAGCTGCTGCTTGATCCGTGTGGCTGTTGTGCCGAGGAACATCAAAACTTTGCTGGATGGATCCGACAGCTCGTTGCAAAGTAGAGGGTCAGTCTTGCCGGTTATTTGCAGTTATTAACCTTAGTGGATTTTAATTTTTTTTTTCCTTTGTTTTTATATTTTTCTCTGTATGCCTAAGAGGATTGTGGCCTTGCAACCAGAATGCTCATGTTCAGGAAACTTGAGGCTGTTCCTACTGAAGGGCTTTGAAGATCAGCAGGCATTTCCTCCAGGGTTTACAGCATTGTTGGAGGAAACATTCCCTGCAGAAGTCTTCAGGCCTATCCACCCGACTTTGGTCATTTCTTACCTCACCAGCACGTGGATTATGCTGTTTGCAGACTGTCTAAGCTGCACGATGACCTCCGTGGATTCCTCATGAGCTTTTACAGGCCAGGCCTGTGTACTTTGTAAAATCCTTTAGAAATGCCTGCTAGGCTTTTAAAGTCCCAGAGCATAGACTGTAGTACAAGGAACTCGGAAAGTCAGCAGCTGGATATGGTTGTGGATGAAGGGGGATTTGTGTGTGTCTGTGTATGCAGTTCTTGTTTTGAAAATACGTATCTTTTCGGGTCAGATAGTGATATATTGTTCCTGTGAAGGCTTCTTGTACTGTCTGATAAAGCTGAAGGACTACTGAATTCCATAAGAAATTGATGAGCAAGATCCCTATGCCCTTTCTTTGCATGTGTGTTGCAGTTTATGAAAATGAACAGATGCTGTTTCATTTTGTCAGCGTGCTGGAAGCACCTCCCACAGGTTACTTGCACTGTGTGTACTTCAGAATAGAAAGAAAACTCACACTGAGGAGTACCACTGGCAAGAAGCTCTGCTGTTTAAATTTTTCCAAGTGTCTGTCCTGTGCAGATCTCAACTTGGAGAGGCTTGCCAGCACTGTCTATTGCTGTAATTCATTTACCTGGCTAAACCAAGAAAGAAACTTTGTATTTCAGATTTTAGAGCTCTGCAAACAAGCCCAAAGGCTATTGGCCAGCTGGTCTAAGCCAGTGGGTGTGCTCACAAAACGTGTGGCACCTTGTTCATAGGTGGTAAGAGAGAGCTATTTTTCTGAAGGCTGGATTTCTCCTTCACTTGGACAAAGCAATAAACCTCAGTCTGAGTGATCTTTGGTACTTTGGCATCTGTGGCAAGTATGTATCTACAATAAGCCCCGGTAAAATTAAAACAGCTAGTTTGTATCTTTTAACTCTGGCTCACAATTCCAGGAGAATGTCAGCTGGTGATTGTCTATGCTTAATATCACATGGAGACTGTATAGTTGGTTTATGTCTGTTCTGGTCCTTAGCACACTGTAGGAGTTGGTTGACTTGAGATCTGCTTGTGCCTGTTGTGGTGGGGGGCAGATGTTGGCTTTGGTTTGTGGGCCTGCAGAGTCTGCTTGGTGTGGAGATACAAGCTCAGAAAGAGTGCTACCAGTTGTCTTGCTGATGAAAAAGCTGTGTAGGCCCTTGGGATGCTGCAACTGGAGGCTGACATTACAAGTGCCTCCTAGGGTGGATGGGAGAGGGAGGGCTGTACAGCATGCTTCTGAGTCTCTTTGCTCCAGCATCTCTCTCTCTCCCCTCCCTGTGGCTTGTGCTTACCTCCCTGAAAATCTCAAGCTAAAACTCCCTAATTTAAAAATCTGTTTCTGGGGGAAAGGGGTAGGGATATGATTTGTGTTTCTGAACTTTTTAAATTATTTTGGTTATCTTGTTGTTGTTGTTGTTGTTTGTGATGTGATAGGGGGAATAGTTTCTGTGCTGACCAGAAACAGAATGCAGAAAGATATGATGCTAACAAGGTGGGGGGAGAAAAGGAGGTGTTTGTTTAGAAAAAGCCTAGTCACTAAAGCCTGTGGGGCAGAGGAACCCTGCTGATAACACAGATGAAACAGTCTGCCTCTTTCCTAACTTTAGAGGAGAGGAGCTTTGTAATAAATGGCTGCCATGTGGCAGCTGTCTCCCAGCTTCGTGAGCCTGGCAGTAGTTAATCCTGTCAGCAAGTCATGCTCCCTGGAAAAGAGCAGTGAGAAAAGCTTCAAACTCTTGAATCATTTTATTTGCAAAATATTTGCATGTTGAATGTCTTTCTGCTTCAAAAAATTTTGGTAATTTGGTGTAGGTTTCCATCTTTAAGTAACATTAAAGTGCAGTTGTGTTGGCTTTTAAATAAAATGTTAGAAACGTGCTGAGATATTGCAAATCTTTTCTCTCTTTAAAAAAGTCATTTTAGTTTTGGAAGGTGTATGTTTCAGAGTACAAAATGCACTGTGTAGAGAAGGGACACTGTGTTGCTATTCCTGTATGTTAAAAAATTACAGGTTGAGCATTTGAGATCATGGTTATCCTGAAAAACTTGAGGCTTTAAAATTGACCTGTTTACTTCAGTTTACTTTTTGTATTTTGCTGAGCATGTAATGTGTCTGTCCTTTTTCCAAAAGTCAAAAAACTAGAATTTTTACTTAAAAATTTGGAGATTTTGTGCAGTAATGTGGCACCATCAGATTTTACAGGCTCATGATAAAATCTTGATGGTTGACAACATTACCACCAGGAAATGGGTTTAAATCCCTGTAATTTCTATTTTTTTCTGTTCTCATTTTGCTGTGTTATCTTGTGAAACACAAAATGTTTTGGCAAGCTACCTGGTACAGTGCTCCCAGCAGAGAGAGTGTGCTGGCATCTCCTGCAAAGACAGTGTGGTTGGGCTGCAAAGGATGAGTTGGGAGCTCTGCCATAAGCAAACTGATGCTCTCCCCCTTGGGCTTGCCTGTGTTTGCTAGCATATGGATGCAGTTAGAGTGGTGAAACACCATGTGGGACATAGCTGCTCCAAGAGGAGTTTTTTCCTGGTCTGGTTTATCCTATTTTCAGAATGATTTTTGTAAAATTGTGTGTGCATTCAGTTCCTCTGTGAAACTTCAAATACTCATCTTGGAGGAGCAGAGTTGCAGCCAGAGCTCCGCACAAGAAACAGGGCACTAGCACAGGAAATTTTCTGTCGCTTCCTCGGTGTGATTCATCCTGCCTCTGTAATTACTGCTGAACCCATCCTGCACACGCACACAGCTCTGACTACATGTAAAGAGCAAGTGTGAGGAGGTGAAATGTTTCTCCCTCCAGAGATTTGCTTTAAACCTTCACCTCGAGTGCTGGCTCCAAGGCTGCCCTTGGCTGAGCTGCTGGCCATCAGGGTGAGGGACAGAGATGGGGACAGGGACAGGCCCTCCTTCCCTCCCTCCCTCCCTGCCTCCCTTCCCAACAGCTGCAGGCAGCAATTGCCAGGGAGCAGCCTGGCCGCATGGTTTCGTGGCTTTCTTCCTCCTGTTACTAATGCGCCTCCTTGTTTCCGTGGTGCTGTGCAGAGGAACAACCAGACGGATTGTCTCCTCTCGGGGTGGGTGCCCAGGCATCTGCACAGCCAGTTGGTATGGCACAGGAGTCCCTGTTTTTTCAGTGACACCAGGGGCTATTGATGGCAGGCTGGGGCTCTGCTGCTGCTGCTGCAGCACAGATGCTTGCTCTTGGCCCACCTTAAAAGGACAAGATATCCCGTGGTTTAGACTGGCCATATATTGTCGGGGATGTCAGCATCTCCGTCACAGCTACCCAGCTGAGCCCGGCGTCCCGCTTCGCCTGCCCTGCGTGCCTGCAGCCTCTCCTCAGTCAGAGCTGAGAGGTGCTGTAACTTGGAGTATTCGAAGGGGAGGTCTCTTTACTTCTCTGTTACTCAGAAATGTTTTCCATCTAGCTCACCCATTGGGATCTTGGACAAATATCTCATTCTCTCAGCACGATTCTTGCTTAGGCATACAGGTGATGGGACATTAACCTTTTGCTCTCCCCACGTCCCCTCCAGGGTGTTAAGTCAAATGGGTTTGTCAGGGCAACATGAAAATGAAAAAAAACCCCAAGCAACAAACACGCAAAGCTACATTTTGATTCTTTCCTCATTCTGCAATCCTTCATCCCCTCTTGCATGTCTGAAATAGCAGCAGCAGCAGGAGATGAGGTTTTGTCTTCATGGGCTGTGCTTCCCCAGGATTGCTGGGATTCCCCTCAGACATTGCATCTCCCTTTCCTCGGCCTGTTGGGCATGGAGACACGCACGGTGTGGTTGCCCACTGGTCCTTGCTTCAGCTTCCCCCTGCCCTTCTGCTCTCTTGCCTCATCCTGCGCTCCTTTGGGACATGTGGGCAGTGGTTTTGCCAGGCAGTGTGATGCCACTTGCCTGACCTGTCCTGCCTTTGCAAGATACTTCCATCCTGCCTTCACGGCCCACTCCCTCCAATCTCTGGCTCTGCTCTGCTCCTGCCCTCTCCCACACCATATTCCAAGGCTGTCCCCTTGCCCAGTGGGATGTGAGCCAGCGCTGGCCCGAGTGAGAGATGCAGCAACCGGACTAGGGAAGATTGATAGTGTGGGGAGAGACCCCGGGCCATGTCCCAAGGAGTGCTGCCCTGCCACAGCCAGTGCCAGCCCAGGGGAGATGTGAAGGGACTTTCTCGGGTCGCCACTTCATCTAAGGCAAACAAACTGCAGTTAAAGCCAAGAAACACATTGACTTCCTGGAACTCTGCGAGCCGTCCGCACAGCTGTCCCCACTCCCTGAACACATGCAAAGCAGAGCTTATAAGGACAGACAGTATTGCTTTTGTGTCCTTCCTCAGCCAGTGGGGAGGGCGCAGGGGAGGGGATGTGCTGGGTAAAGCCCAAGGCCTGTTGTGTTCCATGTTTCCCCTGCCTTGCCGTGATTCCCAGTGACTGGGGGAAGCCAGACTCCCTTCCCACTGGCCTCCTCACAGCTGTGCAGGCAGGCAAGGATGAGGATGGAGGGGTGTTTGCAATTGTCAGCATGGGAAGGAATGGATGGATGTCTGCTTAGAGCCACTTGTTTTACTCTCCTGCTGCCCTGACTTCATTTTGTTGCCTGAATGTGGTGTTAACAGTCCCAGGTTTTTAAGCTGTCTTCAAATCTCAGTATCCTTTTTGCTTGAGCAAGCTCTTGAAGCTAACTGCTGTTTTGTGACAAAGACTTCCTGGAGGGCCAGGTACTCACCAATAAGCTGATACAAACAGCAAAGATGAGGAGCAGCTCACAGATATGTCTTTGGTCAGGGGAAAGAATGCTAAGATATTAGAAAAGTCTCAAAATTCATCAGCAGCTGCTGATCCTAAATGCAGCCATAGGTTATTGCAGTTCCTGCAGTGCTGTCTGTTCTGTGTGGCACTGCTGTTCCCAGAAAGGGCAGTGCTGGTCAGGAACTCAGTGCAGGCTCAGATCAAACTCCATGAGGTGATCACCAAGTGTGCTGGGCTTTCCTGTTGGGAGCCAAGGGGCTGTCAGGTTTTGCTTTCGCTCTTGGTGCCGGAGCAGCTTTTGCCTGAGTTCTCTTTTCTAGCTGAGCATGACCACAGGCTCCTGCATGAAGGCTGTTCCCACAGCACACAGCGCTTGCGAAAGGTGCAAACGTGGCTTCCCTCTTCAAGTTAACAAATGGAGCACAGGGCCAAGAGGATGGGCATGGATTCATTTTGTATTAAGGCTGCCCGGTAGCTGTGTGCGCTGCTGTAAACCGGTCGGACCGTAAAGGTGAATTTCACCCAGGAAACCCCTGCTTTGTCCCTATGGTGTCTCATTGTTATATTAGTACAGCTTCCTTGTTTTCAGTGTATTGCACCAATGTAACACCAGAGTATCATGGTGATTCAGAGTTGTTCACTAAAGGCATTAGCTAAGTTTAAATTCTGGTATGCTTTATGGAGAGAAGCTTCTGGTCATCTGAGCCAAAGTCCTGAGGAGCATTACTAGTCCATAAGTCACCAAAAAGGGATTTTTAGAAGCTGCATGGAAACTAAATGTGCACATGTATCCCATCATGCTTGCAAGCAAATAAAACAGGAGGAGTAAATATGTTTGAATATTTAAAATTTAGCCTGTTAGATGTTACAGTAAAAGAATGCAAAATAGTCTAGAATAGAAATACAGGGACCATCTTGTTCTTGTTTAGTGCTTCTTGCCCTGTCCCACTCCCACCAGAAGATCCTCCATAACTCAGTTTTAAGGCATGTCCATGAGCATGTGGTTCACTTGTTTATTCCATGTCTGAGTGTATCTGTCTGTGTACAAGTTAGACATACGGATGTTGTAGACTCACAGGGTTATTTCAAGAGGCAAAGTATTATACCTGCACTAACACAGGTAAAATGATGGTTTCACTAATAGCTCAGAGAGTTTATAGAAGAAGAGTCTGTCTTCTTTGGTGCTCAGAGACTACCCTTCAATAGACGTTACTCCTTTTGGTTGTTGTTTTTGTGTTTGGTTTGGTTTGGATTTTTTGTAGACGAAAATGTTATTTACAGGTGCAAGTTCAAAAGCTTTGGGGTAGCATTCTTAGTTTTTACTGTTAAGTAAAAGAGCAGCCACCAGATACTCCCATGATGCTTCCCAAGAAGATACTCCTCTTTCTGTGCTTGTCTTGCTTTCCCCATGGGCTGCTCTGTCCTGGTGTTCTAGCAGCGGTGATGGTGAGGTGACGCTCCCAGTGTAATTTTCTATTGCTGTGGTGTGGAGTCAGCACCAACACTTCAGTAGCAAGGGCAGAGTTGGTATTAAAAAAGGTCAGTTGGGAAAACTTTGTTCATTTGGTTTTCCTTTGCCTTGAGGCAGTGCTTTGAATAGTGTTAACCCTTTTTTCTTCCCACACAATGCCTTTTCACCTTTTTTCCTTCCTGCCAGCTTTGCTGGAAAGTTATGTCCAAAAGGTAGTGCGGGTGATAGTGCGCATCTCTTTTGGGGTGGGAGTGACCATTTGTGCTTGGGAGCGTTGCCTTGCGCTCCGGGAGTAAAGTCCACTCCTCTGCGTAGAAGCCTGGAAGGAGAGCAGAGCACCAGAAGCAGTTTGGAGCACAGTGTAGCGATTCTTAGGTATTGCAGTCTCAAGGGTAAACAGTAAACTTTGTTTATTCAAATGCGATATCTCTCTTTGAAGTTCTGTTCTTGTCTAAATTTGTATACTAGCAGGTCTGGCCTTCATTTAAATGATCCTTGGGGTTTTTTCTGTGCCACTTAGAAAAAAACAGTGGGAAAGCCTTGACTAAGCTACTAGTGTTGCTAAGATGGAAATGATGAAGAAGGCTCAGGATTCCTGTTTGGACCTCATGGGAAAAAGTGGTTTGAAAGGGAGGAGGGGGGTTGCACATTCCTAAACCTGTCGTTTCTTTTCCCTGTTTCTTCTCCCCCACTGTGTTCTGTACTAAATACTACAGTATGTTTAATGAAACCAGTAAAACTATTTGGCTAAGACTGTTAATCTTTCCCTGGCCCAATTAGTGCATGGCTTCTACTTTTAACATTAATGTGGAATTTTTTCGGAAGGCAGAACAATAAGCAGCTTTGTGCTATGTGTACCAGGTTTTCCCCCTTCTTGCCTGTATTGTGCATTTCTTCCTATCTATTCCAAAGGGAGAGCTCATGTGCAAAGACTGGAGCAATCTGGAACAGAGACTTGTTCCAGCTCCCAGGGGCTGGGACATGCTGCTCTGTGCTTGTGTAGCTGCGCCTCAGTTGCAAGTCAAGTGACTGTGACTCTGAAGACTCATCATTTTTTCTCCTTTCTTCTTCCTTCTCCTGTGGCCTGTGTTCTCCTTTTTGCTTCATCCGTGATGCTCTTCACCAGAAGGAGAAGCAGCCGTAGCTGTTCAGAGTGGTCTTAAAACAAACAAATTAAAAAACCCAAATAAATACACATAAGCAAGGTGGGGAGAGTAACTGCTGATGGGCTCAGCTTTAACATACAGTGGAGTCACACTGTATCCCAAAGGAGGAAATAGGTCTAGCAAGTGTCTTCCTGTACAGACTGAATGGGAAGCAACAAGGTTTTTTTCTTTTTTTCTTTTTCTTTGTTTTTTTTTTTTGGTAAGGTCTGCTTTTGCAGTCTCTCTCCCATTAGCTGGTTGTGTGGGGCATCAGGGTGGACCTCTGTCAGAGGCAGGAACTATAGGCCCCTCAGGGCTCTCTGTGGGATGGAAGTTGCCCCATTTTCATGTTGTCAGCAACCTCATCAAGTGGAAGGAACACGTTCCTGCAGAAAAGACAGGTCTCTTGGTGTGGCCGTGCAGAGAGGGCTGCATTGTTTGTTTGGTCTGGTCCCCCCTACCATTTGTCAGTGCTCTTGCTTAGTCACTTGCTCTCTGCTTTTCCTCCTTTTCACACAGGATGAATGTGACACTGGGGGGTTTCTTCAAAGTAGAAGATGACTTGAATGCTTGTGACCACTTCCCTGTTTCCTAGAGGCTTAGGTCCGATGTTGAATGCAACCTGAGGCTGCTCTGTTTCTCAGCTTATTTCCTGTTTATCCTTTTTCCTGGAGGTCTTTGTTTTCTTTTGGGGAGAGGGAGGAAGGAGGCTCTGTCAGCACAACCTCCACGCTGGGGCATTTGGTGTGAGCTGGGAGGGTTTACAGTCCTGAAGGCAGTATGGCATAGGGCATCTGTGCTGGCTGCTGCCTGTCTGATTCCCTGAGTTTCATAGGTGCTGTGGAAGAAAATCCCAACACTTCTCCATCCTCAGTGATGCGGTTTTTTTGAAGAGGGGAAAAGAAAAAAACAAAAAAACCAAACCAGCCCAAAGCAAAAAAAAACCCCAACAAGGCTGCAAGAGAAATCTCTCAGTATGTTCCTGCCTAAAGGCGCTCTGCCACGGGTTTTCCCACAGGAAGGAGTGATTTGGCCCAGCGTTCTTATTGTTTCTATATCCTATTGCAAATAGAAAGTTATGCTTCTGAAATCAGTGTGTCCTGCTCATGCAGTTGTCTTTGTTTCAGTGGTGCATTTTTGTTTCATGCAAGAGTGGAAAATACATAGGTAAATAAAAGCATGCAGCAGCAGTTCACTTATGATCTCTAGATTGCTTTCAAAATTGGAAATTTTTAATGTGCGGAAAATGGTTGTAGGGACAAGATCTCTGACAGCGTAGATTTGCTTGCATTTGGAGGAAGATACTTAGATTCAGAAAAGAAAAATAACTGTTGGTTCATAGAAACTATGAAAGGCTGTAATAGTATAATACATAGTTTTCCTCAAAAAAACAAAAAAACAAAAACAGAGAGCAAGTTTGTAGGTTTTTCTGAAACAGTAAGTAGGGTTTTTTTAATGTGCATATATGCCTGCCTGTTCTGCAGGCTCTCTCTATGCATTTCCCATTTTCAGTGTTGCTGAAAGCATCACTAGGAATTCTGACTGTAGTTCTCTGGGAAGCTACTAAGCTGTCTTCAAGTTACCTTGGCAAACACAGGAGTCTTCACAGTTACACAATAGATTTTTTTTCCAGGATGTATCAGTGGTGACATTAATGTGCTAGGCATTGACTGGAAGAGGAATGAATATGTGTATTTTGGAAGGAATTGTGTATTTTGTTTGTTTGGTGGGGGGAGGTTAAGGACTAAAGCACCTTTTTTAACAGAAATGCCTCCAAATAGTTTCAACTGGTCCTTATTTTTAGTAGTGCTAAGCAGATAGAGCAAGCAGGTTTAAATTTAGGCCAATCTTGAAAATAATTCTGTTGCTTATTCTACTCAAAAGTAAGTTACCATGTAAGTGATTAAAATAAGATAGAGGCAGGGGGGAAAGAAATAATTATGTTGCTCTTGGATGAGATGGACCTTTTTTAAAAACAAACAAAATAACAGAAAAGTTACAGCAGTTACAACAGTTAAAATAAAGCCAAATAAATAAATGGCTCCCATAATTACTGGAGAAAACACAGAAGGATGGGTGCTTGGCCTCACCTTGGAGCAAGAAATCCCTGTGCCACAGGGATCACTAGTGTTTTCTTCTTAACAGAAAAGTACAAAAATAATTAGGGAAAAGTTATTTTGAGTTGTTCAGGATAGTCTGCTTTTCTGGTTTTGAAGGTGCAGATGGAAAGCAGTGTTTGTTAAGAGGTTGATGTGTTCCTGAGCCTTATGCTACCTGGGCTTAGTCATGTCCCAGGTTTTGTCTCTTGACTGCAGTGGCTTGCTGTGCCAGATCATCTGTGAGACGCTCTTTACAAGGTCAGCAGCTAAATGTAGGGGGGTTGAATCCATTGCTTTGTCTGGCATGGTGTGAAATGAGGAACCACGTGAGACAAGGTGGGGACTTTCATTTTGCCTGCCGTTTCTTGGGTGCTCCAAACTGTTGGCAGTTGGTAACATAGTCATTTATTATTTTCAAATGCTGTTGCTGTTCAAATAGCATTTGAAGATGTATTGCATGACTGATTTGCCTGACATCCTAGAGAATATAATTTTTTAAAAAAGGAAGAAACCCCGTTAACTGTGGTTTGAAGCCAGTTGTCTCTGTTCTCTTGATGAAAGGAAAACCTGTATGGAGCTTACTGGTTGTGATTTGTAAATCTGAGATGGTGAAATGTCCACAGTGTGTTTGTTTTCATAATGCAATAAACATTTTGCTTGTAGGGTTATGAAGGTGTACTTCTCTATTAAAGACATATCAGTTGTTTTTCATATTACAAATAATCTTTTCCAGAACCTATAGCCATGAGTGCTGTGGGCAGAGAACTTCTGTTTCTCATGTGTTGATCATTCCCCATCACTTCCAAAAATGATGTTTAACTGCTCTGTCATTCCCCAGAGAGAACAGGCACCCTTCCTTAAACCCCGGTGATTGCATGATAAGTTTGTGGTTTCAAAAAGGGGTGTGGAGGAATTCTGTTGGTACATACAGTGGTTACTTACGTCTTCAACTCACGTGGGAACCTTGGGCAGTGGATCTGAGGAATGTACCAAATGGGGTCCCAGAAACCTCTGTAGTAATTTCACCACTGCTAGAGGGAAGAAGGTGGCCACCATGAATTCATGTATTGGAGTAAACCTTAATCTTCCAAGAGGAGAAGAGGGGAGCAGTTGATGTATGAAATTGAATCACCTAAATTCTCTAGGTGCAGAATATTCTTCCAACTTCTTAATCAAATGTCACTACTGTCAGTGATAGGCTAGCTTGCTCTCTCTTCCTTGGTTTTTGCTGGCTTAATGCTGTAGACCAAGCTGGCAGGGGTTTTGTTTGCCCAGGTTTTGCCACTGGTGGAAGCAGCAGCAGCATCTCGCAGCCTGGGCAATCATGAGAGTGGGCTCTTGGCCACACTGACACTGCTGGTGTGCTTCTGTCATCAGACCTATCTGGTAGTCAGGGGAGCCCTCAGAATAAAGGGCTGTAGTCTTACTTTCCTAAAGTGGCTTCCATAAAAGCTTACTCCCTTTCTCTTTTTTCCTTCTCCCTCATGTAGTGCTAGAGGGTGCTGCTGAAGAAGAGGCTGAAGAGCCAGACGCAACTGTACATACTACACCAAGTGAGGAGACCAGCAACCCAGAAGAGGGCCACAGTCAGTCAGGGGAGAAAGATGAAGGTAACTGGTTCCACTACCTCTGTGACTCTAAATTACGGCATTGATTAAGAATGTAGAAGCATTTCTCACCCATCCATGCACCTTATTGTGTGAAGAGTATAAGATACATTGAGCAGAAGCACTGGTGCATACATTTCTTTTCCCATCCCTAACTTTTATCTGTCTGATAAGTATAAAATAGGTTGAACAGAAGCATGGGCACATGAATTCTTAGCTACCACTGCAGGCTTCCAAACTAAGATTTTCTTGGCTCACAGTAACTTGGCACCACATAACTGAGCCTCAAAAAACCACCTGTTTATAATCCTCAGACTTATGTTCCAAAGGCAGTATTATGCAGAGATCAAATGTTCACAGACAAACGTGTTCCTCCTTGTTCACCCTCATATACTCCTCTGTTGCAGTGACTTTCTCACAACACATATTAAGATTCTGTGCTTTCCACCAGAAGTGACAGAGCAGACTTGCAGGGCGTTCCTGTTTGTTAGGGAGACTCCTTGAGGGGGGAAAGCATGTTGAATTTGAAAGCATCTTCCTTTTCAAACTTGTAAAGAGAAAAATAGAAGGCCTTTCCTGTGTATTTGACATGTCTGTATGTTAGGAAGCCAGACATGAGATTTTAGGTGTATTTTGAGTTTGGTATCTGAGATAGGAGCATTCCTGCTACTTACAGCATATGATGGAGAAGTTTGAACCTTGACAGCTTTAGCTGTGACATTAGTCATGTATGTAACACATAATCTCCATGGACTAGTATGGCTTGGTGTACCAAAATCACATATGTGCCATCTATGGCAGTAAAGAGGCAACAGGAGGGATACAGGGGTTTGTTTTGATTGGATTTTTCTACTTTGGCTTATTCTGTATACAGAGCTGGCTTAAACCACGCTTAAAAGAGAACCCAGTACCCTACACTGTGTTACTAATGCCTTAGTTGTGCAGTCCTGTCTAAAACTCATGCCTGCTTAATGATTGTGCTTGCCAGAGTCTGCATTCGTCAGTACTGCTCTACTAGTTCATGGTGATCACAAATACCATTTCACAGGAAGAGAAATGTAAAGTAAATCACTCTATAAGCTCCATATTGAATTAAGGTTGAAAATGAAGAAAATGGGAATGTCCTACGAGAAAAATCTACACTTTGTCGTATGCATTCCAATATGAGAAGCTTGTCCTGTTATAAGAACTCCAGTTGTTATAGCCTGTTGCCTGTGCTCCATGATGATCCAGCAGAGTGTGATGTGAGTTACAGGCAGCTGAAAGTACTATGGGATGTTTGGATTTTTTTAAAATGGCCTAGGAACTCCTGTGTGTGTTTTTGTTTTTAATTCCAGAGAAGCAGCTGGAAAGCTTAAACAGCTACAAGGTATCACCAAGTTCCCCGAACAGTTTGGACGGAGCAGACTTGTCCTCCATCGATGCCATGATGTCAGCAGTAATGAATGTGGGGAAAATTGCTGAAAACAGCGGGAATTCTCAAAATGTCAAATCCCCCTCAAAGTCTCCTGCACCGAATCGGATTGGCAGGAGGAACCAGGTACGTAAACACAGATGCAGGGAGGGCAAAGGGGAGACAAGCAGCTGCCTGGAAAGTGATAAGATGTAATTTACGTTTCTTTGATTGTTTTGCCTTTTTTCCCCTTAGTGGTTGTTTCTCGCCTCTGCCATTGTTCCTCTGTGTATGTTTTCTGGTATCTCTCCAAACCATAACTTAGAAAACTGGGAATCAGAAGGGTCCACTTGCTTGGATTGAAACATAAAGCATTTGAGGGCGAGCTCCAGGGCCATGCAGTGGTGAGCTGGTCTAGCAGATGCCCCTAGCAGCAACGAAGTCACCTAAGAATTGCCATTTTGTCCTGCTGCATCCTTTCTCTAGGCTCTTGCATTCACATAAATTCATGAGATGTGTAGTTGCCCTGCAGAAGATTCAGGTGATTTATGGTTAAAGGTAGAACAAAACATTCATTGGGATGCTCAGTTCGTATGTGTAGTGTAAGGTGCCCTTAACTTTTTGTTAATGAAAGCCTGAAGAGCTATTGCAGAGTGCCTTGTGTGAGTTTTGCAGAGTAAATATATGTAGCTTTTATCAGGTTTTTTCCAGGTACCAGTTGATGGCACCAGCTGATAGCAGTATTGATCTAAACAAGTGAAAGCAGAGAGTTGTATCAGTTAAGCTGTGGTTATTTATATCCTTGTTTTTCTACTGCTGGGCCAAGCTGCACCAAAGAAGGTGCTGCAGAATATCAAGAAAACCCCCAGATCTCTGTGGTCATTTGACTTTAGAGCTTGAGGTGAAGCACAGAGACTTTGTAAACGAATCAAGATGTAACAGGGACCAGAAAGATTGAGAGGCATGACTCATGTGATGTTCCTATAGTAGTTTATTAATAGCTTGCTGAGTAGCTGCCCAGTTGACAGACTTAGGACTTGTCTTGGATTTTTTAACATGAAAGGAGTTGAAAGCCATTAGCTGTAAATGGACATCTTTAAATGAGGAATGGGCAGTATACAGACAGCTGTGTTTGTGGGATTCTGCTGTCTAGCACCTGGCTCTAAGGTTTATTTACAATGTTCTCACTTAGGGGCTTCCCTGGTTCCCTGACTGCATCATGTGAAGGAGGCCCTGGAGTCCAGAGCAGTTTCAGGGCAGTGCTGTTTCACAGCTGTCCACCGGTGCCCCATGTGGTCTGGCTTCAGGGAAGTTTATTAGTGTTGGTGACCTTTATTCCGCCTGGTATTTCAGTGGGCATCGAATCAAAGGAAGCTCTAGAGTAAATGTGACGGGATTAAGAGGGATTCTTACAGCATAAAAATAAACAAATACATTGAAAACATAGTAAATAGCCTATTTGTCTTTAGGCTGAAAGATTGTTGAGGCCAGAGGGGCAAATGGCTACATTACTGAGAAAATAGAAGTGAGATGTGAAATACTAAGTGGGTATCAATCTTGTTAGCATGCTCTAATACAGAGAATTTCCACTTTCACCGTAGCAGAATGAAAGCACTTCATTGTTTTAGTGTGTAGCAGTACAGGGATCTCAGATTCTGCTCAGAATATACCCCTTAGTATAATTTCAAGGATAATAACAGCTGATTTGCTGGGTCTGACTGCTGTTTCTCATGAGTTGGCAGTGAAACATTTTGCCCTGAACCTTTGTCCTAAAGTCTATGGTTCCCTTTATAATGCTGACTGCATCTTGGCTGCCATCTACCCATAGTCTAATAAGCATGTTCTCACATCAGCTTGCATGTATTTTAACTTCTGATTTGCTTTGCTCTTGAAGAAAATAAAAAGTGTGACAGAGGTGTTTTTTGGGCTAGAGAAAAGCAGACAGACTTAATGCACAACTCCAAAAGCATTTGCCATCAGTTGAATGCAGAGCAGTTGTGCCAGATTGACTTACTAAAGGGAGAGTAGCTGACAAATGAGCTGCTAACTTTATCTTTCAGTTCAAGATCTGTGTTTTCACCAGCTTGGCTCTGGTGGGCACAGCTGAGTGCTGTGTTTTAAACTGGTGAATGGGGGTACTCTTACAGTAGGGATGCTAATGTTTTTTGGTCTGGATTGGGTTAGTGAATGGATTTGCTTGAGCCGTGTTAAGGTATGCAGCATGTAGCCAGTCTGACCACTGGAGAAAGTTTGGGTTTTAGTTAATAATAAACCTCAGATTCAATACTAATCAGCTCTGGCTGAGCTATAGTGTGTTTCTGATCTTTGCTTCAAGGTGAACCAGTAATTATCTTCTGTTAATTTGCTGATTTGAAGAGAAGGCAGTCTGGAAAGCAGGCTTTGAAATCATCAAGTGCATCATGTAGAACTGCAGCACTCGTTTAAGAGGAGGGGGGGCAAAAAATCAGTAGTGGGTTGATAATTTTTCAGATATAGCCTGGGGATTAAACATCATCTAAACTGTCAGCACATATGCAGGGGTTTTCCTCACAGCACAGTGTGTTTGTTCTCTGTCTTGGGCCAGGTTTTAACAGGGTGCAGTATAATTGGAGCTGAACATTACTCCACGGTCAGGTTACATATAGTAAAATTAAGGTTGTATAAGTAGGATGAAATGAATGTTTGTGACTTACATGTTTGTATATAAAAAATGGGGGAGGGGCACTGAGATGATGCATTTCAATTTTCTTTGAGTGTTCAGACTTCATAATGGCAGCCTTTCTTGCTTTCTTTCTAATGTTTTGAAAGTGCTAGTATGTTAGACCTTGGCCTGTATGTGTGGCCTGCTGTGATTACCTTTGGGATGTCGAGGTTGAAACATAATTGGAAAAACAAGTACAAGGGAAAGAGTGAGGAGAAGTGGGAGAACTTAATCCTTTCATTTTAGAAACAAAGTCTCAAGACTTGTTTTCTTCAGGCAAAATAGTGAAATAGCTCTTCATGTCCACAGGTTGCAGAAGTTACTGCAAAATTATTATGGCCCTGTTTTTGAAAACAAAATGTAATATAGGGACTCTCTAAAATAGTTCCCTGAATCATGCAGGAGGGGATAGTGCTTTATTGAGACACAAAAAAGAGCTTTCTCTAACACTTTTTCAGCATCTTGCCATCCTAATGTTCCAAGGAATTTGTCACAGAGACTTGGGTTAGTCATTTTCAATGTTCTTTGTGAATACTTGTGTCTGACAACCTGGAAATGATTGCTTCTGAGTTGATGACTTTGGAATATCACTGAGGGAAGAGAATTGTGTGGACAGAGGAAATTTGTAGACACACTCATATCCCTCAACTTGCAGCTAAAGAGCTGCTGAGAATGGGTTCTGCTTTTTGCTTGTTTTCAAGCTTTTACTAATGATACTTAAGATGGCCAGCAAAGAACTTCAGTAGGAAATGTCACTTGGCATTAAAATTATGCATTCCCATCTCAGCAGAGATGGGTTTTGTACTGTCTTGTAACTAGAGGTGTTCATCATTCCAATGGAAAGCTGAGGTTTAATTTTGAGTGCCAAATCATTTTCCTTTTAATATACAGGCATTGGTGCGTAAGCCATTCCTGGCTTCCTGGTGAGGTTGTGAAAATGCCCTTTATATCATCCAGTAGCCATCCTCATAGACAAACTGAGGCAAACAGCTTTGGTTCCTGCAAGAGTGCCATTTCATCTTCAGCTGGAAGAGTGGTGGCTTTGCTCAGTGTCTCAAGGGCATACTTAAATCAGGTTGAGCTCTCTGGTTGGCTTCAGTGTTTGTACTCGTGGTTTGACCGTGGTTACTCCTGATTCTCACCTGGGTGGAGAATGATGGGATTCATAATGTGTTCCTTTGGAGTCACGTACACTCCTGCATTGTCACCTCTTTCTTGCTATGATCTCATCAGATCTTGCGAGCTTCAGAAGGGTGGGGCCTGGCTGGTGTGCCCAGATGGGATGCTTCCAGCAGAAACACAGGATGCTAAAGGAAATGGTGCTGATGATTCAGTAAATGCCACTCTTCCTTCTGAGTCAGCCATGGAGCAGAACATGCAGCCCCTGCAAAAGGGCACCAAGATAGTGCTTTGCCTCAAGATGGGGTGGAAAATCTGAAGTTCTGACAACTTGTGCTATTAAAAATCTTTGGGAAGAATAATGATGTTTGCCTGTATATTCTGATGATGTTCCAGGAATTGCTTTCTGGTCAGCTAAATTTCTCCTGGCAGTTTGAACTCCTTGCAATTGCCTTCACTTCCTGTTCTAAACTGCTACTGCTGAGTATCTGTGTGCTGTTAAAATGGCTGCTGTACTTCTGTGATAGTTAAAATCACCCCTGTTTGTTTATAAATTCAGAAGTTTATGAAACTTGCTTGAGGGATCTGTCAGATGAGAAATGCATAAATGCAAGTTATTCTGTTAGCAGTGGCCTACTGTTGGATTGTTTTTCCACCCTCATCACTGACAGCTTTCTACTCCTTTTACATTGATATTCCTTCTGATTGTTTTGTTCTCTTGTCCACAGGAAACAAAAGAAGAGAAGTCTTCCTATACCTGTCCTCTGTGTGAAAAGATTTGCACTACACAGCACCAGCTAACTATGCACATTCGTCAGGTATGCAGAGTATCAGCTCTTGATTTCTTACTTTTATTAAGAGGTTTTCATTTGCCAGGTTGCATTTTGCAGTGGTGAAAAACAATTCCACGTGTAAGCCAATGAAATGCTTCCATTGTTTTGCTTTTATTTTAGCTTTACCTTGCATTTTCTTCAAAAAGCACACCCCACAAACCTAACCCTGAGGTGGGTGATTTTCCTCCCTTCCTCGCCTGGCGTTCTACCTCCCACCCAGTGGCTCAAACAAGGATGTGTATCCTGTTCTGCATAGCTTAAGGTATCCTAAGGATCCGGAAAAGCACTTCCATCATGAGGCCTAAGTCCTGTCTTATTATCCTGTTTGAGTACAGATCTTTTTACTGGTCATGCAAATTAAGAAGCAGGAAGACATAATTTTGAAATCAATGCAGTGTAGGAGAGCCTCTCAGTCTTTCACAGGATACAGCAGTTTTGAGAGGCTTCTTTTCTTTCTTTTTTTTTTTCTTTTTTTTTTCTTTTTTTTTTTTTTTAACTGGATAGTGCACTTTTTTGTCAGCTACAGACCTGTTCTTGATCCTCTTGAAATATATGCATACTTAATAAGAAAAGGTTTGTCCTTTTCTCTAGCAGAAGGTTCTGCTTTGGATGCTAAGGTGTGGTTGGTGACTGGCTTCACTAGATACTTATTATTTCCGTTTTTCCTCCTGTACTGTAACTGTTTCTTAATTATTTTTTTCTTACTCACCTGATGCTTTAGGGTTTGTTGGTTTTTTTGTATGTGCAGAAATCTTCAAATCTCTGAATACAAGTAAGAAAGAGTGGTACATATAGCACAGTAGCTAACGACCATAACTTGACCTTGTAATGCATTCTTATGGCCGTAGAAGTCTGCATGTACACTCAGAAGCAGTTTAGTTTTGTTGTCTTGCTATGCAGTAAGCTTAAAACTAGTATCTTGAAAGAGTGTTTTTAAGTGTCCGTCTTCTGCTGTGAAGTTCATAATTTCCTTACCACTCATACAACCCCAAACCACTGCACAGCTTAAAGTATCCCAAGGTACCATTTGTCTGATGGGTTGTTGCTGAGTCCCTGTGTATCTTCTTTTGCTGCAGACCCAGCAGAAATGCTGCATTGCAGGCTGTGTGAAACAGCTACTTGTGCTGGTGCATTAAGGGGTTAAAGGTGAGGGGGGAGGAGGGGGGCTGGAGTTGAGGGAGGAGGGCTGGGGAGGAGAGGTATCTACGGGGCACACCTTCATATAAGGTATTGTGCCAAGTGGCTCTTTAGAGCTGCTTAATTTGTTTATATTTCTTGCTGATATTTTACTGGCACTTCACAAGGGGCGTTCAATGAAAAAAAATCATTGCTTTCTCCAGCATAACACTGACACTGGAGGGACAGACCATTCCTGCAGCATCTGTGGAAAGTCTCTGAGCTCAGCGAGCTCCCTTGATCGCCACATGCTGGTGCACTCAGGTGAAAGGCCTTATAAATGTTCCGTATGTGGACAGTCCTTCACCACCAATGGAAACATGCACAGGTGAGTGCTGACCGTGTCCCAGGAGCTTGGAAAGGATTACAGCATCGGGGGCAAGCTGACTGAAGGCACTTGGGCAGGAACTGTGGAGTATCTGTGACCTACAAATGTGGCACAACACACACTACAGCTACTAGGATGCTTAAGTAGTGGGAGGAAATCAGAATTGAGAAAGATTTTCTAGCTTGCTTTAAGCATTATCAAGAATTGTTACAGCTTTTTGTTTTTTTAGTAATAGTAGTAGTATGACAAATGAATTTTTCTCAGGAGATAAAAATAGATAGCCAAGCTATATAGGAGCTTCTAATTTCAGAGCCATGGATTTAAGTGGTTGTATGGTTGTATTAGAACATCTGGGCTTTTGTTGTTGTTATGTACTTAGGTATCCAAGTGCCATCACAGAGATGCCTCTTTGGTATATTTACCTTGTTTTTAAGTACATACATCAATATTTGTTTGCACTATAGACAACTTATTGCTCTATAGATCTGGCAAATTCTCTGCAGTCCAAATTTCCAAGTGTAGTTTCCCTTGTAGAGATGTAGTAATATGTACAGTTGTCAGCTGGGGAAACAAAATGGTAAAGCACATGGGTTTTCCTCCTCCTGTCTCATCCCTTGATTCAGTATTCATTTATTTGCATGGGTGGAACGTCTCAGAACTGATTAAGACTTCATGGATTCCCACATAGCTTTAGTCCCCATATCAAAGAGTTTACAACCTACAAAGAAACTGTAAGACAGGTGGGGGAAAATAATATTGCTTACAAGCAGAAGGGCAGGAGTGATGGTTACAGACTGGTTCTGTGTGGAAAGGAAGAGGTCTTGTTCCCCATTACCAATAATTTTCCAAGCAGTGTGCTACGGGGTGATTTTGATGATAGTAGGAAAGATAACATAGTCCTGCACAATGGGAGCAATACCTGCTAGCAGCATTACCTTTTTTGTGTCATTTTGCTTGTGTTAAACACTTGGGTGAAAAGAGAGGGAATGCAGTTCTGTAATTCCACATTTATTTAACCTACGATTGATTGGAATTGGGGAGAGTTGGCAAGATAGGTGAAAAATGAGATGGGAAAAACACCAAGAGATACTGGCCTTGGGCAGTGCATAAATCACTCATCTGACTCATCTGACCAGAGGTGTTGTGAGCCACGTCTGCCAGGTCGGGTCATTACTCTGTGTGACGAGCAGAAGGCAGGGCCACTGCTGAGCTGCAGCTGATGCCAGTGCAGTATCCAAGGGTGACTTCCAGTGGTGGAACTCTGAGACAGTCAGTCGCTTGTGTCTGGGCGGCTTGCTGAGGGACTGCTTGTGTGGTTGATTGGGATTTTTGCTCACTGGGCATCTCTTATGCTCCCCTAGAAGCAGAAAAAGGGAGGCTTCCCCTACAACTTGACTCCAGGCCTACAAGAGATTGATGAAGTCACCTTTCTTTATGCTGGTTTCCCCACATAGAAATTCTTAGCATGCTTTTGTAGCAAATTTATAGCCAGAATTGCCAGACTCAGTGACTTGCCCAAAAGAAGGAGAGATTAGAACCTTCTGATGAGAAGATAGTTTGGTTTTAATTTTTTCTCTTATGAGAGATGATGCCTGAAGTTACCAGGATGGAGTGCTATATTTATTGACCTCACTAAGAAGGACCTAAGTTCATGCAAGGAAAATCCCGATATTAAAAGGTTTTTTTGTCTGATAGGTACCTGTCAGTTCTATTAAGCTCCTTCTTGTGCAGGGCTGCCCTGCAGCAGCAGAAGGCTGTTCCTGAGCTTGATATCTCTGCAAGGAGTGACCCCAGACCCATGACAAGCAAAATCCTGAGCACACTGAAATATGCTGGTTCTGCCGAAGGAGGGTTGTGGTTGGCAGACTGTGCCCCCTGGTCTTTTTCAGTGAATAACCTTGTCTTGCTGCTGTAACTGACTGTGATGTTGGATCTTGTTGCTGAAGGAAAGCATGAATGTGCAAGTAGGCAGATGAGGATAAATGCAAAGTGAAATCAAATTTTTTATCTGGTGCCATGACATACTCACAAGGAAGATGTTCATTTTGCCCACCAGTACCTCCTTCTAAAACAGTATTTCTGGTCTAAGATGGGGTGAAGTAGATTTCTTTTTCAGGTATCTCAAACTTAGCTGTAGCATCATGTCCAATGGACTGTCAGTGCTGTGGCTGAATGCATCTCACATCTCATTCAAAACTGCTCCTGCCTCAGGATTCCAGAGCAAGGACCTGTTTGCCAGGTCCTGCCTCGTGTGTAACTCCTGCAGGCCACGTCTGTGGTGGAGCCATCTCTGTGCTTCTGTACCAGCTAGATGATACAAGTCCATTTTTCTCCTCTTCTGTGTGCAGTTCTTTCATTGTTCTCAATTCTTGTGCTACAGAATCTAAGTAATTACAGATGTATGTCCAAACCAGAAAAAAAAATTTAAAAAAAAAGAAATCCTAATGTGCCCCTGGTAGCCAGCATGGTGGTGTCCCTGGACCATTGCACAACATGGGGTCAGAGAGGGGAGTTACAGGTTTAGCTGAAACTTGTGATGTGCTGATAAAGAATCAGTGTAACCTGTGAAGGTCCTGCTGGAGCTTCCCAGGAATTACTGCACTTACACCAAACATGCTTGGTGTAAGTGCAGTAAATAAGGAGAAGAGTGAGGTCTGCTGATATCTGAAGGGGGGAAAAATGTGTAGGTTTATGCCATGTCCATCCTCTCTTTTTTTTTCTCTTCTGCCATTTTCTGGCTCTTATTTAGCTATCTATACTATTTTTAAATCCAGACTTTTAGAGGACCTTTTAGGGGAAAAAGTTCAAAGGAATAGCTTTATCCAGGGGAAATACTGTACCATGACAGTACTTACTGCTTTCTATCACAGAAGGAAATTTCTGATCTATGTTTCAACCTCAAAGCAGCCACATCATTAGACATTCAGCTGAGTAGAGGAGGGAAGGAGACAAGTTTTGGTTGCTTTTTTGGGTTAGAAAATGACTACCAATGTTACTCTCTGAAGTGCTGACCATCTCCATCAGAAGTATTTTTTCACCACCTTCACTTTACCAAGGGAGAAAAAAAACCTCCAGAGCTCTTACTTGATGCTCTTTTGCATTACAGTACAACTTCTGTGCAACAGCCAAACTTCTTGTGGAGTGAGGGAGGATGCTGTTTCCTGCCCATCTCTTCCTTGAGTTAGTGTAGCTGTGCTGGGGTGTTGCGTGTACTCTTCACTTGTGAAATCGATGCTGGCCTTCCTGACTCCCACAATACGTGCAACACTTCATTTGTAAATGACTCATAGCCTCTCACATGAAGCCCAATTTCTTTTTGTTGTGCTCCTTGGCTCCTTGTCAACAAGTTAAGTTGAATGGGCAGAGCAGACTGGGATGGAGGTGGGGGGAAGGTTCTCTTGTGCAATACTAGTAAGAAAAAGAGGTTGAAACCTGCTTCCTTTTCTGACTGGTGGGACTCTTGGCCAGGGTTTTCAGCAGGGAACCTTGAGCCCAGGGTATCTCAGAAAACTCTCTTACAAGCTGCCAGGCTGTTCAGGAGTGACCTGAGCCTTCTGTGGGGACAGTCACATTTGAAGAGAGCAGAGGTGTCTGGAGAGTGCTCAATGTCCAGAGCAAAAAACTGATTTTCTCATTCTTCCTGATGTGCTGTCAGACTGTCTGCTGCCATACCAGTGCTCCTCCTACCATTTGTGGAGGGTTGGTGCAATCTGATATAACAACTGGAAGATCTGTTAGTGCCTGATATCAGCATCAGGAATTGCTCTGGAGATGATGCTGAGTTTTTAAAGAGTTTTCTTTTTGACCAGTATTGGAAAGAGCAAGTCTTCGTGGAAATAGCAAGCCATCTATAATCAGGAGCTGATTAGGGATTTGGGCACATTATTTTCTTGGGGCTCTTTAAAAATCAAGAGGAAAGAGTTAGATCCCAGTAGTTTTGAGTTGAACGTTCCTGTAACTGACACTGTAATGATCAGTATATAAGAAACTCTGCAATTTAGGATACACCTTATCCTCACCCTTCTTTGCTAGAGAGACAGACACTGTGGCTTTCTCTCAGTCACAGTGAGTTAAAGTTGAATACTCATATCTCCATCAGGAGCATAAACTGTATGGAGGGGTTTGGGTGTGTAAAGAGTTTCTGCAGCTCTGTAAGAGCTGGGGATTTCCAGTGTAGTGCCTCCGCTCAAAAGATTGCAACTACTAAAGACTTTCCAAAGGTTTTCCATCTGTACTATCATAGTAATCTGTCAATAATCCCAGCTCTGAGGAGCCCTTTAGAGTTTTGACTCTGACACCAAAGAGGAGGTTTCAAGTCTTTTACTCCATCCCTACCACTGCCTCTCCCCAGAATGCAGACAGAGGAGTTAGGCTGCTGGTGTGGCTGTAGTGGTGGTTTGTGAGCGTTAGGAAGGGACCTTGAGGTAGAGAAAAAAATTTTATTTGACTTACTGTGTTGCATTCAAATAGAACGTGCATCAGCTTCAGTGGAAAGGGCGATGCCTCCACTTGCTCCAAAAGTGTTTCCTTTGGGGGTAGGATTCTTTGCCAGCAGTTCCGTTTCCATTTCTGTGACTAAGGATAGCCCGTGCCTATCACTTTAAAGTCACATTTTCCTCCCTGCCAAAGACATGCTCTCCATGCAACAAGAAAATGTTAATGGGGTATAAATGCCAAAAGGGAGGCGAGAAATGACCTTCCTGCCAGTTTCCAGTGGGAAGCTATTAAAGGCTCTGTGGCAAGTCTGAAAAGAGTAAAGGGATAATACATGTGTTTCAGCCACAGCTTCCCTAGTTTGGTAAATGAAGGAGCATTGTCCATGGCTGGTTTTCTCCTGACTGTCCATATAAGTCCGGTAATGCAAACTAACTGAAGCGCTTCATTTGAAACTAAAATGTAGCAAGTATCTACCTTCCTTCTCTTCTTCCATTCCTCGCCCCATAAATGACAAAATTATTCAGAATGGCTTTTTATTTACATCCTGCTTAGGTACTTGTGGGCTGTTTATATACCATCTCAGGAGCAGGTCTCCAAGTTTGGGGATTTTTTTTTTGGGCACATGTGAAACAACACATGCAACAACCACATGCAGAAGTCTTTGAAACTCAGATTGGAAGATCTGGATCGCAGAAGCTATGCTTTGAAGCATTCTTACAAAGGGTCCTATCAAAGAAGGTATTTCTTCTTTTAATTAAGAAGGCACTTTTATTTCTCAATCTTACTTTCAGTACTAGGTGATTTTCCCAAACTTATGATTTTAATACGCTATGAATAGATAAACAACTGTCTTTTAAATCAAGGTATGGTACTATTTTGATGTACAAATTTTTCTGAAACAACACCTGATGTGTGCACCTGTGTGTTGCTGACTGAGTTTCTTGAGAAAGACAGAAAATGCACATGCTGGAGGGTAATCTATGAATTTTGATGAGCCATCTTTTCTGGCACATGAAGATCGTGCATGTCTGGAAGATTGTAATGCACTGCTCAGAAAATGAGTGTTGGGTCCTGGTAAAGGCATAGGGGTCAAGATGAGTACACTTCAAAGGCTTCCCTGCTCCCTTTAACAAGAGTCTGTGTGTCATGGACAGGCATGCACACAGGCCACCTGTGTCTCTGCAAATGTCCAATAGGCAGAGTGTCCTCAAGAGCTGGCTGAATCCATCCTCTCCCTGCATTCCACCTGTGAACTGCTCCCACGTTATTTATGGCATTGGCGTGTTTCCAGTACGCTGTGTGTGCTTTGTGGGGTGCAGCGCAGTAACAATGCCCGGCCTCTGAGTACAAATAGGATCTCTGTAGTCCAGCACGTGCAGCCTGGCATTTGCTTAAGATGGGACTTTTGGAGGTAGTGCATAGCCAAATGGGATGAAGACCTTTTTTCATTCCCAGAAGAGGAGAGGAACTGCCTTATTACAACATGGTTTGCTTTCTGGTGGTTTGCAAGTGGAAATTTGGTGTAGCTTTGAAAAACTGAGTGTACAAGATCTTGAAGCTAAAAACAAATAGCCAAGGAGCTTGCCACAAAGAAAATGATTGACACTTGACACATGTGAAAAGGTTGTCTCTCATTGTTTTGCACAATAGAAATGTCTCTTTGGTCATCTCCTAAGGAGCTTTTATTTCAATGTAGTAATTGGTAAGCAGTGCTCTTAAATATTAAGAACCAGGCTGTACTAGAGGCTTTTAAATCCATTCCTTATATGTGAGGGGATGATTTAACCGCTGTCAGCATGCTAGTGAAAGATAAGCTTCAGCAAATGCAAGTGCCCTAACTCTTCGGCGGGGATAATGAACACGAAGGACTAACTTTTGCTTCTAGTAACCGATGGCTGCATTGTGGGATGCAGGTGAGATATGACAGCTGTTTTAGACTTCTTTGCTGTTAAAAAATGTTTGTTATGTTTTTTGCTAGTACATTTCGTAAATAAGGATGGGGAAACAGCTGGAGGGAAACTTTTTAACAGCAGATAATACCCAGAATATGAGTTTGGTATTCTGCTGGGACCCCCATGATTTGAAGAAAGTTAAATTAGAAAGAAAGAAAAAGAGAGAGAGGGAGAAAGAAAGCCTTTTCAACAACAATATGACAGTAAGAGAAGAGTCTGTTTCTCTGTGTCTTTGATTTGAATTACAAGTCTACAGTATTAAATTGTTAATACTGTAACTGTTAATAAGTTAAATTGTTCCAGGAAGAAACTTCTGTCTGTCTCACTGTTGCTGAGTAGATTTACTTCTGGAAAGACAATATATAAACTTTTATTTAATTCACATGGCTCACAAATAGGGTGCTCAAAAAACCCCCTCCACCAGTATCTTCAGCAGTAGAAGACCCTGGATGACCTCCTGTGCCACAGAACCTCTGTGAGCCGTCAGTGCTGAAAGGAGATTCCATGATTTCAGATGTGTTACATGCTGCTTGTAGGCTTGGACAGTATCCCCCTTCAGTTATCATTAAAGAACAGCAAAGGAAGTTAACACAAAAACATGAATGCTGAGATCTGATTAGAATCAAGTGAAGCAAGGAAGTGCAGAGTTAAGATTTATATGCAGACCTTAATTAGCTCCATTGTTCTTGAGAACCTAAGCGTACACAATGAGGAACGTTATACTTGCATCTCCAGAGCTCCTCAGTACCTAAACATTCAGTGTGCTTTTCAGTCCTAGATTTTCTCTGTGTGTTGCCTTTAAGCAATAGCAAAGTCTAATTTTACGCATTGTAAGGTTGGGGGTTCTTATGTTTTTGCTTTCTGCAAAATTGCACATTGCACATTGCCTTCTGCAAGGCAAGAAAAAAGGGGACACTCTTAATGAGTCTAGGTTTCTGGTGTGATTTGTGTCGAGGAGAAGGTGGTCAGACGTGGCAGGGTAATGCCGCCCTCCTCACAGGCAGTAACATAAATCTCCCCTATAACAGAGCGTATTGAGCGTAGCTTAGTGCTGCTTTGTTACCCATGTCACAGTTCAAATAAGCACAAGCCACTTGACAGATTAGACTCTAGTCTGAGAGCACATGGCAGTGCAAGACCTTGATCTTTTCACATAAGTACCCTTTCAGGAATAACACCTCCTCTGAAGGTCTAGTATTCTCAGGGATGTTTCCTCCCCTTCTCACCTTGGAGAGCTACAAAATAAATACAAGCCTTAACTTAGCAAGCACTAGAAATCCAGGTGATCTTTGTCAGGAGCTGAGATGCTTTTAGTCCTCTGCCATAAACCTGACATGTGATTCTTGTGGATATGTTAGCTCTCAAGGTTAACAAATAATGTGTTGTTTTGTTCTTTTTTTGGCTGGTGGTTTGTCTTCTACTTTGGTTGGCTGATTGTATGTAGAAAATGCTGGTGGTGAGAAAGTTTGCTGAGAGAGTTTGTATGTTAAGGTAATCTTTGTTCAGCCTGTTGTGCATGCACATCAGAAATACTTGCATCACTTCTCTTATGAAGATGTATTCCCTGTCCTCCTAACCTCTGAAAAGATTCTTGGGCAAAGTACCCACGAAAATGAGGAAAAAGTCTATCACAAACTGCATTTGTGGTTGCTGTCATTCCACCTTTAATGTATGTCTTCCAGCTTTATGTTTTTTCCCCCCCAGTATCTAACCTGCTCAACCTGTTCTACTTCAGCATGCTGGAACCAGCAAACAGCAGAACATAACCCCCTGTCTCAGGGTCAGCAAGTTTTTTCATCTTACTTTCCTCCCCTCTCTTGAAAATAGGCTATTCCATAACAGTAGATTGACAGCATTGGGGGAAGCTTCTGTAGCTGTTAAAAAAGAAGAAAATTTAAAAAGAGAGGGGAGGCTTGTCATTTGGACTTAGCCAGATCCTTTCACTCGGGTTGTTGAGCCATGATGCTCATATGCACGACGTACACAGCTTAGGCAAAGACACAGTCTTTAAAGTAGTAGTACTATTATACAACTACTGAATAGCACACAATATGCAAATGCTGCTTTCTGTTTCTCGAGGTATTGATAGATATGCCGAGTTCTTCAGGCTGGTCTCTTAGCTGAAGTTTGCTAAACACTCTCTCAGTGATTTTTTTGTAAATCCTCAGAGTCAGCTTTCCAGTGCTGACTCATGTGGAAAGATATCTTGAAACAGAGAAGGTGTACAACTTCTGTGTGGCCCATTTTTTACACCTAGACACTTCAGTGGTAGCTTTTTTGACAGTTTCAGACAGAAGGGAGGGGGAGAGTAAGGTGACAATTGTTCAGGGACTGAATTAATTTCACTTGAGGCTAAAGTTCCCAAATTCCTGTAAAGTAGCACAGATCATGCAGGGACTTTTGTTTCCAGTTTGACTAAACACATCTAACAAGATGTGAAACTTCTTCCTAGTGCTTCTCTCCTCAGCAAGGGAATGCTGTAAGGAAGGAGGACCACATGTTCAGGAACAGGAGAGGAAATGGGCTGAGCACGTGAAACCGCTTTTGCTGGGATGCCTTCCTCAGCGCTGGGAAGTTTGCAGTTTGTGTGTGTGCAGTGATAACCTTTTACTTCCTTGCCCCTTGAGATACTTGCTGGCTGCTGATACCGGGGTAATGTGGAGACCCTGCTTTCAAGGAAGATGTGCTTCCCTTATCTCGTGCAGCTTCCTTGCGTGCGTGCGTCGGTGTGTGTGCGTTTGTGCGTGTGTGTGTCGGGGAGAGATACCCGGACCCATCTGCACAGCGTCCCCAGCCCTGTCTGTTTTTTCCTCCTTGAGCTGTGTGACACAGCAAGTTGTTCTGTGCTGTGCCATCAGGATTGCTCAACAGTGCCGTGTGAGAGGGAACCAACAGCAAGAGGGCTTTGCCTAGTTCTGGGAAGTAGCTGGGGCTTATGTTTGCTTGGTTAAGAAAGGGGTGTGGTTCTGGAGGGGAGGCAGGACATACCTAGGACTTCTTCGACTGTGTTTGTTCTTTAGGGAGAAATCTTTTCTTTGTTGTGATACACTTTCTCTAATTTTCTCTATCCTTCTCTCTCCTATTCCCCCCTGTTATTAAAATTTAAAATGGCCTAAATTATCTTTACCTTCTAATAATATTTGTTTTCTTTAAATATAAAGTTTCCTGCAAAAGCAGCAGCGAAGTAACTGAATAAGGTTATATAGTTTGGTAACTAAAGGACATGCTTGAAAACCAAAATCTCCAAAAAGATTGAAGGAAACAGTTAAGAATGGCCCAGACCAGATTTTTGGCACACTGTAAAAAATATAACTTCTGCTTAATTCTGCTATTCTTAATACACCTTTTTTTTCCAAGCTTAAGGAAGTATGGTGGCCTGAGAAGGATGTTGTTTAATAAAGGAGGATCTTGTCCTATATAAAAGTTTCTTACTGCTTGAAAGTCTCCTTGCAGTATTTGGTTTTGTTAATTTAGGTCTGCTCTGAACATAGTGTAAACTGTGTGTGATAGCTTGGTGAAGTGGTACTGGGAAGCTCACACTGCATTTCCTCCTCTTTTGCCCCCCCTTATGCCAGGATTGGTGCAAACTGCTTTCTTCTGCAGTCCTTTGGGAAGCTTTGCTTTGGAGGCATGGTTTGAACCGCTTCGCTGTCATAGCATCATCAGGGAAATATTTGTCTCCCTTTTTTTCCTTTAAGGTGTTCTGACAAGGTTGCTGTTAGGGAATAGAAGTAACTTTGAGCCGAGCTGGGAATGCAGTTGTATCAATTTCAGCCTGTTTGAACTTGCTGAGTCTGTGTAGCAAGTAGTTGCTTAAATGTGAATATAGCATAATTATTCAGAAGTGGTACCCCCCCTCGTTGGATTTGTAGATCTTTATCTTTCCTCTCACGCATGCTCACAACTTGCCTTATTCACAGCAAAGCAAAATTTTTCTCTAGGATAAAAATATAAAATGCTCTGAGTGCATGTGTGTGTATCATATATCCTTAGGTATCGTGTATTGGCAGCTGCGGGGCACTGGCTAACTTTGCAGACTCTCCCGGTAGCACTGAAAAGAGATTTGAAATCTGTCACTCGAATTTAATCACTGGTGGCTTTTTCAGCCTTAGCACATCCGGCCAGTCTCGGTGGATCTGAATAAGGGCACGTGTGTCGTCCCAGTGATGCGGTCTGCCGGGAGAATGTCACTGCGGCGGGAGCAGGCGGTGCGGCCGCCGCCCTGAGCTGGGGAGGATGCTGAGGGCACGTCTGTGTGGCACCTGGGGTGCCGAGGGGGCAGCTACAGCCACTGCTGCCACACGCTGCTCTCTGGGGAGGCTCCCCAGGGCACGTTAGCCTTGGGAGGCCCTGCGAACAAGCACTGGAGATTCCGTGAGGATGATGGGGTGTGCCAGCAGGACGGCAGTGCCTGGCTGCCAGGGGGAGTGCTAGCAGGGGATCTCCTGCTGGGCCTGCTTGCAGACATGCGGCTGAAATGAGTCGAGGCATCCCCAGGCTGATCCTTCCTGGGACCTGTTTGCCCCACCCTAGCCTTGCCCTGCACGCACTGCAGTGACTTTCCTCCCAGCATAGCCATAGGGCCCTCCTGCTGCTCAGCTTCCTTTGGTTTGTCCCATGCCAGGGTTCAACACTGGTTACCACTAGAGTATGGTGCTTGGGGGTGCTTGGAATTGAGATTACTCCACAGTTGTAAAAGGGAGTTTCCGATGTGATTGGGGTTTTGGGATTCGTCTCGTGACTTGCTGCAAACTATGTGTATGTCTGAGGGCTTTTTGGGCCATTTTTAGGTTTTTTTGAGGATACAAATATTAAGCCAAAAAAAGAAGACAAACAGAAACTTGTCCTAGTACAGACCATGTCTGATTTCCAAAATTACCTGCATCATTTTGGTTCCTGTGATTACAACTGGCAAAGGCTGAGTGGATTGCTCTCCTAAGTGGGTGATGTTGGTAATTAACACTGGAAATACATTGTCAATACAGATTCTCTACATGTTTTAACAAACAAACAACTCACTAAACTCTTTAACCCAGGGGCATAATGTTACTGCACTTTTGACTTAAGTGTCAGTCATATTCACAAGACTCTTAAGAAGGGACTTAGCAGCAGGGCATTAAACGATTGTTCCTAAAAACACTGCTACTTCACTTTCTCTTTGTTTAGGATTTACTTCCTGTATGCATCAAATGGCAGGAGCTTTGAAGAGAAGTTCCCTATGTTTTCCTGCATTTCCAGACAACTTGGGCTAAAGTATCATTTTTTAAGAAGAATGAAACAAAAACAGTGACAAAGATAACATGGCATAAAAATATCTGAAAGGAGTGTAATTTTAAAGGCTGTCTTCTCTTTCTTTATGGGACATTTTCCATTTCATGAAGCCTGAAGTATATCTGGTCTAAATTTCAACCTGTCTTAGATGCATCCTGCACTCTTGTTCATTCTGATACCGTGGCACCTAAGTCAAAGCCTTAACAAAGCAGGCTATTTTTTCTAAACAAAGATGTTTGGTTATGTTCTGAAGGATAGACTTTTTTTTTTAGGGTTAATATTAAAAAGGGGTTTTATGATTCTTTGGGGTTTGTTTATTATTATTTGTGAGGAGCAATGCAAGTGAAAGATCCTGAGACACAAAACAGTGAAAGACATAAAGCAATTGAATCAGCTAAATTGTACTGACCAGCTCAGTCCTTCTCAGACTAGCTTGGCAGCTTGGGTAATTCTTTTTGTTGTGAGGGGAAAATACAAGGTGTATTGTAAATAAGGTGAAGGATGGAAAGCACTGATTTTTATTCTTTGTCTTTGATTGTAATGATTTGATATGTGGCTTCCTTGTCTTCAGATAAGCATCAGATGCATGAGAATTTTCCACTTGGTTTTGGTACCAAACTGCCTAAAAATCACGAGGAAGGTGAGGAATAATCATGTGCAATACAGTAGAGTATAGAGTACATTTAGTGGTAAAGTGGAGAAACTTATAATAATATGTGGGATATGAAGCCAGAATCTGAACTTGATACTGTCAGATGATCTCTCTGGACTGATAATGCCCGGATTCATTGGCCTCCCCACTGGGTTTCCACAGACGTGAGGGAGGAGGAGGTTGTTTATACATACACTGGATTCTGTGCTCAAGAATTAATCTTGATTTAGATGCTGGGACTTTCCCAACCAGGCCTCAGTGAAATTGCTTGCTGCTCCCCCTCTGGACATACTGCTCCTTCTAATCAGAACTACCTCTCATAAACCTCTCTTGACTGAAAGCCAGCAGTGCTTGTGCTGCCACAGTTCTAAGGGAGAGGCTTAACCCTGAACCCTGCTCAGGGGCTGCAAATGCACCCTTTTGTTCCATAACTTCCTTTAGGCCAGGCCTCCAAGCCAGACAGGTCTTTTTTCTTTGGGACCTGAAGCACATCAGGAGGCATGGAAACTCAAGGTGCAGCTTTATGTTTAAAGAAAACAAGCGTACTTTTTTCCTCCCCAGAATTAAGAGGTGAGGGATTCCCACGCAGGCTGAGAGATGATTTCTATCCAAGAGCCAAAGTGGTGCTGATCAGGTTATCTGCATGCAAAGCAGAAGCTCCTGGTTTTGTTCATAATTCAGTGGGACCCAGAGCCAGGAGCAGCTGCATCTTGCATTTGCCTCCTTCAGGATGCTTTGGCTGCTCATTCTAGCCTTGAGCCAGCCAGTCAAAACCTGCCCACGTTCTGGTTTTGGCACTGAAGCTGTAGGCTGCCCTGTTTTGAGACCTCCAGAAAGCTTACATGATCAATATGCAAATCCCCTTGGCCTTAGGAAAATACATCAGCCCTTTTTAGAGATGTGGTAAAGACTGGGATGTGACCAGCAGGAGCTGCACGTCACTTCAGCAGGACACGTGCTCCCCGTGAGTCACCTCCCATAGACATTGTTCCAACACCATCCACAAGAGGAGAAGGGGCACTTGAGTTGTGCATTTGCCTATTATTACAGAAGTCTCTTCTTCAATGTAAAGTAGCAAAATATTCACTTTCTGCTGTTCTAATGGAATAGTCACCCTCCTGTAATCGTGCTCTGCATTACAGTGTGGGGCTGGAAACTTCTTCTGCTCATTTGTCTTAAAAAACAAAAAGACAAAAACAAAAAGGAAAGAAGCCAGGGGAATTCTTGTGCAGTATCATCTTAGTCATCCTGCTCATGTGACCCTGAGAGGGAGAGGAAAGTTGGGGCAGAAGAGGGGAAGGTGATTCTCAGGGGGAGGGTGGGATGAAAGGCAGTCAAGCACTTGAAAAAATGTGATTTTGTTGGGAGGGCTGACTGGCACACAGTCCTAGCACAGTTGGATCCTCTTGGCTCACCTGTGAAACTCTTTGTGTGAGGGGGAGGGAAGAGAATATGAGGAGACCTTTTTCTCATACAGCTGTGCTGCAAAAAGCATTGTGTATAGCAAGGTATTTCCTTTTTTTTTTTTTGCATAGCAGTTCTTAAACATTAAGAGTTTAGTTCAGCAGTGGATCAGACCATGTTTGGAAAAGACTTTGTTTCCTCTTTTCGTTTTATACTTATTTTTTGCAAATTTTTCTGGTTCTTTCTCTGGTCTAATTTTCATTAGAGTTCCACCACTTTCTTTGAGAGTTTAATCAAGGCTAGCTAGCACTTAGTGCAAATGAGTCCTCCCTAATATTAAGCTCAAGTTTTTACCTCCTTCTTGTCATCCTGTGTATCATGGTTGAATTTTAGTGTTCCACCCTCAGCACTGTCCCAAGTGTACTTGCATGCATGCTGGGGAGACTGTGAGGTACAGATTTCAGGGCTCTGTGCCTTCCTGAACTTGCCTGCTGTACTTCAGTTGTTCTGTAGAATGGCTCAGAGCCACACTTCATTGATTTAATATAGAAAAAGCAATCCAAGTTTCATCCACTGTGATTCTGGCTGTCTTCTGAGCTGCAGTAGTGGTCACTTTAAAGGTGCTGGCACATGTTACTGTAACTTACATCTGCAACTGAATATGAACATTTCTGTGCATGTCCTTACTTTGCCCTTGCTTTTTTTTGAACTACATTCTCACTTAAAGTGTTGAGTGTTTATCTTTATTTTTTGGAACTGATGAATGTCATATCATTTTTCTTTATACTGTAAGACACTGAAAGCCAGCCTGACTTATGAGCCTGTCTTTTGCATTCTAACTATGCCAGTGTTGTCAGGCCAAAATATGTTGTTATAGTCACAAAGGGAAAATAACTTCTAAACACAGCTTTGTTCCTGTTCTTCTTGTGTCTTGGCAGGCTAAACAGTGAGGTTGAACATTTTCAGTGTTACATGTAAGATCTAATCAAAGCAAACTCTTCTAAAGGAGTAAGGCAACACAAATACTTCCTCCCCCCCTTAATTATGGTTAGGAAACTTAAGTAGAAGAAGCCTCACTGAAGGGAGTGTTTAAAAGAAAGGTTGTTGATGTGGATGTGACTTGGCATCTGCTGAAGTTCAACCCATGTTGGGTGATAAATGTTGTCTCGAGGCAGAATGACATCCATGTTGCAAAGTAAAAGAAAGAGATGAAGATTGTGTCTATCCTTTGTACTTCTTGGCTTTATCTTCCCGCTTATCTTGGGCTGTACCTCTAGTAATCTTTTTCCTCTCCACCCTTAACTTGATGCAGTGAAACTTGCTTAACCTGCCAAAGGAACAACCTGCTGGCTGTAATGTAGGCAGGTTGCAATTCTTGAGAACTCTGGAACCTGCTGCTTTGGTTTCAGAATTTCCCTTTCTTTCCTTAATGATCACATGCATAGAGCTATCACAGCAGCTGTGATGTTTGACCTACACAGTAGAAGTCAAAGGTGCAGTCAGGGTGTCTTCCTGTTTATAAAGCTCAATAGCTTAGGCTGCTTCCTTTCAAATATGCAAAACTGAAAGATGAAGGGATCGCCACATTCCTTGCTGTGGTATGGATTCTGCTGTGGCTTTTAGGACATGGCAAAAGCACACACGTTGCAGGAATGAGAACTGCAAGCAGTTGGGGCAGCCAGTGACTGACACCAGACATTGCAAAGCCCCCATCACTGTGGTGCTGTACCCATGTTAGCAAGCCCTGCCTTACTGGTACACTTCACACTGCAAGCACAGCTGAGCTGCTTTTGGGACTTGCAGGAGCCAACGTGTTTGCATGCGTTAGGTCATGCCAGGCAGAGGTGCTAGGCGGGGCTGGCACTAACCTGGAGGTTTCAAGGGTTTTGCCTGTTGTTGTGCTGTGCATGTGCCATCACACCCCTCTCCAGTAGGAGCCAGCTCCATGAAAACAAGCAGAGTTCAACAGGTGGACAAACAGCAGGAGGAAAGAACTTAGCCCTAAGGAAGCTGCTTTGCATAGGCAGCTGCTAAACAGGAGTTGTGCATACTTGTTAATGGTTGGAAAGAGACTTTAAAGGAAAACGAGAAGAAAAAGCCTCATGCCCAATGCGTAGCAGTTTTTTTGTTGTTTGGTTGTTTTCCTGAATGAATGTGATTTAGCTTGACTGATTTTGCTCTCTAGCTATCTGAAAAGTAACTGGCCAAGTAGAGTTAGGTGTGCTTCAGCCAAGCTGCCAGAGGGTTAAGCAGTCAGGCCATGTGTGAGTGCCTGGGATGCAGGGACAGACTGGCACAGCAAAAGCCTCTCTCTTTATTTTCAAGAGATCATTGAAACTGGAAAGCAGTCTTTACCAAAAAGGAATAATAAAAACATAGACAAACAATACACCTTCCAGGTTTTACTTTGCCTGTTCAGTAGAATATTTTGATCTTTTTTTCCGAGATGCTTTCTCTTTGTATTTTGTCTTCTGTCATTGTAGACAGAAACTCCTTGAACAAATAACTGGTTTATTCTCCCTTATTCTTGTGTGAATACAGACAACTGCAGCTCATGTTGTTGTTTTATCACCCAGGAAAGAAGCTCTAGCTACCATGAAAAGTTAGATCAGTGTTAGAGGGAAAAAAAAAAAACAAAATAGAGGAAAATGAAGCAGTAGAGTATCTATAGATGCCTTCCTGCAGATTTTGTGAGACAAAGTAGCACTGGATTCATGGGGATAAATCAGTTGCTTTGGTGTCTGTGGTGCCAGAGCTACCAGAGGGCCAAGGCAGGGGAGTGCATGGCACTGCGTATGCTGTGTCAGCACTCTGGGTTTTCTCTGGCTTCTGTCAAACCTGAGGAGAGCCAAATGCTCAGACCTTCAGCATTCCATCTCCTCCCAAATGGGTGGTTGGCAGGGAAAGAGGTCAGACAATATCAGCAACATTCCCATGATTCTGTGTCCAGTCTGCTGTGTCCGTCTGCACATAGATGTGACTGAGGGTGTCACCAGTGTCCATTCACTATTTGTGCAGCCAGTGAAAGTTACTGGGAATCTGGGGAAACTACAGGTTTTTCCTTATGGACTTGATCCTCCAAGCAGCCCCAGCCTTGATGGATGCTGAAAGCAGGCAGTAGCTGAGAAATAGCTATTTTAATCTTGCATCAGTTCTGGTACCTGTGGTGCTTTTCGCTTGAGGCTGTTCCTGAACAAAACCCTGCAGTTTGAGACAGGCTACAGTTTGAGACAGCGATTTATATGCCTTCTTTTTTTTTTTTAAGCTTCTGAGATTGCAAAAGGAAATATGAAAAAAAGCATTCTGTGATGAGACAATCTTCCAAGCAGCTCCAGTGGGGTCTGCTGTTTGGTCAGTTTGGTCCAGTGTGTTATCTGGAAGCATCATGCCCTTGGCATCCAAAATTTAAACAGATTTTATGTCATAACACCAAAGCAGTTATGAGGATGTGCAAGACTTGTCTGGGTTACAACATTCTCTCATGTTAGAACATGATAGTGTGCAAACATGTTAAATGGCACTATCCTGAGCCGAGTTGTGGATGTGGCTTCTGAAAGATTTGCCCAAGTTCCATTAACTTTGTCTCCATTATGTTTCTTTGAAGTCAGTTGTATGGACAAATGGCAATTCCCTCCTGCATTCAGTAGCTATTAATACCTAGCTAGTAGAAGAAAAAAAAGTACCATTGTATCTAGGAGCATACATTTGATTTTTTTTCAATAGCAATATAAATTTGAAGTGAGGTTAAAGGCCTTACCTTTAAAAAAAAAAAAAGAAAAAAAAAAAGAAAATTTAAATTTGAGCTTTGAGTTGTCAATAGAAGTATGGCAGCAATGCCTTCCATCTAACTGAAGGGAATTAGACAACTGTGTCTTCCTCAGGCTGCAAATACAGAAAACCAAGAAGCAAGTGGGTCAGGTAAACAGATATTAATGAGATTACTTCCTGAGTAATTCTGTCCCTTTCCCTTTTCCTGTCTCTTTGTGACAAGAAATAATTGTTTTCCTGGGAAAGCAGGTTTGTGAACTTGGCAGTAGAGAGTTTTGCCAGCCATACCTAGTGCACTGAAACAGTGGGACCAGATAATCCTGACTTCAAAGCTGCCCTTGGAATTTGATATTGGGATCCACCATTGTGTTAAGGAATGAGATATTTAAGAAGTGTTGCTCTGGCATTGGCTTATATAGATCTACTTGAGGTACTCTCAAACTCTAGACAGGGAGCCACTTGAAGATGAGGTGCTTTTTTTTCCCTGAGAGAAGTGGATGCTAAGCTGCAGGCTTTTGCTTACTAGCTGCCACAAGACAGGGAGGCTGGGTCTGTGGATTGCTGAGCAGGTTTAGCCAGATCCAGGACCTCGTGCATGATGGAGAATGGGCATGGTGCTCATGGAACTACATGTTAGCAGGGCAGATGTGCTGCTGTGAGTTGGGACGTGGGGGAAAGCTTGTGAGCTCCCTGCTGTGGCCCCTCACAGGCTCGGGCCCTGCCAAGGGCCCATGCTGGGTCATGCCCCAGCTGTTTTTCAGAGGTTCAGGCCAGTTTATGGGATTTCTGATGGCATCCTTTAAATGCAAACCTTAGAAGTCGTGCTGGCATTAAATTTACATTGGACTTCTCAGCCTAGATTTGCCTGCTGACAGTGTCTTCTTCCCCCTCCTGCTCAGGCACATGAAGATTCATGAGAAGGATCCAAACAGCACAGCGAGCACCACTCCCCCCTCGCCGCTGAAGCGCAGGCGATTGTCTTCGAAACGGAAGTTCAGTCACGATGCTGAGCTGGACAGAGAGGAGAGGACACCTGCAAAAAAGGTTCTTTACGGGGCATGAAGCAAAAGATGTTCCTGGTTAACTCCTAAATTGTCAGCTGTTTGGTTTGTGCACTCAGCACAGACTTGTTTCAGCTCTTTTTGAGTTGCCATGCTTATCCTGTGTAGCCAACACAGTTGTGTGAGATTGAAAATTAATTTCTAATTTCAGAGATTGAAATAATTCAACTTTAAAAATTCTTTATTGTTTAAATTTTTGAATTTACTTATGATTTATAAAGAATTATTGTTGGATGACAAGAGGATGTACTATTCTTCCGCTGCTGCAGCTTTTCCACTAGCTTTTGTTTACCCTCTCCCATTTATTTTGTTGTATTCTTGGAAGATAGTGATTTAAACTTTTAAAAAACAATGTTTACTTCAAACGCAGCAGCAGCTAAAGCCTGCTCTTGTCTAGATCTGGAGGGAAAAAAAAATCTACAGTACATTTCCCTTTCACAGTAGCATAATCCTGCCTTATTGGAGTTGCAAGAGTGACTGGAAAATATTTATTTGACGGCTAGACGTTTCCATTAGGGTTTTGTTTATGAAATATTTTAACACATCTCAGTCATTTGTACTAAATGTATGGTGTCTGCCAAACTTGACTCTTTCCACTTACTATCTCTAAATGGCAAGCTCATAGCAGCTCCATTTAGCACAGTATCCCTCACTCTGTGCATACTTTTCTCCCTCTAATCAGAAGAGAAGTATAGAAAACATGCAGAAGTTCATTGCTTCTCCCTGAACCACTTGACTTAGAAGTTGGCAGTATCTCAATGGCATAAATAATTTAGGCTGACAGCTCCCCTGGCTTTCTGAAGGGTGAGGAATACTAGTTCAGTGGTATATAAACACATGGGTTTATAAGTTCTTCAAATCACAGTTCCTCATTAAAACTGATATATCTGTGACTCAGCTGCACACTTTATCTCCTGCTGAGCCTCCTTTTCTGTCATGCATGTTCTTACACATGTGCTGAGGCTCTGTGGCTTACCCTCTCTCCTCAGGAAAGGAGCCCTTTGTGTTTGCTTGCAGCAAGGGAACACAGAAGGCCTGCAACTTTCTGTAAGAGAAAGGCTTTGAATGGATTGCAAGTTTGGTTTGTTGCTTACAAGTTGCTCTAGTGAGCTTTTTTTCCTTTTTCTGAAGGTTGTCGAGGATGGCCATTCCGGTGAAGGGGATAAGAGGGCTGACGATGAAGTTTATCATTGTCCAGTGTGTTTCAAAGACTTTTTTTGCAAGTATGGGCTGGAGTCCCACATGGAGACACATCCAGATAATTCGCTGAGGTAAGAGATAGTACCCAGAGTGTCTCTGGTCACCAGATGGCCTGAAGAAGCCTGCTGGGGAGGGGCAGGAGCCCCTCAGCCCCCTGCACTGTTAACTGCCCCCTTTGTGGTTTTGAGCAGGTTCTTAAATGCTTTGCCTCATCTTGTGTCACCAGGATGCTGTAGGGCTTGATTTTATTATTTTTTGTGAATACAGGAAATCTTGCCTGTTAATAGCTGGAAATGTTTTTAGAAAAAAATTGAGGCCTCTTCCTCCCCTTGAAACCCATCACTGCTACATAAAACTGTAAAAGGCCAACATTGCAAAATTTTAACAAGATAAACTGAAGGTGCTTAAAACTTGATAAAAGTATTCAGTTACCATCCTGTGAAATTGTTCTTTTTGTGGAGAAGGCAGCAGCTGGAGAGAAAGGGATTTTCAGTCATTGGAGTGAGTGAAGGTGATGAGTTTCTGGTTTCAGACTTGCAATGAAATGTTTTATGCTTTTCTGCTGTTTGAGGTTAGGGAATGATGTGGATTTTGGCTTAAATGAGCTTTTCTTAACAAGGAAAAATTATTTATTAATTGTTCAGGAAGGTTCTTAAATGTTGTGTTTTGATTCAAGTAATTGCCTCTGAGACTGCTGAAACTTTTATTTCCTGTTTTTTTACCATAGAAAAATGTAGAGCCAGATACATGAAGATTTAAAAGAAATTTTTCAAGTCTAGTTGAAACATGTAGAAAAGCTGATACTTTAGGAGGGGAGATTGTCTGTTTGCAGAAGCTTGTCAATATTTTATACTTATTTTGGGACATTGAATTCTAGTGATCTTTTGGAAGAGTGAAGAATTCAGCATCTTGAAGTGTCAACACTCACTCCTGTATACAGGTTCTTAATGGAATAGCATGGAGCAGAGGCATCCCATTCTATTAAATGGGAGTAATTCTACTAAATTTCTCGTTTTAATTTTTTTTATTTAGAAAACCTTGGTAAATACATGTAAAATACTTTTTAAAGGCATTGTTAATGTTACAGTTACTGGGGAAAGGAGTTGAAAGGTTGGTTCATTCATCAGTAGTTAAATTGCTGTTTATGAAGTAAAGGAGGTAAATTTTCATTATAGATCAAAGCTGAAACTGTTGTTCTCCAGTTCTCTGCAACCCCCACAAAATGGAGTCTGAAGCAATTTTGCCTTACACTTCATGCTTTAGAGAAAGTAGCTGGCATATTAAGTTTATCCTGGCATTACCCTCATTTTGAAGCTTCTCTGAACTTTGCAAAGTTATATGCCATGGACCTGAGTGGAGAGGTGGATTTTCTTGTTTTGAATGATGGATATAAGATAATGGAATAGATATCCTTCTAGGAAGGGAGCTTTGCCATCTGCTGTGGCAAGGCAGCAAGACACAATGGTTGTGCAAATGTGCTGTTCCTCTTTCTGCAGCTCTTGCTCTAGTATTAGACTTGCTTTGGGATAATATTCTCCTGAAATGGATTTGGCTACCCTTGATTCTGTGGAGCAGCAAAGACTAGAATGTGTGCCCAAATCAAAGGCACAATTGTCAAGCTCAGTGGGTATGATTTAGGAGTGGTGCTGGGATGCTTATCTTTATAGAATTGTCTAGGTGATAGGAAGGGGGTTTTGTCAGGTATTTGCCTCAGCCATTTCAGATGTGTCAGTGAAGACAGGACAAGGAAGATGTGGTCCTCTCTGGACTGCTAATATATTAAGGTGCAACTTACCCTGCCCATCTGATTTAAACTACGCCTTTTGTCCTAGTCTAGACAAGTCAAATGATACTGTCTGCCTGGCCCAACCTAATAGAAAATCCTCTAGTAAGCAGAACAGTTTGGGCTGCTGTTAAGGTGACTCTTTCATCCCAAACGAAATGGGTTAAAATCCTTGGCCAGCAAGGGCTGTAATCCCCTGGTTCTCAGAGTGCTGCAATACTGTTGGTACGATTCAGAAAGACACAGAGAATGTAGCATTGCCATTCTCAGTCCTGACTACAAGTAAATGGAGTCCTTTGGTGAGGCTTAAGGGTGTCTTTTTGAGTGAAAGAGATGAAGAAAAGAAAGTCTTTCACTAGAGTAGTAGAGCAGGAGACCTGTGTATACAGGTGTATTTGTGGCAGGGAAGCAAACTGCAGAATGTTAGGAGGCTTTCATCAAATCCTGTTGTTGCCTTACTGTGGAAGACAAGGGGAAATAACTCTTGTTAAAGTTCAAACAAATAGAAAAGCACAGTAACTGTGTTGTGAGCAAAGGGCAGGGAGCGTAACACTCCCTGGTCTCCTTTTATTGCCCATATTGTAAAAGCAGAATCACTTGATGAGGACCTGTGAGGGAGGTATCGGATGTGTATCCCAGAGTGAGATACTCTGGGTCTGGTGATTCATTTGGAGCTACTGCAGTAGGCAGTAGCCCAGCACAGACTGTTTTGGCATGATCAAAAATAAGTGATGCTCAATCTGCCTAGCTCAATCTGCCTAGCCAAGGCCTTCCGTTGTAAGAGCACAGGTCGAACATCCAATTCCTTTTTGCTCCCCTAGCTCCTGTAAAAAGGATTGCAAACTGTCTCTGAAGCTGTGCACCAGTGTGCACTGCCTTGATGGTGGCACCAGCCTCCCTTCAGAGATGCATCCGCAGCCATGGCAAGGTGCCAGGGTGGGCAGGAGCTTCTGCTTCCTCCACAGGCTTCCCTGTGGTCCTTTAATCCTGCCATTTCAGTGCTGCTGTGTAAATAGAGCCTCTTGCCCTCAGCCAGAGCTGTCTGAGTCTGTCTGTCCTGGCCACCCTCTGCTAAGTAACAGAAAAGGTAAGGCTGTCTGGCAGCCCCGGGATCAGTATGTGAGCAGCTAATTTACAGGGTGGGCCATCACCCTTCCAGATACTGTCAAATGAACAACTTTAAATCACAGGGTTAGCTGTTCAAAGTCAGATGAAAAGACACTCCCCGTTGTCTTGCCCAGAACTGCTTTTTCATGTAAAACCCCGAGCAGGGAGCACCTCATTGTTTACTTTCAGCAGAATAAACAATACTTAATCCACTGATTGTGTGAGAGGGGCTCCCGCTTGGGAGAGTATCTCTTGATTATGTAAAATCCTAAATCGTGCATCTTTGTCTCCTAATTATGGTAAGAACTGCCCTGGTCCTGCGAGCAATAATAGGGCCCTTTGTCCCATTGACAATGGGCTGTGGCACTGCATCTCCTTCATGGCATTACGCCCCCTGGTCAGTCTCTGTCCCTTTGAAGCCCCGGGTCCTGCACCCTAATTAATGACATGAGCTGGCCCCAGCAAGGTTGTCTGCAGTGCCCATCAGCGGTGGGAGGTGGCTCAGGGGTGTTTTCTGACCCCCTTGGCCTCTCCACCTGGATTATTTAAAGCAGTCTGCTTCCCTGCAGCTGGGGCCTCAGGACAATGTCTATTTTGGTGAGTTTGTATCTGAGTGTTGATAAAATTAGCAGAGAGCTGAAACGCTGCACAGCCAATAGGGAAAATTAGAAAGCTGATGGAGCAGGGGAGTTTCTCTGGGAACTTTTGTGCTTGTAAAGGTCACCTGACAGCTCTGAGCGGCGTCAGCAGTGTAAGCAGAGGAGATGTGAGGATTTCCCGGGGAGAAACCTCTCCGGATGCCATGCTGGGTTTCTCCTCTTTCCTTTGGCAAATACAGCGGAACAGGCTTAAAGTAAAACGTGTCGCTTTAAAAAAAAAGTACATGAACTGTAAAATTCCTCTCTTGGATTTCCCTGTAGCCAGAGCATACCCTTTATATTTCCTCTCCTTCTCCTCCAGGAGGTTTAGTGCAGTACACTGTACCAAGAGCTAAAGTATTTTTCATTTTCCCTTGCTCACAGCAGCAAAGAGACATTTATGCTCCCTCTCATGTATCTTCCTGAGGAGAGGAGGCGGGAGCAGGTGATGGTGTTGTAGTTACAACACCATCCTCCTTTCTTAGACTTATTCTGACATCATTTCTCAGTCAGGATAGCTGTGCAGTTTGAATGTGGTAAAAAGTTACCTCTTAAGGAACATTATGAGGCTTTCTGATCACGTTTGGTTCAGTGTGGCATTGCCTCCGGTTACAAGATTTGTTTTTGCTATATTTTTGTAAGATACAAGAAATAAGTGGACATTGCAGTGTGAAAGTCACTCTCTGCCTGTGTCACTGAGCTGTCCTGCTGACCAAAACCAGCAGATGCCTGTTGCCATGAATGGATTCAGGGGAGATTAAGTTTTTTGACCTTCTACAGAGCCTGTCAAAACAGTGATCTAATATATTAAGCTTTGTAACTTGAAAATCCTGGGCATATTTTCACGAGGACAACAAAGGCAAATCTCTTCACCCAGGGTTATGTGCTTCTGTAAAACCTCCAAACAAAGGAAACCAAAAGCTGTTCACAGCCTACCTTGTTCTTCAAAACAGCCTGCCCAAGTTTTGCTGAAATTATGTAGAGGTTGAACACTGCCATGGAAAGCTATTGCTTTGATCTGCTCACGGATCAGTAACAGGCACAGCAACAGAAGAACTCAGGCCCTGGAAGGAAAAGTGTTAGGAGTCTCTGACCATTAGGATCTGTGGTCCTCTGCCTCTAGTTTTGCCAGAGTATCCACTGTGAGGTCTTGTTTTTGAAAACACTAATGGGTGGAAAATGCTGTCATTGTTTCTTGGTGTTACCTGGCTTCACCGACATGGAGTGGACAACTTAAATACCATAGGAATGGTCCTCTGGACTCTGGGTAAATTGAAGATACCTGTCATGTGCAGCTTGTAATTCAGGCAGGCTGGTCACCAGGTTTCCCCCTTTGTCAGCACATCCATGTTCTTCAGTGTATGGTGAGATGCTGCCAGGCACCTTGACCTATGTCTCAATCTTCAATAATTTTAGACAATGCACATGAGCAGCTCCATTTAAGTCAAGACAAGAGAAAGTGGGTTTTGGGTGAAAAAGATACCAGCTGCTCAGAATATGGCATGTTTATTGCCCAGTTACTGTTCTTCAAGGCAGTTCTGCACACTGGCTTTAGGGAGATAAAATAGTCAAGAAAAGAAAGGAATGGAGATGATTTCAGTCATTAGCACCAATGGAAAAGACTAATACAATATTATGTTGTGTTTTCGGAGCAGTTGTGTGATTGTAAATGTACATTGAACTGAACGTTAAAGGAAAAAAAGAAAACAGACAGAAAAAGACCCTTAGGTGTCATTCCTGTTTTTGCGAATGCCTATCTAAGCAAATTTAGGAATTCACTTTCTATCTGTTCTCTCCTTATATAGTATGGAATAATCATTCTGGCTTCCTTACTCTGAAGCATACTGCTCTCTACGTGTGGCAAGCCTTTTGTGGGAAGAAGGTGTTAGTGATGCTACAAACTTGCAGGAGTGAAGATGTTTGAAACCTAGATGATGTTTGCAATTAATTTTACTGTGAGACAAAACTTACGGGTTCGTGGTGGGGAGAAGCTTCTTCCTGGTACTTGACATGCTGTTATTGAAAGCAACTTGAAGGATGAATGACAAGTCATCTTCATTCAGCATTGTGAGGTTATGGACTACTTTTTCTCTCTGTCACAACTGTTGATGTGCACATAGCCTCATTCCTTGTTAGAATTTAAAATAAGAAACATTGTGCTCTTTTAATGAAGGTGGATAATTCTGAGGATGTTGTATCCCACACAACTGGGGAGAGGGATACAGAGCACTCCAGCATAGACATGTTCATGGACCTCCTTGAGCTCTGCTTTTGGCATACTATATTTTGGGCCCAATACTTCCTTTTTTAGTCACTGAAATTGTAGCAGCAAGGACAGTTTAGGTAGAAATTGCTCTGGAGTTACTGAGTACTAACACAGTTAATGCTGCAAAACTTGTTACAGCCAAAGATGGAGGTGACAAAGGGCAGTGGTGTGACATTGCCATTCAGCTGACTCTCCTGCTCTGCTCTGCTCTCAAGTTGTTTGCTCAATGTCTTGCTGATAGAAACTAGGAACCAACTCCTAATCTCTTGCTGGCAGCATTTTCAGTGCAGGAGCGATTCCATGAGACAGCTGATGATGAGGAAGTCCAGCTCTGTTAAATGCTATGACCAGAAGTATGCTGTGGTACAGTGCAATTCTTGGTAAGGCAGAGGAGATGGTATGCAAGCAAGCTGGTGAATGCATCCTTTTACTGAGCAAATGGAGAAGTAGAATCAGCGGGTTGTCTTGCAAAAGCAGAACAGAACTGCACGTTACGTGCCTTCTGAAGTTTCTGTTCTGAAAAGAGAGCTGGGAAACATCTGAAGAGCAGCACGAGTCCAACGCTGGCCTAGAAGTGGTCAACTCACATCAGGGAGCTCATTGTGTGAGGAAACTGGGAATCCAGAGCAGCTGGATAAAAATACTGGCTGGTGAATGGACACAGGGAGTGATGCTCCCATGTGAGACTGTGTGCTTTGTCACATGGTGTTGAGTATCTTAGCTTGGCTGCCAGAATAGAAAGTGGGTAAATGCAAAGCTGACTGTAGAGGAAAGTTGCTTGTAAAAGGGCATGCAGGAGGGAAAAGGGCCTGAGCCAAAATAGGTCATTAGCATGCCTGCCTGATCCTAAGGATCAGGATTTGTTTATTTGCAGGGTCTCTCAAAGTGCTGGGTGCTGCTCAGTGTGTTGGCAGTCATGTCTGCATGCTGAGCAGGTCTTAATCTGCAAATGTAGATAAGGGCAAGAGACTGCAATCCAGATTCAGCTGCACCTATTTGTGAGCCCTGTTGTGATCAGTGGATGCTTATAGGATAGAGAAACCCCTGGAGATGTATTTCTCCTTATGTTACTCATGAAAAGCAGTGGTGTTTTTTTAACATGGTAGACACATAGATTTCTTCTTTAACTCTTGCTATTAATTTTAAAATTACACAAGTACTTGGCTTCCTTATTTGAAAGATGTGTTAGAAGATAGGAAGAACTTTTAATTTCTTACCTTGAAAGAACACCAGAAGGTTCACTTGAGTTGCTGTGCACAAATAACCACTGTTATTCTGGATGTTGTGCAGCTTCTAATTTTGGTAACTGTAGAGGACTATTCTGGTCAGGTTTTTTTTCCCCCCAGATATGTTTGCCCTAATTATTAAACCCTTCATTATTATTTAAGTTGATCTTCAGCTCTTTCCTTGTGATTCTTTCCAATTTGTTGACACTTCTGGTTTTTAAAACTTTGACCTTTATTGAGTAAAAAGTTACTATGAGAAAATGACTGCTTTGTGTGAGTGTCTGCAGGCCATCTCCGATTTTGCCATTATTTTGTCTTATAGTTGCATGTTAATTCTGTTGAAGTAAATGGTAGAGTGAGCTGCTTCTTCATCAGAGCAGAGGTGTTTAAATCTTGCACTTTTGAAATGTTGCTAGTAAATGCAATTCATTACAGTGTTAGGAAGAAGTTCTTACTCATTTTTCTTTGCTCACACACAAAGGAAGTTAAAACATGACACAGCACAGCTTGTGTCTTTTTATTAAACCTTACAGCAGTTAATTTCACTGGAGTTACTCTGAAGGTGGGAGTCACTGGAGCGAACACTGGCTCTGCTGCATGCTGACAAATTTCTGAAGCACAACATCACCCTGGTTTATATCGGGTCTGTCCTGGCTGCTGCACTATATTTTTCTTGCCTGGACCACAGTGCAGCTGTAGGAATGCACATAACACTGTGCATCCCTCTATTAATAGAAGGGTTGGTGCAGGGGGTTCAGCCTTGGCTGCACCCAAGGGTGGCTTCTTTGAGGGGGAGGATTAAAGAGTGACAGAACACATCGGTTACAAAATCAGACGGGCAGTGGGGCGGTGGAAGGGGGGGAAAGTTAAAAGAAAAATGCCTCCTTTGCCGAGGCTGTGAAGCAGCATGCACGGAACATCCACGGGCTGTGTCCGTCCCCTCAGGCACAAGGGAAGGGGAGGGGAGCCTCTGCAGCTGGCAGGGAGTTGGCTCCTGGTGCTGCTTGCGGTTCCAGCGCAGCCCCAGAGCGGTGGGCGAGGTCGGGGTGGCAGAGCAGCGGGTCCTGCGGGGTCACACACGCTGTGGAGCTGCGGGGACGGAGGCAGGAATGGGCATTGCAGGACAGCAGGGGACCCGGAGGGATCGCTAGGAGGGAGGCAGGAGCGGGGCACTGCTGCTTTTCCATACCTCATCTGCAGCAAATGGGAGAGATTAGTGCGGCTGTTGGATGTTATTTCCCAAGGGCCTGGGTGTGGAGGCCAGGAAGGGTTGTTTTTTGGGTTTTTTATCCAAAAGGAGATGAGTATCTGGGCCTGGGTGGGGTTGCACAGGAGCAGAAACCAGTTGGCTCTTCCTCATCTCTCTCACTTTGCCTGGCCCCAGAAGAAGTGAAAGAGAAGCAAAAGAATCCGTTCCTGAAAGGAAATGTCTGTAACCTGCTAGCTTTTCTTTCATAGGTGGTGAAAGCCCCTGTGTTTAAAACCATCCTTTCTCCATGTGCCCCCTCCTTGTCAGGCTCCCCTGCAGCTGGACACTCCAGTGCGGAGGCTGAAGCTGCTCCCACCTCCCGTGTGGACATGAGTCATCAGCAGGGAATCACCCATCTTTCTCTTCTACCCAGCTGTATTATTTTTAGGTCAGCATAGGAATTTCTTTGCTCATGAGAGCCACGTTAATTCTGCAAATAGCGTCAGAGAGAAAGGAGAATAATAACAACAGAGATAGAAAAATACGAGGTACTGACTGGGGATTTCAGTGGGAGGAGTTAGACAGCTTCGTAAACTAATTGTGTATTAATGACTTGTGTCTCAGGATATGTTTCATTCTTTTTTTTTTGTTTTCCTTGCTCCGGTTTGTGGAAGTTGCTAAAGAGCACAGATAGGAAAGAAACAGTTTTCTCCTTTTTACTTAACATTGAATCTCTATGCTTGGAACTGAACAGCTTTTTTCTCCCTACTCTGTAATCATATTTATAGAAAAATTGAAGACTGTGGCCAACACAAGCAATCACGTGATAACACAGCAGCTTTGATTAGATACATCTGGAAACTTACCTTGCAAGTAGAGCGCTTTTATCTCTGCACAGGTGTTGAGCCATTGCTCGGCCTGTTCTGCTGACAACCTCAGAGCCTGTTCCCATTGCTGTTCTCTGCAGCCGTGCCATCCATGTTTGACTTGGAACTACATATCAGCAGACTTGTGTAATTTTAAGGAGAGGGAGGCTTTTCTCTTGGTTTGGTTGTTTTTTGGTGGTTTTGGGATTTTGGGGTTTTTTTTTGGGTTTGTTTGTTTGTTTTGTTTTTTAAAGTTCATCATGAGCAAACTATTACCATATGTTTCAGATGCTTTATTTGATATGCTGGACTATTCAGACTTTGCACAATTACTAAGTTATTTATCTATTTTTAAAGCAGTTTAAACAAGGTGAAAAAACATTCATATCATCTAGGATTCCTTTCTTTTTTCCTTTTTAGACTATGGGTCTAGATTTAAAAATACTGTAGGCAGTGACACTGCGCAAAGATGGAAAATAGTACTGATGACAAAACAGAGAAATTAAGACTCCTTGGAGTCTTAATTAGTTAGACTTCCTTAAAAAAAACATGAATGCTTCTAGTTAATGCACTGTTAGGCCTGGCAGGTTAGTCCCTTTTAAATGAACACAAGACTTAGTCAATGCAGCATGATGCTTGCCTTAGCTGGTTAGGTTTTGACACTTAGTACCTGTAAGCTTTTCTTGGAGGTGCTAGAAGTCCAGACCTGGACCATAGAGGAAGGCAGGGCATCCACAGCTCCTTCCCATGCTCCAGCTCCCATGTGGTTCTGTAAGCTGTGCCACCAGGGCAAGGTGCTGAGCTGGGGTGCTGAGCACTGCATTTATATACCCTGAAGAGCCTGCAGCTTAAGATGACAGGCATGATTTATCTGGATGTTTATTTTTTCAGCCAGGTGCTTCTTTCAGACCTCCTAATGAAAAAAGAGCTTAATCTTTCTCTCAGTTTCTCTTTTTGTTTGCTGCTTCTTCACTCACAGCAAGGAAAATAAAAGAAGACTAAGGAAGAAAGGGAAAAATAAACATGTTTAATAAATGAAGAAGCTTATATTCCTTTTATAAGGTACATTACTTTTGTTTGGGGGAGCAGAGGTAGTTCCCTTTGCATTGAAAACACCATTTTTAAATTGCAAATTTTTACTGTCCTGAGGCTAGCAGTTGATACAGGTGTCCTGTGAAGGACTTTCACATGGATGTTTGCTCTGAAAGATTAACTCTCGAGCACAGCTTTTGATGGGAGACTTAAATAAAGTAGTGCTGAAAATCAGCATATTGCAAGAGGGAGGTGAGGGGGAGTGCAAGATGAACAAGGCACACCTCCCTGCTGTGTGGAATGTGTGGCTGCTTGACAAGGAGCACTGGCTCCTGCTCAGCCCAGATCTTGGGAGTGCAGTGGCAGGAGTCAGTGCTCCCAGTAACTCTGTGGTGCCATCACTGGTGGCTGTGCCTGCCATGTCACACACAGGGGGATACAGCTGCTGCATGGGTTCTGGGCCTAGGGCAGGCCAGGCACAATGGAGACCCCAGAGATGCTTCAGGATGCCCTGAGGTCGGGGTCTGTGTCCCTTTGCAGAACAGCCTGCAATGCTTCCAGTGGTGCAGGAGAATTGTTTCCAAGCCCTCTTTGTTTGTATGTTGACATACCAGGAGGAACACGTCAGAAGCACTGCTTGTTTTCATGCAAGGCATTTTCATCACCTCTAAAGGCAATTTATTTCAATAGCCTGCAAGTTCTTCAGTGGCTGCTCATAATTTTTTAATGCTCTCCATCCCCCAGTGGTTTTGGTGATTGTGTGTTTGTTTTCACTGAAGATGAAAGCTTTGCATCACAGAATAGGTGCTGCCAGGTGAGCTGGAGGAGAGCCGTGGATCCTGATGCTAGAGAAGCACTATGTGTTGGCCATCCCCGCCTCCCTGAGATTGTTGTCACATTTGGCATACCTCTTTAAGTAAACATTAGCTTTGTAAATGGCATTGGTTAGGTATTTAGTGGAATGCAGGAACTATGTCAGCAGCAATTATCCAGGTAGGATGCAAGTGAATTGACAGGAGAGTTAAAACAGATTAAACCTTCAGCGCATATTTATGTCCAAGCTTTCTGGGTGCTGTGATAACAATGGCCATGTTATATACACTTCACACTTGCTTCTTTCACCACTCAGGGACTAGGAGTCCAGTTGCTTTGCGGGTGACTTGGTTATCTCTTCGTTTTCAGAGAATAAAAAACATGGCTGTGGGAGTTTATGTAGTGATAAAATGAACAACAATGGGAGTTTGTTAGGGACAGGACAGGGAGGGGGTGGTTTCAGGACTTTGTCAGAAGTCATTTCTAATTGCAGGATGTTTTTTTAATGAGTAGACACATGTCCTTTTCCTTGATGTAGACAGCAAAGACAGTATGGGAAAACCAAGGCCAGGGGCAGATGTGAAAAACTCCTTGTGGATATAATATTCTCACTGAAAAAATCTGACTGCCTCATACCCACTGATGTTTTGCTTCTGGGAAACCATGCTTTGGCTGGGAGCTGGACCTGTAACCACGAGGAACTTGAGGTTGAGTGAAACTGTGTGTCACTTATTGAATGCAGAGTGGACGTGATCTGTCATGCTGCAGAGCTCACGTTCCAAATATTTAAAAGGCAATAAGCTTTGTTGACGTGTTGGCCAAATGTTGCTGCATAGCCCTTTCTGCCTGCAGCATAGCTTTGTTTAATGCAATGTTTTATATGAGAAACCCTTGTTCAGCTGAATTTGGGATTTGAGTACTCAAGAAAAACAAGAAATCACAGCAAGTAAGTCTGGGTAGGAAAAGACAGTGCTTCTGTGTTTTTCTTCAGGGCAAACTGGCTGTGAAGGGGGTATAAAAGTGTCAGAAGTGTTGAACCTGTTTCAGGTCTTCCTCCTCTGAACCTTTCTCCCCTTCAAGGTTCAGTAGTTTTCCTTTTAAAACAGTCCATTTCCCATAATAGCTTTGAAAAATAACATTGAAAGTTTATGGAAAGGCAGTGTGAGGAAGATTCCTATACAGGTATTTGAGTGGCATGCAGTAATATGTTTTAAGCAGTGGTTATGAAAGGTGCTATTTTAACATTTACTTGCTGCTTAGGTCAGATTTAGCCTCTCCTTGTCACCGATTTTTTAAAAAATGTTTTTTATATTAACAGTACTTTCCAGTAAAAATGAAATGGTGTAAGGCCATTGAAATATTTTTTGTCGGACAATGAAGAGGTTTTCATAAGGCTGTTATCTCAGTTGCTGTTCTGTCATCTGCCTGAGATTGTCAGTCCTCATATTCTTTGAACTTCCAGTGGATTTACTAGCCAGAAACTGGTAGAAAAGTGACTGTGACCAGAATGGCCTTTTGTGGTAATAGGTTTTGACACACTGTGGCTTTATTTTGCATTTAGCAAGTTCTTGGTATCATGGGGTGAGAGGAAAGAGGACATCCCAGTGCAAGAAGGATGCCAGTTCTTACGCTTGCAGCAGTCAGTAAGTCATCTCTGTTTTTTTCCTTTCCAGGTGTGACATCTGTTGCATTACCTTTCGTACTCATCGGGGCTTACTGCGCCATAATGCAGTTATCCACAAGCAGCTTCCTAGAGATCCCATGGGAAAACCTTTCATTCAGAACAACCCTTCAATTCCAGCAGGCTTCCACGACCTGGGATTCACGGACTTCTCCTGTAGGAAGTTCCCCCGCATTTCTCAGGTACTCTCTGTTCTTCGGCGCTTAAGGTACCAGCTGCTGCAGTGCTTATCTGATGAGGTCATTGAAAGATTCATCCCGCATGTAGAATACTTTGTGGAAAGTACATCACCACTCTTTGTGTAGGTTTCAAACACGTTATGCCTCTCATTTTTTCTTTTTCCATCTAAAGAATATTGGCACTGGGGGCTTTTTCACCATTACAGTGGATAACTATCAGTGTAAAGATGTATAAAAAAATTTGAAGGAAAACTTTGTTCATATTAGATCCTTGCCCTTTTGAGCATACCCAAAAAATCCTACATCTGAAATCAACAGGGAGTACACATGGTAAAGAAGACATTATTTATTTTAGTTTACTCTAGCAAGGATGTAGTTGGGTTATGAAAGTTTTTATTACAGAAGAACTTTGAGGAGTTGCCTTACTAAGTAAACAGTGACATCTTCAGTGATTCCATCACAAAACACTCCACAGTGTTCCTCGTGTAAGGTTTGAGGGTTCTGCACCTTTGAGGGACACTGAATGGGGAAAGTCAGGGAAGTAGTCTGTAAATATTTTTCTGAGGGCCCTAAAGTTTTCTGTTGGGTGGTATGATTCCTTCCTCTGTCAAGCCTTGCCTGCCTTAGTTTGGGTCTGGATGAAGCTGCATATCTATTAAAAAAATCTACAGCACAATCCACCAGGACCATGCTTAGTTTCTGCACTTTCCTTATTTTTGGGGGATTAAAGCATTGATTTCCAACTCTTCTGACTGCAAAGTGCTAGACTTGAAATTTGCTGCTGGACCAGGGGAGTATGTGGGTCTGTCAGTCTGTTACAGTTCTGGTAAAAACCTAAAAAATCAAAAGAAAGAACTTTTTAAACAAAGTTTACTTCTTTTGTAATTAATGACAGGCATTTAAAGTTATTAAGGGATTTGAATGTTGGTATTTTCTGTTTGTAATAATTTTGCTTGCTCTGTGAGAGAAGACATACAATATTTAGAGTCTGTAAATATCTTGAAGCCCTCTACTAGTATTTTTCTTGGGAGAATAAATGTAATCAGACTTCCCTAACCCAAAATGACTCTGCTTTAGGCTCTGAGTTTCATTTATCTGCTTTGGGGGGATTTTATTTTATTTTGGTTGGTTTATATTGGTTTGGGTATGGATGCCTTTTTTTGCGGGGGGGGGGGGGTGGGGTGGGGTGAGTGTTTGTTTGTTTTGGGGTTTTGTTTGTTTGTTTTTGGGTTTTTTGCTTCCTCTCCTCATGGTTTCTTTGTAGTAGAGCTAAAGGAGATATTCTACTGCCTGACTTCCTTGCTGTGTAGTATGCTGAAGCTCCTGTCCTGTCAATGTCACGAGATAAGTTTCTGACTAGGGAAGTTTAGGATGGAAAAGAATTTGAGAGTTGGCATAGCCTTCTGAAGGAGTTCACCTTTATAGAAGGGAACTTTTGAGGAATCAGCCCCTAATTCAGATACACCCTTTAGGAGACTAAAGGCTATGAAATGGGAATATCTCCATGCCAGCTAGGTGGGGGCTGCTCTAAGCCTCTTAATTTCATCAGTGGAAGAGAGAGTGAACTGTTTTTGTTTTGCAGCAACGTGTGATACCTTTACAGTTTGAGATTCCTACTCTAAATATTTTTGCATGTCTTGCAGGTCTGGTGTGAAACAAACTTGCGAAGGTGCATCAGTGACTTCCATCGATTTATTTGCGAGATGTGTAACAAGGCATTCCCCATGCTTTCAGCACTCAAACTGCACACAGAAACTCACGTGGTGGATCAGGGAAAAGACAAGCACAAGCCACAGTCCACGACCCCACCCGGTGAGAACCCAGACCAGAAAGCCTTCATGGCATCCTTGGGCCTACAGTACACCAAAGACATCAAGCCTGTCAAGCAGGAGGACAATACACAAGACGAGGTCCAAGAAATGCGGCTCAGAGCACTGAAGAGTAACCTACCTCAGGAACCCGGCAGCACCAGTCTGCTCAGCCTCTCTCCTCTGGAAGCTGCCTCTATGGGAGGAACATTTTCAGTCCTTCCCCCTACAAAAGAAAACATAAAGCTTCTTTCACTGCAGCCTTTTCAGAAGGGTTTTATTATCCAGCCTGACAGCAGTATTGTGGTGAAACCCATCTCTAATGAGTCTGCAATTGAGCTGGCAGACATTCAGCAGATCTTGAAGATGGCTTCTTCTGCTCCTCCTCAAATCAGTCTTCCTCCACTTTCTAAGGCACCTTCTGTCCCTGTGCAGTCAATTTTCAAGCATATGCCACCACTGAAGCCAAAGCCTTTGGTAACGCCCCGAACAGTTGTCGCAACCTCTACACCTCCTCCTCTTATCAGTGCCCAGCAAGCCTCCCCTGGCTGCATCAGCCCAAGTCTCCCACCTCCCCCTCTGAGGCTGATCAAGAATTCAGTGGAGTCCGCCTCCAACTCTCATCTCCCCCTGCCAGGAGCCAAATCAAGTCCTTCCTCGCAGTTGCTCCTCCAACCCAAAGTAGAGCCTTTAACTCAGCATGAGATGAAGACACAGCTGGAGCAGGACAGCATCATTGAAGCTCTCCTGCCTCTAAGTATGGAAGCCAAGATAAAGCAAGAAGTCACAGAAGGAGACCTCAAAGCTATCATCGCGGGGGCAGCAAACAAGAAGACCCCGACGATGAGGAAAGTTTTGTACCCCTGCCGTTTCTGTGACCAAGTGTTTGCCTTCTCTGGTGTCCTGAGAGCTCACATCCGTTCTCACTTAGGTATTTCCCCATACCAGTGCAACATCTGTGACTACATCGCGGCTGACAAGGCAGCGCTGATCCGGCACCTGCGGACGCACAGCGGGGAGAGGCCTTACATCTGTAAAATCTGCCACTACCCGTTCACAGTGAAAGCCAACTGTGAGAGGCACCTGCGGAAGAAGCACCTCAAAACGACCAGGAAGGATATCGAGAAGAACATCGAGTATGTCACCAGCAACGCCGCAGAGATGGTGGATGCCTTCTGCTCCCCAGACACGGTGTGCAAGCTCTGTGGAGAGGACCTGAAGCACTACCGGGCCCTCCGCATTCACATGAGGACGCACAGCGGCTGCCAGAAGAAGAAGCCGTTCGAGTGCAAGGAGTGTGGCACGGCCTTTTCGGCCAAGAGGAACTGCATTCACCACATCCTCAAGCAGCACTTGCATGTGCAAGAAAAGGAGATTGAGAATTACATCTTAATGGTGGACTGCAGTGCCCAGGAAAGCCAGACAGACCCTTCTTTATTGGAGGACAGCACTTACATGGACCACAAGCCCATGACGCCTTTCCTGGAGCCACAAAACGGCTTCTTGCTGGGAACATCATCTCACGTTTCCATCAAACGTGAACCTGTGGGCAACTTCCCCATGGATTTTGATGAGCCGTTGGATTTCTCTCAGAAGAGCAAAAGCCTGAGTGCTGTGCAGGTGAAGCAGGAGAACCTATTCAGCTCATCTCTGTCTCTTTACGACTGTTCCATGGAGCCTATCGACCTGTCCATCCCCAAAATCCTGAAGAAGGATAAAGATGATGCCCCCTGTGAAGCCAGGAATCAGGAGTTGGCTGCTTCCGGGAACAGTGATAAAGCCTATAACTGTCTGCAGTGTCCTTTGGTTTTTGGTGCCAATGGGAACTCAGAAACCAACCGGGGTGTCAGACATCCCCAGCCACTGAAAGGTTCGTTGCATTTGACTGTCCCGATCATTTCCCCGGCTCTCCCTAGCAATTCTGCCTTGCTGAGACCCCTGAGGCCTAAACCACCACCACCACCTCTCTTGCCAAAGCCTTCAGTAACTAAAGAGCTGCCACCATTGGCTTCCATTGCACAGATCATTTCATCTGTGTCTTCTGCTCCCACTTTGCTGAAAACAGAGGCTGCAGACGCCAGTCCCAAGGCAGTGAGCAGCTCCACTGGGTGTGACAAATCAGGGAATGCCAAAGCTAAAGTGACAATCGTGACCACCGTTCAGAGAGACTCCAGCCTGCCCAGTGACCTGTCTCAGGCTTGTGATCCAGAGCAGTCTCCCGTTGCTGAGGCTGGGTTGACTAAGAAAAGAGGTAGAAAGAAAGGAACAAAAAATAAGCCTAAACTTAGGAGTAGTGTGGATCTGGAGTCAAGTGGGGAATTTGCCAGCATAGAGAAGATGCTTGCTACCACAGACACTAACAAATTTAGCCCATTTCTGCAGTCCACTGACAATTTCAAGGAGGAAAGTGGCAGAAATGGAACAAGTGAGGATGAGAAGGAAACTGCCAAGGATAAGCTGCTGAGAGGGAAGAGGAACGCTTACTCAGACTGCCTGCAAAGTATTCCCTGTCCTTACTGTCCTCAAGTCTTTCCATGGGCAAATGCCCTGCAGCGGCACATGCTCAGTCACACAGGTAAGAGTGCTCTGTGCTCTCAGTAGGTTGTAGCCCCTGAGGTTGTTCCCCATGGAAGGGCCCCTGCATGGAGAAATCTTTCTTTCTCTGATGCCCGAATTGTATTCTTCTTTATTATTTTGCTAATACGTAGCTGTTGCTGTTGCATAGTGGTGGTGGTAGATTTTTCAGAAATGGAATAATCTCTGTGTCTTGGAGTATCAGAGGGTAAATAAAACTGTTAATACCCATTTGACTTCAGTGGCATAAGTTAATGTAGCTGGAAGGAGGCTCAGGTTTCAGTTGTCCTGTTATTATTGTCTTGTTTTGAAGGGGAACACGTGTGTTGAATATTTCATTGTGCCTTACGTGGTTTCTTTGTCTGCCTCTGATGGCTGTTTGTCTGCATCAGTAGTGATAAAAAAGGTCTCTAAAAATGAGAGACAGTAAGTGTAGAACTGTGTCAGGAAAATAAAATGATATAGTGCTTAGCATTTTTTTTCTCTTGTGGTGGCTTTTATTTAACAGATCAAAGAAGGATGTGAGAAACTGCTCATCCTAAGCATTATGTAATGGCTTGCCTCTAGGAAAAGTTTCTCCTCACAGATAGACAACTAAAGGTGGGCACATGCCCTAAGGTGTGGAGATGTGTATGGAATCTCTAGCATTGTGCCGCTGTGTAAGTAACCTCAGACCCAGTGTAAACAAAAGGAGGAATTGGGTAGGGAGATTTATTCTAGGTCTGGGGTTGTTTTTCATTCTTCACTATAAAGGAAATACTGCATTGAATCCTGTGCTGATTTGAAGTTCTCTCATTCTTCCACCCACACTGTAATAAAGTAATTAGTAGATTCTCATCCTGTTCTAGAGGGAGAGGACAAAGCTCTGCTTGCTGTTGCACCCTTTCAAGTCAGTCGCAATTGTTGATACTATTTACTTCATTATGCATCTCAGCTCCTGGCATAAAGAATAAAAGTTAGGGATTTTGATAAGAAACATAGGAGATTTGAGTGTAGCCTTATAAAAGTTAGCTTGCTGCTTTTTTTTTTTTTTTTTTTTTTTTTAAGAAAATGAGATTTCCTGAAATTACTGTTTTGTGTCTGTGCTAAAGAGGGAAACCTGAAGAGGTAAAAGAGGTTAGCTAAGAGGTTTAAAGGGAATCTGAGCTGTGGAGCAGTCCCTATTACAGTTAGCTTTGGGTGACACGAGGACATAATTTGCAAGGTATCAGTGCAACAGTGAGGCTATTGTTTTCTGGTCCACAGAGACCAAATTATTTCATCTTATTAAGCATGCAGTTTACTTTGTGGTGAAGGAGAGCTCTTTACTCATATCTCAATTGTTTTCCAACACCCTGGTCTCCAAAAAAAAAGACATAGTTACTGAAGAACTGTTCATGAGACAGAAAACAATGGAGAGGCTTTTTCCAGACTAAGAGGTTTGACCTGCTTATTGATGGCAGACTTCCAAGGTAGCAGCACTGGTGTAAACCCTTAATGAAGACAGGAAAATGCATTCAGCCATGAATTATGCTGGTAAAACTTGCCTCCCTTACGACCACCAGGCTTGGAAGGAAACACCGTCCTTTTAGAAAGCCTGTGCCACAATCCCCACAAGAAGAGCAAGCAACTGTGGCCATAACTGGGCTAAATACTCACCACAGATACAGGATTTTTGGTGATACTACAGCAGTGGCAATAATCACATTTCTGTTGGTGTGCTCTTGCAGTGATATTACTGAGCTCCTTTCTAATCCTCATCTTGGTGTTGAGAGCCTTGTTGCTGGAGGATCACCCCACAGCAAGCTTTGGCTGGCCTTGGGACAACTGCCTTCACATAGCATGAGCATTCTCTTTCTAAACTGGGAGTTTCCAGCAGCTCCCCTGTGGCACCCGTGTCCATGAGGCCTACTGGAGGGGAGGGGGAAAGCCAAGCTGGGAAGGTAGAGGAAATTTAGGCCAGGGAGGTGGTGCCAAAGCAAGCTCAAGGATGCATTCAGGTGGAGCGAGCCCTGTGTTTTTGTGGGTGTGAGCCCTGTGTTTTTGTGGTGGGTGTCAGGTGCTGGTGGCATGCAAGGAGTTTGGCAGCTCTGTGGTAGATGCAGAAGTTTGTTGGCTTTATCTTCTGGATGGGCAAATTGGGTTTTTTGTGGAGAAATCTACAGTGTTGTAGATGTGCAACAGCACAACATTCCTGTCCCCACCTATTGCACAGGCAGATAGCTAGTGACTTGTCAGATAGCTGTTTTTTAAAATGAGTTAAGAAAAAAATACGTTTGTATACATTTGTCAAGAGAAAGGGGAACTTTATTATTGTCTGTGCTTGATGGCTGCTCCCTGACCTGGGTAGAGAAAGGACTAACAGGCTGATGTGAATGGAGGAGGTGAGAGTCCTGGTGATCTGCTTCCAAACTGCTTGTCTTGGATATGTGATCCATAGGCAATCACAGCAGGCAAGCTGACTGAATAACACTGCTATCAAAAAACCCCCAAAGCATTTGTTTGAGCTAAAAAGCAGCACTTAGCTCTTCTGTGTGCATTTGTAGGAAAGTTGTTATTGAGGTAATTCATGTAAGTGGTCTAAATTAGGATGAGGAAAAGGTATATAATTTCAAGCATTTAAGTGCTATCTGTGTATTATAAGTTTTGAACTGCTGTATTCATACAGACATAAGATTTTTGCAAGTGTCTCTTTCGTGTTCATTCAATAAAATTTTAACACAGAGGCCACCTTCCATGTGGTGTCAAGATCGTGTTTTCCTTTTGTGAAAGTGCAAAAATTCACATGCTACCAGTGACCCACATCCCTCATGCAACCAGAAGTGTCTGTCCTGGAAGCTTTTGCCCTGCTTTTCCTTGCCTCAACAGCACTGTATGTTTGTGCTTTGTTGGGTTGTTTTTGGTTTTTTTTTAAACTCAAAACCATTTCCATGAAGAAGCATATACCTTCCTCAGTGTTTTTTTTTATTTTAATGGTGAGCTCACAAGTGGGACACTGGGAATTTGGCATAGCTCGGTTTTATACAGTGCCTAACACAGTAGCTGTGTTTTGTTTGAACATGCTCGAACACTTGCTTTTAATACTTTCTTTCCCTTGATGTCTTTACTGTATAATTTACTTTCCTATGTTCAGCTTGGTTTGCCTTTTTTGTTTTTTGCTCTTCCCTGCTGCTCTTGACATTTTAAATTCTCAGAATAGTGACTAAGATGTGCCCTGCAGGTGATGTGGTTGGTTTTGCTCCTTTTATAGGATGCACATCAGACTAGGTTCAGTATAAAATTACAGTAATGGTCATTTTAAACCACTAGTTTGTTATAGATAACCTGATCTGTTGCAGAGGATCACTTGAGTATATTTTCAGAGGGATACTGGCATGTCTTACTAGGCCCAAGATTAAACTTCATAAAAGGCGAGGTTTAACGGCAGAAGAGGTTTTTTGGTTTTGTTTTGCTGCTACAGCAGGAACAAACAGTAAAAGGAAACATCTATAAACAAAATAAAGGAATAAATAAATAGAAAACTCTTACACCTAGCCTATGAACCTGAATGTTTCCTATTGATTGGAGGTCACAAGTCACCAAAAAAAAGGACTTGGAGGCATTTTTATTCTTTGCTTTTACGATTTAAGTAAAACTGTAAACATCTTTACTTTGCAACATTTGTAGTTACCATGGTGAATAATGTTTTTCTGCTAGGACAGCAGTGGCAGGAGATACCTTGAGGACTGATCTTACGTGCTTTAAATTATTCAAATGACCCTTTATACTGAAAAAGACACCCTTCAAATGACTGGCTACTGTGAAATGTCCAGACTAGGTTGGTCCTACTGTGCTGCTAACCAAAATTTACAGTGATTCCCAAGTCAGTATTTAGGCACAGACGTATTTTAATACAGGCCATGACTATTCATATGGAAAAATTTAATTAAAAAATCAAATCACATTGAACTTTTTAGGTTACCTTCCAGTGAGTAGGTGTATTTTATCAGAAGAGCAGTTGCCTTTAAGGGACAAGTACAGAAGGCAGAGAAAACTGGCTTTCTGAATGTTCTGGTTTTGTGACTTTAAAGGTGACATTTCTTGAAAGTGTTGCAACTTGGGGTGGGAGGATTGGAGTTTGCACAGTAAGTGGAATTTTTGTTTGGGTTTTGAGACCCCCAGCTAGGACGTCTGTGTGGAAAGAGGAATATTTTATCTATTGCAAGTGTTGGTCTATATTGTAAGTATTTGATTGATACAAACATTTTAAAGGCTGAAAATATGAGAAAATTGTGACCTGAGATGCAGGTCGAGTTTCAAATAATTAATCCTCAGCTAATCCTGTCATTGCATGCATGAAAAGAAATGTGGAAAGGAATTGGGTTATCATGAAGCAAAAGGATTTCTGCTCAACTTTGAAGTTTTGTATTTGCGTTGTGAATGAAGCCAGATAGAAGCACAAAAAGCAGTGATATTTGTAGGCATAAATTTGTGGTTGAATTAGCAGGCATCTAAGAGGAAAGAGTGACTTGAAAGCCTACAAAAAAGCAGAACCATGATGCATCTAAAAAGTTGTGTTGACACTGGAAGAAAATGAAGAGAAAGAAACAGCTCCTGAGATGTCTGTGAGATGCAGGGAATCCCTGGTACGGGTTGAGATGTAAACTAGAACAGAACCAACTTTCAGAAGATGAAAGTGGGAGAGATACCCACAGTGTTCTATCAAAGAGGCTGCTGGTTGTGGCAGGGGGTGGGCGGTGTGTGTGTATTTTCAGAGGTTTTGTGTGAGATGGAAGGTGTGACAGGAGCTGATCTCCTTTTACAAGTAACTATCCTCTCAATCTCTTTCTTCATCACAAAGATGTCTTGCAGGATTGCCTTTCTCATTGCACTGCATCATCCTGGCTTTTCTTTCAACTTTTCCTATGCCTAGTCCCTTCCCTGTTCTAGTCATTTAAATGAATCACAGACATAAAAAATTTTCTCCTAAAGAAAAATAATTTATTGCTTATTCAACATATGGGTCTTGATTGCAGTGATGTCAACGGAGAGGTGCCCTGTGGCTTTGATGGAAATGGTGTCCAACTCTCATAGGTGATAGGCAATTCCAGAGAGAGCCTGCTGTTGAGGAGCTTGCAGTGAGGATATTGTGGTTGGTCACCAAGCAGTAACAGAGGCAGAGGAAGAAAACCAAGGAAGTTTCTTACTACACTCATGGGGGATATTCATACATCTTGCATCAGGCCAGAAGCCCTTCCCCTGTCAGAAATGTGGTGTCATTTCTACCAAATCTAGCAGAATTTGCACAAACCTAGAGTTGCCAGCTGCTGCCTGAGGAAAAATGTGCTTGTCCCCCAGCCTAAGGAAGAGGATGTTGGATCTCACAGTGGCACACACAATTTTTTCACACCTGTTCAGAACACCAAGGCCAAGTTGTACTAGGTTGGGCTGAACAGTGCAGACAAGCAAAGCATAAGAACGTGAGAAGTGTCCTTCAGTGTTGGAGCAGTGGTACTCCTGTCTCCAGTGGTAGGAAGAGGATGTGCTCTTCAGTGTGAGCATGTGAAGGCTACTTCCTCTGGCCTGTAGCTCTTAAACCTCTACCAGCATCCACAACTGCTTCATTAGGGTTGTGTGTTCGAGGGCACATGCCTGCCCGCTCCCTTTACAACCTGTTTATGGAGCTGCTGTCTGCAGGTCCTTCCAGTTGTTTTCTGAACCTGCTGATGCAGTCTGGTTGCAATTTGCCTGCTGCTGCAGGCCAAGCCAGTGATCCTGGAGAGACATCGGTGATGACTTTGAGTCCTCCTGCGTGGATGTACCTGCCAGTACTACACTCAGCATCACACAGGCACAGTTCAGATTGTTTTACCTTGTGTTAATCTGCATGGAAGCTCACCTGCCATCTTAGTGCCCCTCTGTCTTGACAGCAGCGAGAGATTGGCTGTCAGAACATGCAAGGTTTCCTTGTAGCAGGTGGGTGGCATTTAGACGGAAAGGAGGAGTGACACAAAACCAAGGGTGAGCACAGTCACTCTGCGTTTACTGTGCTGACCAAATGGGATGTGTGCAAGAAGGAAGCTCGGCAGATGGTGGTACATGTCCCTTGCCTGGAAACTGCTTGCACAAGGGGAGCTGTTGCTGTAAGTTATTCACACCTCCAGTACAGACAGCGTCACTTTGTGTCACTTTGAGTTGGTTTCATGGGAGACTCGTTGAAGTACCAAATCTAAAAGCAGCAAGAAGTTGGCTCTGTGTGTCAGGGTAGTTAAAATTACAAATGAGTTATTACTCTCAACCTCAGAGTAGCTGCTGATCAGATTGCACAGAGTGTGCACAGGATTTTCCTCTTACATCTCCATGCACCAGTTTGTTTGGGAAAGTTTGCTGTCTTGCCAGCCTCTCTCATCCTTTCTGCTTCTTTTAATACAGCAGGTTGCCTTGCAGTGATTCAGATGTGGTAATACAGGTCTCAGTACTAGGCTGGTATTGCAATCTGCCATGCTGGGGACCTGTTAGGACATGATTTGATCTTGCCTATCACGAAGAGCCTAAGTTGCCTCGTTACCATGTTAACAGCCTGTAACTTCAGAGGGCTGCAGCACGGTATCTGCGGGGCCACGTGCGCCCGTCCTGCCTCTGCAGACAACAGATGGCTACAGCGTGTACAGCGTGAGAGAGGGAGACTCGTGTTATGACATGATCCCCTCTGAGAACAAAAGTCTGCAGCAAGGGCTCTGAAAGTGCTCACCTCTGACAGTTTTCATGGCAGAATAAAACTGAAATGTCCTGCTTGAGTCGATTGTAGACTTCTTTTATAGTCAGAGGGGTGCTAAAGCGGTTCGGCTGCTCCGTGGTGTGAGGAGGCAAGCATTTCTAAAGCCGCTCAGACTTGGGGCAGCACGTAGGTTGGGTAGGACTTGGGTGCAAGGTAGATGTTGTTCTCAGCAGCCGGCGCCAGGCTGGTCAGAGTGGTTCGACCTGCCCCTGGCAGACAGAGCCTTGGGCCATGGTTGGATAACACAAAGCACTTATTGGCAGTACTGGCTCGACCTGTTCCCAACTGTTCATCCCTGCAGCTGTAGCTGACCCAGCTGCCCAAAAAAATTAAAAAGGCAAGGGGAGGAACTGGCAGAGATCAGTTCCCGGATCTGGGTGGCAGTACAGCCCTAAAGGAGCACATTGATGCAGCTGAGGTGTGGAGCTGGCAGCATCTTCTGGGAGGCACTGGGATAGATGCTGTTGAAACTGGCTTTGTTGTCAGTGCCTGGTGTCTTCAAATAGCAGCTTTAAGCGTGAAGGAGAGAGCCCAGATCCGATAGTGCACACAGCTATAGTTACCACATGCACTTTATAGCACTGCTTAGTGTTTAAAACTGGCTTCATCAAGCAGTGGTTAATCATGGTTCAGAATCAGTCAACGGCTTTGGACTTGCAGTCTCCCTCTGTTGCCCAAGAAAAAGGGATTTCCAAATCCTTGGAAGTAAACTTAAGAATTTTAAATAGTGGCTAAGTTTAAAATTAAGTGGTTTCTTTTGGTGCTGGCTTTAAAAGGTCGGTAAGCAACATGCTCAGGGCTCACGTGCAGAGTCCTTGTGAGGGCCATCCTTGGAAGTGAGTGGGCATCTGGATTTCACTATGTGCCAGAAGGAGAAGGAATGAAGGGAGATGCTTGGATGGTGTTTGGTCAGCCATAAATAAAGCAAAGCTTTAGGATGAGGTGTAAGACAGGAAGTGCAATTCAATAGAGTGTCACTGGGAACAAGTTTATGGAGGGATTCTTTTGGTCTTGTTTTAAACCAAAACAAAAACAGGATGGTGGTTTAGAACAGGATTCAGAGATGAGGAGGCTGTGTAAGTGGTGGGGCTTGCTCATATCCTTGTTCCATGAAGAGGAAGGGAATGGGCTAAAGCGCCTGAAGCAAACTGAGGACATTTCCCCCAGCTCACAGCAGTCAGACCAGGGGAGAGCTGTCCCGGCATGAGAGGCGTACAAGGAAAATGTGGAACAGCTTAATGAATTGCCCACTTTCGTCATGTTAAATCAGCTCTGCCTTTGTCTCCTCAGGGCTGTCTGAATGCACCCTTCTTGCAACAAAATACAGTTGACAGAGATCTGGGATAGGAATGGGGTAAGGGATTATCTCTTAAATAATAGAGAGAGAGAACTTACTAAGGAAAGATCCCTTTCGTAAAGAGACTTGCCCCTAATGTGAGAGGGTTGAACACAACTGCTCTGTGTTAACTAGACAAATATTTGCAAAGTATACTCAACAGTGAATTTTCTGCTTAGCATTTAGCAGAATTCATCTTTGCTCTAGATATCTGCCACACTGTGATCCCTCCAGAAATCATATGAGCTCTGGGTATAGTGGGGGATTTTTCCAAACCATTCCAGCTGTCTGTACCTCTGAGCTACATTTGTGGGTATTTTTTAGAGGACAAAGGGCTTGAAATCGTGTTTTCAGTGTCAGGCAAAGTTTAACAGCTGCTCTAGAGCCAGAGCTCAGGGTAAAGCAAGAGTTATTTGCTACTGGGATTGGCCTGAGTGCTCGAGCTGTTGTATGAAGGTACTGAGGAACTGGTGTATGGCCTGCTGCCTGTATTGTCAGCCCTACATCAAAGTGCCTTTCTGCTGAATGGTGCAATCCATCCTAAGCTCAAAGTGTGGGTTTTGCGCCCACTCCCTTCAGTGCAGATTCCCCCCATGGTAGGTGCAGTCAGAGCCAGTCCTGAAAGCTTTTCTTCATGTCTTCAGCTGCTCTATTGCAGGTACTGGGGAATCATACTGTGTGTTAAAGATAGAAAGTGTTTTTTTCCCAGAATAATTTATTTCTTTTTCTTCAGATATATTCAGTTCCATTTACTGTAAATAGTCCTTTTCTAGCTTGCATATTTTCATTTCACAAGGCATGGAGATGCAACCGAAGCTCTCTCAACTGTGTGGGCTGATTAAATATTTAACTTGAATGTTTGCAGGTGATGTAATGAAGATGGCTGAATTTTATTATTTAGAATGTTCACAATAAAAAATGGAGAAAGATAACACCCAAAATTTTTCAAGTTGACTCTGCAGGTTTAAAAGATGTTCTCCAGTTCATGGGTAGAAGTAGAAGAAACATTGTGTGTGCGTGTCTAAAAACTCCCAAATTTACTAGAACTGCTGCCACCTAGTGGTGGCTGCCTCTATTGTAAAATATAAAACAAGCTGGGGTTATTTCAGTTAATGAAGGTGAAATAGTAAATCATCAGCTCATCTGACTGATAATGCCATCTGCTTGTACCATATCCACTACCAGTGGTCTGTTTGCTCCAATTTTGAGGATTATTTATGTGATGGGTTTTCTAACTCTTCTCTTGGGATGTTAGGAATGTTTGTCAATAAACACTTGATTTAGCACCAAAATGTTTTTCATTACCTTCTGTTTTGTCTACTAACTTTGTAGCATCTCAAGCTCAACTCTCTATTCCACCATAGTTCCAGGAAAAAATAAAACCATGTGTAAAAAGAATCGAGCCAGCAAGCTCCCACCTTGATCTATATCTGCTCTTTCATCTGAAATTTTTCACATTCAGTGTCGCTCTTCATAATTTGGTTTGCATATATAGGAAGGTAGTTCTGTCCTCTTTCTCTTTCTTGCTGCCAATAAAAGATGAAGTGGATTCCTCTGACTGAGCTGATCGAAGACTGCAGTTTGATTTGTAAATAGATTCAGCAAAACAGTCTTTCCTTTCCACAGGAAGGAAAAATTATTTTGGCCACATCTATAGAGTGGTTTCTTTCATGCAAGCGGAAAAGTTTTTGGATTCTCAGATGGAGTCCTTGAGGTTTAGCTTATGAATACATCTCATGAGAAGGTTTTGGTTTTTTTTTTCCAGGAGCTGATGAGGCAGCAGCTAAGTTACCAGTAGTTGTTTTGTGTCATCTTCTTCCCTGTGTCCTTACCTCCCTGCTCTTCTCCTCTTTCTCCCTTATCCTGAACATCTTTTCTGACTCTGGTGTCAGAATTGAGATCTTTAGATAGTGTTCCCTTCTTCTCTTCGTTTTGGGGGAGTGACACACTCTGGTTGCATGTGAACAGGTAACATATTCTGCTCCCATGGTTGCTGAAGAAGTGGCAGTGGGTGGGAGCCTTGACAAGTAGATTTCTCTGCTCTTGTCCTCTTGATTCACCAAGCGTAAATTCTGTGGGATAACAAATGGACCGGAAAGCATTTTACAGCCTTAGTAAATGAAAGATAGGAAAGGGGCAAAAGTAACAGCAGGCCTTTCCTGTGCATCCTGTTTCTTTCACTGCCTGGAATTGAGTGACTGCTCTGCAGCATAAGTCAGCCAAATTCTGGAGATGGGAATTATCCATTTGGGAGGAGCTCAGTTTTGTTGGAGGGATGTTTGCCTAGATTTGAAGGCTCAGTCAAAATCCTCCTCCTTGTGTAAGATACAAGCCTGCTGGAGCTGTGTGGCCAGCAGGGTTTCTATTGCTGCAAGGAACATGTAAGTAGGAAGAAAACAGTAGTGCAGGCCAGGCCTAACCTCTGCTGGAGTGGATGGAGCAGTTGCCAGTGCAAGACTACCCTTGCAGCCACCTTTTCACTCCTTGGAGAAGTCACACACTGGACCTGGCACAATTGTTTTCACAACCCTTGTGTTTACCACACACCTTCACAGCTCCCCTGCTACTATTCCAGTTCATCAGAGGCAGAACTGGGCTGGTTCTCACCTGTCCTCACATAACCAGGATTTGTGCAAAGCAGCTCACTTTTTCCACCTGCTGCAGAACCAACTGCACGGGTTGGAGATAACCACAGAGCAGTTCAGCTAGTCAGGAACTGCTGCTTTACGTGAAGTACATGGATAAAGTTTCCTAAGGGGCCTGTGAAACTCCTTCTCAGCAAGGAGAAGGGCAGGTCTGGTTTGTGCAGGTGAGGAGGAAGAGCGCTCCCCCAAGCACGTACATGTGTCAGCATATCCCTGGCCGTGTCACTACCTGAGTTTTGAATGTTCCTTCAGGGGTGCCGGGCCCAGAGGAGCTTCAGAAGAGAAGGCCTGTGTACATTTGTGTTCCTAGGGTCTGGAGTGGGCTTTGCCCTTTGTGAAGGCACATTGTTTAAATTTTAAGAGGTTGTTTTGTTTTTTTTTCACGTTGACTTCATCTGTTTGCCTGTGCCGGTACACATACCTGTGGACCACCTACCCCTTGAAGTGCTTTCTCTTGTGCACCAGAAAATGTAGTTGCAGGCCACGCATGCAAGAACAGGATAACAGCTAGGAAGAGGCCCAGGGCACAGAGGAGAGGAAAGAAGCAGATAGAGTTCAAGTACAATTCCCTGAAGAATAAGTATACTGTAAGAAAAATAATATTATTTTTCAAAATACTAGAAGCAGAAGAAAAAAAACTTACAGAAAAATTGGAAAATCATGAATGATATATGACATTGTATGTCAAAGCTGGGACTTGTGTATTGAGAGTGTTAAGACATACTGGTTTTGGCTTGCTCTTACCTTGAGTGCCACCCATAGATATTCTCCTCACTCACTCTGCTTCTGATGTTTCATGGTGAAAATACAGGAATAAACTCCTTGTGCCCTTCACTCATCTCCATCCTAACAGAGCTCACATGGTTTCCTGCCCCTCTCCCTAATGAACCCCCTCTGTGCTGTGCTGGCAGCCTTTCTTCAGCCTCACACACATCCCATCAGGGGAGGTTTCCTGACCTCGCAGGGAGGAGACAGGGCAGCCCACATCTACTTTCAGATGTCCCCATCCTCACATTCTGTAGCCTTACACACAGATTAGGGCTTGCTTACGTGTTTTAACGGGCAGATAATTAGATGAACTTTTGTAATCCACTGTCTGTGTAAACAGATCTGTTTTGATTAAAAGGTGAGATTACTTTTTGTGATAGGTCACTTCTCCCCCTCACACTTCTCCAAGAAAAAGTGTATCATGAGTTGTGCACTATTAAGTGATCGTTCACTATCACCAGAAACACTTCTACACTTTGACATTTGTTTAATGGCCATTTATTATCACTAGTGAGAGGAGATGGGGCCAGTGCAAATCATCTTGCAAGACTACATTCAAACTTATAAGTGCCTGAGAACCATCTTCTTATCTTGTTGTTACTCCTTGCTTAGGAAAAAAAAAAGCCTGTGATAGCAAAACTAGAGGTTTTGGAGACAAGTACATGTACTGTGTCAAACACAGAACTTGCACTGCTCTTCTAGAGTTTCTAAATCCCTGTAGTTACTCAGCAGCTATCGTTCTCCCAGATGAGTGTTGAAATGCCGGGTGGGTTGTGGGCTCCCTTTGCTGCTTGCTGTCAATAAGAAGGAGGTGGGGTGGAGGACTTAAAAGAAGGTTTCAGCTTTCAGAAAGCACGACTTGCAAAGTTCGTGTCCTGGAACAATTCCTGGGAAGTGGCACTGGGGATGCAGTTACATGCCGTGCAGCAGCAGCAGCTTTGACCTCCAGAGCCAGACCAGCTTATTTCCTATTTACAAATAGACTTATTTGTGTAGAGCTTGGAAGTGGTACACCTCCAGCCTTCTGTTCTCCTTACCTGTTTCAGTTTTTTGGACATATGTTACATCTTCAGTAACATTAATGCTGCACACAGGTGAGTAAGCAAAGGGCACCATTAAGGACCACATCTTAGGTAATCTTGTGGGTTAACTGTGAAACAGCAAGGCCTGTTACTGCCCTTCAGCTTTATGTTTTGAGTCCAAGTGGCATATCAGAGACTCAGGTGTGGATGAACTTCCACATCTTCCCCATTCATGGTGTATAGCTAACTTTTTAAGCCAACTTCTGTGTTACTGTCTGCACTAACTTCACATTTAGTTGTACCGGGTAGTTGCATGAGGCCTTTCCATTTCCTTGGAAAAACATTTCCTGCTACACAGAAATTAGTTTGATAAATATATGGGTTGTATATTATTTCAATCTGTGTTCATGCTTTTCATACATAAGTTTATTAGTACATCCATGTGTCTCTGGAATGGTCTGTTTGTGATCGTGACCTCAGCTCTTCTTTGGTGTCTCAGCATGTTGTGTTCTCTGGTTAAAAGTGATTATATGAAAAAATTATTTCAAGAAGCTGCTGAGATAGTGCATTTTGGCAAAGAAAGCATTTTGTGAAAGAGTTTGTATCATCTTGTTAATTGGGTTCTGTGGTGTTTTGATCTCTTTTCAGCTGTAAGTTACTGGCCTAGGTCACAGACAGGAGAAACAGATGTTGGGATGCTTGATCAGAAGCAATGCTCCTGGGTCTTTGTGCAGGCTCGCTGCTGGTAGTTGGGAATCATCAGGGATCATCCCACTGAAAGTTTCTCTCTGTTTCCTTGCAGAGAGCCAGGCGGATGCAGAGGCACTAGCTACAGGGAACAAAGCCTTGAACCTGAGCTACGGCGAGAAGGAGCAGTCGGAGGAAAAGACAGAGCTACCAGAGAGTGAGCGCGGCCCCAAGGAGGAGCAGAAGGCTGACTCCCTTCTGGCAGAAGAGGATGCTGAAGAAAAAGTGGATGGATATGAAGAGGGCCCTGAGGAAGATTCTGTAAGTAACAAAAGTCTTGACCTCAATTTTGCCAGCAAATTAATGGACTTCAAGCTGGCAGAGAGTGACCAGTGTGCAGGCAGCAGTTCTCAGACTGAAAGGAAACATGCCTGTGACATTTGTGGCAAAACCTTCAAGTTTGCTGGCACTCTTAGCCGTCACAAAAAGGCCCACATTCGTGAGGACAGAAAGGATGAAAGGAGCAGTGAGGATGAAAGCAAAAGCATTCAGGATGATGCAGGAGCTCCCTCGATGCAGGACTCTGGTCTTGAGCAGGAAGAGTCTCCGCTGGACTTGAAGGTAGTGGAGTCTCCTGTGGACTTTGAGGCAACAGGAAAGGAGAATGAAGAGAGCGAAAGCATCTCTGAGGGGGAAGGCACAGAGAGAAAGTCCACTGAGAAGAGCAGTGATGACAAACCAAAGACTGATGGGGCTAAGAGTACTGCAAAAGCAGACAAAAGAAAGAAAGTCTGTACTGTGTGCAACAAGCGTTTCTGGTCTCTGCAAGATCTGACGCGACATATGCGGTCTCATACAGGTAAGAGGAGGCTTGAGGGCAGAACAGACCATGAGGTGTCCCACCAGACTGAGGTGTCTGCTCTGGAGGTGCACGATTGTTGGAGACAGTGCTTTTAGTCCTGAAGGTATCTGCAAGGTGTCTTCTCTGCCCCAGTCCCCCATGCTGCGTAAGAAGCCTATGGGGGCAGCAAGAATTGCAGCCACTGCCTTATTTTCAACTCCCAAACTGTTATTCCCCATGATGGCTTACAGAGTTCAGAGGCGAGGGCAAGTGTGGAGATGCTTGGGCAGCTTCTGACTCCCTTCTTGCCATACGTATGTGGCTTTACTACTTCCTCCCAATATTTTGACCAGCAGTGGAGAAACTGTCAGGGTATCATGAGACTTCACCTCTGAGTTAAAGTTTAGAGAGAGAGAGAAAGGGTCTAGTTTTATCTGATGATCTCAGCCTAATATGGGTAACACGCTGGTGATATGTGTGACCTGCTGCTTGGGTGGAAGGCAGAGATCCAGTGGGCACTTGGGCAGGGAAGATGGAATACAGGTAGTGAAACACTTACCCAGTGACTTGACTGGACAGTGGGATTGCTTTATGTGATAGGCAGATTGCATCAGTGCCTTGCAAATGAGATGAAGCCATGAACCAGCTCAAAGGTGAATTAGTCATTCATCCTTATGAATTATCTATTTTACCTGCAAGCAAACTGCTCTGATGTAGGAAAACTGGTGCATTTTGACATTTTGTGTCTTTTGAAGGTTCTCTCCGCTGCAGACAAGATGTTTGCCGTTAACAAAATATTTGTGCTGTAATTGACAGTAACACCAAAGAGTAACACTTGAACTAGACTTCAACCCTTCTAAATCAAAAATACTCACCGAGTGCAAAACTGACCTGTTTTCTTCTGCCATTGAGCCACAAGTGAAACAGGACAGGTCCTGTTCTAATGCCTATTTTTATACAAGTGCAGAAGCTTTAGGGAAATGCTGATATCTAAAGAACGGAGCTTAACCCCCAAACAACGTGGACATTTCCATACTCTCTGTTTTAATTGTTTTCATTGCATGCTGGGTTATTGTGGGCTTTATCAGTATGTTTTTTTCCTGTTTGTTTCTCTTTCTTATTTGACACTTGAAAAACGCTTTAACGTAGAATATGTATGGAATAGGAACCTGGCACAGTGCTTTCTTCAAATACATAAATGTAACTATGACCTACCCCCACTGTCAGATCAATTTATTTTCAGCTGAGGATTTTGCTCCAATGCTGTGGGGTGACTCTTCTCCTTGTCTCCTTCCACTTGTTCAACTGTACTGACAAAATAACAGTCAGGTTGCACATTGCTGATACTTCAGTTTTAATGTGTGAGGTTTCTTAGAGATACCTGTAAGATTTGGAGATTTGTTTACTCAGAAGAGGAACATTTGGGACACACTGAAGTATGCAAGAAACCTCTGCCTGCCTATTGTGTGTCTCATTCTGATGTTCATTGGCGCAAGATAGTGTCTTGATGGAATTGCAGCATTGAAAAGTCTTTAAGAGGCACAGCTGGAAAGGGTGGACAGGTTGGGATGGGACCTTCGGTTCTTCAGGGCAGACAACACCTTGTGGCAGTGTGCATGATTCGTATTTTGTGGGAGAATTTTGTCTGTGGGGCTGTGGTTGCTTTGTTTTCCAATGAGTTCCTGCTTAGGAAAGTATTCTCTCCACATGTGTCTGGGGCTGACTTTCAGGAGAGAGCCCACATGGTGGGCTGATTTCATAAAGGCTTTGGAGTTCCAGAGATTGATTGTAAACTTTTTCCAGAAAAGTTGCTGACTAAATTAGGCAGGATGCTAGTGAGCACCTGGTGCTTACGGTCTTCCTCCCTCCTTAGTGCAGGGCCTTGCCAAGCTTGTAGACACTTGGTTTTGATGCTCCATTTGTGCCATAGGCATTTACCTGTATTCCTGCTTGCACTCCATCAGCTAGTTTGCTAGAAGCAAAAAATCTGCAAAAATGTGATGTTCGATGCAGGTACTGAATTTCCAAAGTGCAGAGTGTTTTATGCTGCTTGAAACAAGAGGGAGGCACATGTGTGAACTCACAGCTGACTTTGTGTTGTAATTCTCTTCCAGGTGAGAGACCTTACAAGTGTCAAACCTGCGAACGGACCTTCACTCTGAAGCACAGCCTGGTCCGCCACCAGCGCATCCACCAGAAAGTCAAAAATGCCCGAAACCACGGGAAGGAGAGCGACAAGGAGGAGACGCAGTCGAGGTGTGGAGAAGACAGTGAGAATGAGTCCAGCCACAGCGGCGCCAACCCCATCTCCGAAAGCGAGTGCGACTCCGCGGGGGGTGTCAGCAGCCACTCGTCCCTCATGGGGAGCCGGAACGAGCCCCTGGCCAGCACGGTCGTGGACTCCCCCTGCAGAGAAGAGAGGAGCGGCGCCTGCCTCGCCGAGCCCACCGACAGCGCGCAGAAACAGATGGCAAAAGACCAGGAACCGCGGGGCAGCTCCGAGCACCAGAGTCCTTCAGGTTTCATCCATGATTTGCTGGAGATGCACAACGCGCCGTCTCCCATGAATCACATCCTGGCCTCTGCAGACAGTGCGCCGCAGCTCTTGGGGGTGGAATGACTTGCTAGGAGGTTGGACCCGTCTCAGCAGGCAAACTGAAGCCGGCAGAGCAAGGTTTCTGGAGTCTGGTTTCGGAAGAGCGACCTTACAGCTACGGGGAGAGAATGGCAGACCGGACGTGGTGCCATATGCCTTTCAGTATAATAATGCAAGAGACTACAGTATATACTGATTTGAGTGCCTTACTACTTTATTAGATCTTTTGGTATTATAGATTTTTTCAAAAATGATTTTAATATTTTAAAGAATTATTTGGAGAGGACCCTTTTTCATTTAAGCATTAATGTTACCTTTTGTATTGGTGTGCGTGAGCTTGTTCTTGTATATCTGTGATAGTCGCTGTGTTTGTTCTCTGAGCTGGAAATGGGGCAGTGGGGTGGGAGGCCCTTGGATACCATAGCCAATAACTGGAAGAAAAATGATGTGAATTTCATATGAAATAGTCAGAGGAGATGCAGAGGAGACGTTGATTTATTGTTTTTTTTCTCAGTAGATGTTCTTGCATTTGCCACATGGTGGAGCATTAAGCCTGTTCCAGGCCTGAACAACGTGGCAGTTGAAGGTGTTCAAAGTGGTTCAAGCCAAAAGCAGGAAACACAAATTAATTTCAACCTCATACTTGTTTCCACTTTTCAGCATTAGAAGTGGTCTTCTGAATCCTAGGGGTTTTTTCTGGCCGTCACAGACTGAGCGTGTATACAGAGAAGAGTTACATAGCAACGTAACCTATGGAAATTATGCACCCGCTGTTACATATGTTTGATTTGCTTCAGTATATTATTATTATTATTATTTTATTATTATTTTATAAATCCATCAGTTTGCTTGTCTCTGCAGTCAGCAGAAGCCAATGGGCAATATTTGCCCACGGAGATGCATAGCGCAGCTTGGATCCCGTCTCGGAGTGTTCTTGACTCACCGCTTTCACCAGCTCCTCCTCCTCCTCCTCCTGTCGTTGCAGCTCTTCTACTGTACTCTCCATGAACCCCTTCCTCCGACCGGAGCGTCCCGCGGGGGCCGGCGAGGCACCGTCCCCGCGGCGGGCACGTCTCCCTCGTGGCGGGTGCCGGTGGGCGCGGGGGCGAGCGTGTGACAGGCACCGCCAGTGCCACCGTGGCCTGGCTGCCACCGCGCCGGTGACAGCCTGCGCCACTCACAGAGCAAAGTTATCCCGTCTTCCAGTGGAAAGCAAGAGAGACATGCGAGCCTTTACCCTCGTCTTGCTTCTGTCGTGTTCTAAGAGCAAGAAAATACTACTGGTAATAAAACTACAGATATACGACACGCTAAAAATAAATGAAATAAATTTAAAATTTAAAAAAACCAAACAAAAAAAACACAAAACAAAAAAAAGAAAAAAAAAAAAAGAAAGAAATTCTTCCTGAGACTTTGAGGTTGATGCTTGAAGACTTGAGGTGTGTGTCTAAATTTCATTTCAGTAATTTAACCCCTTTAATGCTGGCAGCTGGAATTTCTCCGTGTGGCTCCTGTTGCCGGCAACAGGTGACGCTCCAGCCACCAATATTGAAGGGGTTAAATGAAATGTATCCTACTGTAGCTGCGCATTTTTAGGAGTGCCCAGCGTTTTTGTTGTCCTTGTCCTTGTCGTCGTTATTGTTGTTTGTTAATTGTCCTTCAGTCATGACCTCTGGGACAGACAGAGCCATAATAGCATTGCCGGAGCCTCACTGTGCTATTCCACCACTGCAGCCCCAGCCCAGCCCGCACTGTGACCCTCCCTCCTTCCCACCGCAGAATCGCTTTTCCTGCTCTCACCAGACATGGAGGAAGTGGGCCTTGGACCCAGTCTATATTATATAATATATATATCTATATATATCTATATATTAAAAATTCTCGGAAAAGCTTCTGGAGACTGAAATCTCACTGTCCAGAATTCAAAGGAAGAGAAATGTTCTTGAGTAATATTCTTGCAAATAGAATAAGAAAAAATGGTTGAGGTATATGTGATTTCTATTTTTTTGTGTTTGGTTTTTTTTGGTTTTTTTTTTTAATTTTTAAATAGGGATGTTTGAACCAGTTCAGAAACAAAGCTAATGCCAGATATACATAAATCAATCACAACCAATGATTCATTTGAAACTCTACCCAGGTGCATTCTACTTAATTAAAACCAGTTCACGCATCCCTTAAATTGTTATTACTATTATAATTATAATAATAATTATTATTATTATTTGGGGTATTTTTTGGTTTTTGTAATTTTTTGTTTGTTTATTTTGGGGTTGTTGTTTTGTTGTTTTGTTTTGGGTTTGATTTTTTTTTTTTTTTGCAGCTCTCCACACTAAACTGCGCAATACTGTGGGGGAGAAGCCATTACTAAACTATATGCTGCAGAACAATGTAGCAAGTAATTAATTCCCAGCAGCCTGCCGGGACATCTGCTAGCAATAATCACTATTGATTTAAAGCTTTATTTAGCCTTTATCTATATCCTAGTAGAGTATAAGGTCTTGCCACATTTTATTGACATTTTTATTAGTTGAGTTTGACTGAGAACTGTTGCTGTTGTTGGGGTTTTTTTTGTTTCCCTTCCTCCCCCAATATTAAACTGTGAAATTTATAATGTGTTTAAACTATGGGTGAATCTTAGGCTTTAGTTTGCATGTTCAGCTAATTTGTCTCTATACGATTTTCGTTTGAATCTTTTTATTTTTTTTTCCTCTCTCAGGGCTTTTACAAAAAACAAAAACAAAACAAAAAAAAAAAAGCAAAAAATAAGATCTTCTAAAATTCTTTTGCCTGAGTTGCAATGGACTTAACATGGAGATAATTCAATCACTACATTAAGCACTTGACTGTGAAAGCGCAAAAAAAAAAATAAAGGAAAAAGAAAAAAAAAGAGAGAACCTTGTTTGAGGCTGTTGTGAAATAACTTTAGGGGGCTATGTGACAGTCTGATTCCATTTTCAGAATGATTCATCTTCTCTTTCCTCTCTGTGTGTCTCCTTTCTCTCTCTTCTCTCTCCACGAAGGAAGTTTAATCTTAGTGATTTCATCCCATGCAGGAAACAGTAATAAATGTGTAGAATTCATATTTTTCTAAAGGGAACTTAAACTGCTGCTACGAATTGTGTACAAGACTGGTTTATGCCACATGAACAGAGAATCACACATTGTTTTGGTACTTTTATTCCTCTTTTTGTTTTCAGTTGTACAGTACTTCCAAATTCAAAATAAAAAGTAAAACTTGTTCTGTATCAAACCATCTAAGCAATAAAATGTTATATTTAAAAATTACAGGTTATGAAATGGGCGTGGCTCTGTTTGTGGTGACTTGTTCTCAGACTTAGCTCTGCTGGAGGACGACGTGCAAGCCGGAGTTTATCTGTGCCAGTGGATCGCTGTTTCTGTTCCTTGGGTTGACCTGAGTTTGAGCTGGAGATGATTGCGGCGCTCTGGAAACTCGTGTTCATTTTGACCACCACTGTCTGGTAGCCAGGCCCCTTTGAACCACTGCTTCTCTCCCGTGCAGTTCCTTGATGCAGCAACTGAAGACAGCAGAAAAGGGCTGATTTTCCTGCATAGGCAGGGTCAGGATTCTCATTTTTATTTCAGGGTAGCCCTGTGGTTACACAGGTGAGCATCCTCTCAGCATGTAGTTTACTGGTCACTTTTTTTAGAAATTAAGTAGGTTTCTGCTGCCATAGTTTTCTTCTTGCATAAATGTTTATGGCCGCAAACTCTTCAGGATGTATTCCAAAGCCACGTGCATGGGTCAAAGAAAGAGACAAGTCCTTTGTTTTAGCTTATCAGAGCTGCCTTAGCTGTATTTTGTATGCCTTCCTATAAATAAAACCCATTTCACAGGACAGTGAGCCAAAGGATCATCTGAGTTGTGTATCCAGCTCTGGAGGCCACGGAATTGCAGTGAAGCTGAAGCATCCACATCTTCCTAAGTCCTGCTGCGGTGGTGCTTTCTGGCAAAGGAGTGAACCAGGTTCAGAATGAGAGACAGACTTGGGGAGTGAGCTGCTGTTGCTTTCTTCCCTCAAGGGTCCCTCACCCCCAGAGGGACAGGTTAAAACAGAAGCAGTCAGCCAGCTCAGCCCCAAACCGAGGATATCTGATGAAGTGGGGCTCTGAAGGCTCTCTGGGTGAGCTCATGGGGTGGAAACATTTCTGAGGGAGGAAACCTGCAGAAAATAATTTCCCTCTCCCACCCACTGACCTGAATCGCCTCTCCTCTCGTGGAACTGATGGGAAGCTCACATCCAAGTGGCCTGAGGACCTGTCAGGAGGTGTAAAATCAAATGGGATGAGTTTATGTGGCTAGGAAGTGATGGTGACTAATTACTTATGAAACAGATGACTGAAAGCACTTAGTTCGTGGCCATGGAGGCGTCTAATGGCTGTGCCCTGCCCTTTTCTCCTTCTGTCTCAAATTGACAGTGACTGTTGCTGAGTTGGGAATTCCCCTGCTCTTCCTGCCTTGGACAGGGTAACACCCTGCAGGCCAGCTGCACTTTGCTCCTTGCTGGCATTTCCCTTTCCCTCTTTCTGCCTCCACTCCTTCCCACACTAACACCCATGGATGGCAGCGATAGCTGGAGCTGGTGTGGAACACCAGGTTAACTGAGAGGGGGGCAGCTGGTGGTGGTGGTGTCTCTGTGTGCCTTCGCCAACTTGCTGCTTCCTCGCCTCATCCCCTAAAGCTTTTTTCCCCACCTTGGCAAGGGTGAAGCTGAGCTTAATTCCTGACATGGACGGGGGAGTGGCACAGCCCCTCCTGTGAGGCCCTGCTATGGATCTCTCACAGCATGCTTCAGGTGTGGAGGCCACATGCTTGCCCAGAGCACTAAAGTTTGGGGAAGCCCCAAGTCCTCTACCACCACAGGGGTGCCCTGGCAGCGAGGGGCACCAGGAAAGAGGTTTTCTTCTGATGTGTGGAGTGTGAAACTGTGAAGATGGGCAGGAGGTAGCAGGACTGAGTGAAAACTGGCTGCCCCAAAGCAGACCGTGGAGCCTGGTTGGAGTGTCTTCCACATTTCTGCTGCTACTGAAATGCAAACAAGTAAAGAGAAAGGAATAAAGTTACTTGGTTTTCATTATGCAGCTGTCTCAAAGTAGCCAGCATTTGCAAGGTGGGAGGGCTGTACACCTACACCCAGATCTTCAGAAAATGAGTGCATGAGAAATGATTTGCTGTTGACACTTAACAGTGGCCTGTTCTGCTGGAAAAAGCCCTTCTCAAACAAAATGAGTCACAATTCAACTAGCAAAGGCAGCAAGGGGCAAAAGTTTATTTGAAACCTCTCCTTCTTTACAAGTCTCCACTTTGGGGAATCATACATGCCATTTTCTTTCAGCATGTCTACAGTTATGATGGGATTGAAAGTGTCACTTTTGGAAACCCTGAAGTTTAAGTTTATCTGCAAAAGGGAGACTCAAGACTCTAGCACAGAATAACCAGCACTTTCTGTACATCAGAGAGGCACCGTTTTCATCACCCACTGTGACAATGCAAAAAAAAAGTATGGAGAAATGCATTGGATTGTTCAACTGGAACATCTCTTAACTGCTGGACAGTGGGAAAAGGGGCCACGCCAGCACTTCCCAAACCCTGAGTACTGGAGTAGCCAGCATCAGGGAGGGAAGTGAGTAAAACTGTACAAGGCCCCAGCATCTTCAGGTGTCGAGGGTCAGCTGAGCCCTCCAGCTGAGGAGGAGCTGCATTAAAGCACTTCCCCCCTTTCATCCCCTTCCTTGGCAGTAATTACTGTGCAGGGAGAGGCTGCACCCACACTGCAACAGCCAAGGAGCAGTGAGGGAGATGCTGGGATTTGGGCTCCAATCTGACTGGAAATAAAGGAATTGACTTAGATTTTGAAAACCTCCTCCATGTTAGGGAGGAGCTGAATGTTCCATGAAAAATGGTCTGAGGTTGGGAAGGGGGGAAAGTGTGCATGAGGAAGGGTCTGTTAGTGGGATGGCATGATGTGCGTACATATCTGCACCCTAGGCTGGGGACATGATGACACCTGGCTCTGTGTGCTCTGCAGGTTGGAAGCACCACAGCACTGCAGTGAGCCCTGGAGTCCTGGGTGTGCTCTGCAGTTCTGGGTTTGGCCACCAGCCCCACTGGAGCTGCCCTCCTTGCTCCACGTCCTCCCATGCACACCCAGCGAACAGGCAACACAAACATCCAGTAGCATACTGCTGTCCCTATCTGGAAACTGGTGACTGCTGGTACCTGCAGATTTGCTGGCGGATCAGAGGATTTCCCTAGTCTTGGGTAATCAGTGCCATGGTGGATCACAGGATTGGAAAAACTGGAAACAACCTTAAAATGACAGGAGGTACAGCACAGCTGGGGCTCCTGAGCCAACAGCTCTGCTGAGGGTATGTATGGCCACAGTCTGTTCCTCTGAACATTAACAGGAATAGTGGTTTGTTCATGGAGCCCCTGCTAGAGCCTAAAGCATCTCTGGCAGGTGCAGGGTCTTGCACTCAGCAAATTCAGACCTCTTGGCCTTTCCCAAGACAGCCTCCATGGTGTCCTCCCTTGTCCCCTCGGCCTCGGAGCGGATTGTGTTTCTGCACTACAGTTTCAGGGAATGCATTTTTAGGTGATTTTAACTCTTCTCACCAGTCCTGAAAGGATGATTTATTCCACCAAAACCCAAGGTGTGTCTCCCACAGGATGAGTTGGTGTCAGACACAGATGGTGTGTGCCCTTGGCCCTGTGACAAGTTAGGGACTCACTTGTCCAGTGGTGTGCACATATTTCTTGGGAACCATTAGAGGACTGGGGGAGGGAAAGGGAAAGGCCAGGGGGAGAATAGCACAGAGGAGTGCTCTGGGACAGAATTATTTGGTGGGTTTAGGATTTGTCATCAGCTGTACCACTACAAAAGATGCAGAAGCTGTAAGAGCACCCCCCCCCGGTGGGCTGCCAGGCCTCATCAGTGGCTTCACCTGGGCAGGGAGGCCTATTTAAAGCAAGGGAAGGGGTGCAGGTTGGGCTGTGGGCAAGGTTGTTTGTAAGTAATATCAAGTTCTGTATTGTAAAAAGCTGTTTAGGAGGCTGTTTTTGCAGAGGTATCTTTAAAAAAAAAAAAAAAAGGAGTCAATCAGTACCTGGGAGAAAAAGGGTGGAGAGGCAGAGGGGAGGTGACCTGCTCAAAGGCAGCAGTGAAGACGCAGACTGCAGGCAGGTCACTGCACAGAATGGATGCCCAAAAGATACAGGAACATCGACCTTGCTGCTGTTGTATGCAAGTGTCACCTCAGGTAAGTGACATGTACCCTGCACACATGTGCCAGTGCTAATGGGCTGCCTGGCAGATGACAAGCTTGACTGAACTCTCTGGGGAGATCTAAACCTGCAGGGTATTGCCAGGTAAGGGGCTCTGATGCCTTCATGTCAAGATGTGTCTGAACTCACCCTGTAGAAGTGAAACTAAATGGAGTTGAGAAGCATCGTTGAGGCTTTTCATAAATTCTAGTATTGCCTACTTTTGTTTTTCAAGACCCCTCCCAGAATTAAAAAAACATCCTCAAAAAAAGGAAGCAGTTTTTCATACATTAAACAGGAGTAAGTGGGAAGACTTTTCCGGCTCACCCAACATCACTGCGTAATGCAGTAAAAAATATCGTAGCAATCTTCCAACTAATAGGAACTGAAAATAGCTTTCTCCTTTGCTGTGCTTGTTTATTTCTCCTGTGCCAGATCTGTCTCTTGTTTGGCAGGGAAGACTGCCAGGAGTGTATGAGGAAACTCTGGACGATGGGTGTTTGGAATACGCTGTTGTGAAAGCACTTGAACTTCTCTAGAGCCTTTTCAGCAGAGGGCTGTGAAGCAGTTTATGAACATCAGTTAATGGGAGGCAGTAAATAAGAGAGATCTGCTGGAGAAAAGGCTTTTCATCGTGAAAGGCCTGGTCTGTTTTCACACTCTTGGAGGCAGAGGTTAACGCGGCGAAGGCCAGCGCTGCTGTGGGCTCACTTTCCGTCAGTCATTTTTAGCCTGTAACCACACGTGGAGCACGGCCCTGCTGCTCGTAAGAATGTGCCAAGGCTGGAACAGAATGTCAGCCAGAGGGGTCGGTGGCTCCACAACAGGGCCTGACCCGAGCACTGGGGGATGAGGAACAGCAGAAATAAATGCTCCTGTGAACGTGTGCACACAGGACCATGGGACCTTGCCCTCAGACATGGAGTTGTATTTGGGTAACAAAAGCAATTGGTGTGTTAGCCTTTCCTCTCATCTCCTGTTATCTGATCCTGCAGAGAATGACAGCTAGGTTTGTTTTCAATGAGCAGCATCTGACTGCCAAGGAATCTGCACCCAAAAGAAGTATCTGTGCTTTATTTGGGGTGATGGCAGTGCTAGCTGTGAGACGCAGGCTGGCTTTGACCCATACTCCTCCCAAGGTTTTGCAAGTCAAGCTTTACCGCATGACCTGTGCTTGGGAAGGAGGAAGTGATGGGCAAAACCTGCCTGTAAACAGGGGCTGTAACCTTTGCCATTGCTGTTTAATTCTAGCAAAGCACAGCCCTGCCCCATGCACGGGGCTCCTGGGCAGCAGCTGGGGAGGAGGCAGCACGTGGCCATGTCCTCCCATGCCCTCCTGCATGCACTGAATGGGATCCAGCACTCCTAGATTTGCACACTTTGGCAGAAAAGTCCCTTTTTGGTGGCAGGACATTTAACACCATTTAATGTGCTGCCTTCAAGATGCCTGTATGGCTGAAGCTTTGCAGCCTCCAAGGTTATGTCCATCATCAGATCCACAATCCTCCACAGCCAGAGAAAAATCAAAGTGTCAACCTGCCTGCACACACACAGCAGTCAGTGAAGTTGCACCAGAACAGTGAGTCTGATCTTTGATCTCGTGCCTACATCGCTCTCTGTCAGGATCTGGGAGCTGCAACCAGAGAGGCTGCCTAGCACAGCTACCCAAGACCCAGAACTCACTAGAAAATGACCCAGGGCTACAGGTGAGGGAAAGGGCGGGATCTGGAGAAGTGAGCAACCCAGGCACCCCATGGCAATACATTTTGGAACAGGATGCAGAGCCACATGCTGCCTTTAATGCATTTGGTTATTATGTGTATGCATCTCTTTGGAAGTTTTAAACTTTTCCTGAACTGTAAGAGTCTCTTTAGCAGCTGCAAAACACCTGCTTAAAAGGTACCTAATTTGAACAATACTTAATTAAAAGCGATAGCAGCTTCTCCACAGTTCCTTCAGGCAGTGTTTTACTGAACTGCAGCTGAGGGATGTTTTGCAGTTTGTCAGCAGGTCCTTGGTGGCCTGTGCTTATTCCCCCTGCGGTGCATCAGTGACATCTGGCTCCATTCATTTCTATAAATTCAGCAGAATGGGAATGACAGAGTGATGGTCCCTGGGGATTGCCAGTGAAAGGAAAGGAGTAACCACAAGGAGTGCAGCTCACTAAAGGAGCAGTAAATGACACCCAGCGAGATGCTTTGCACGGGAGCAGGAGTCCAGCCTCAGGAGGACCTTGAGGGAATGTCCTGCCCTGCATGAGCACAAAGGAAAACGCCTGAATGATTGTTCTGGCTACATGACTGTGACTGATGCCTCGTACTTCACCCTTTGTGTACCTTTAGCTGGGGTGGTGGTAATGCAATGCTGCAGAACTGCAATCTGCCAGGCTACTACCATGTTGGAAAGGAGACAGTCGCTGACTAGTGTATTTTCTAAAATACAACATAAATCCTGCTTCATTTATTTTCTTTCCTGTGGTGCCTAACAGCAAGATGTGCTTCCTGGTTTCCAACTTGCCTTACAGCAGCAAGGAGTTAGGATTAGTTGGGCAAAATATAACTTCCAGCTGTGAGAAATAATTCCATGCGCTATGAATGAACCACTATTACAAACAACCAAGCATTAACCAAGCCTTAAATACTGGCTCTAAGGAAAATATGACACACTTCCAAATCAAGTGTTTTAGAGTATTTGAACTTGCTCCTAAATATAACCTGTTATTTTCGTGGCAATGTTTGCCATACTGTGCTCAACAGTCATCAGATGCTATTTAAATTCCAGCTTTTCCTTTCCAATGGAAACCTGCAATGGGGTATTTTAACTGCCCTCCTTGCTGTGTAGACTCCTCCTGAAGAAAACAGAGTGTTTGTTCATTCTTTCTTTCACTCTTGAAAACGTATGGGTGGAAAACTTGCCAGCTGAGACTGGGATCAAGTCCATTGCTTGCTTTTGCAGGGCCGTGGATCCAGGCTCTGCCAAGGGAGTTCCTTCAGTGCTCTGAACAGTCTGGGCTCTTTGATTCAGCTTGCGTGGAAAAGCTGAATGGGAAACTATCCGTGTCTGAATGTGGTCAAGGTGCACATGGGGTTAAGAGAGCCAATTTAATTTAACTTCTAAGGAAAACTGGCTGTGAGGCCAAACACCAGGTGGCAGAGTCAGTGTGTCACTATAAGCTCTGCCTCTGCAATTCCTTCGGCTGACCCTGTAGGTGGCCACAGCCCTGAATTTTTTTGGTAGCAAATACCAGACACCAGCATTTACAACTTTTCTGAGTTCAGGCTTCACATTTGTCAATTAGTATCTGAACAGCACAGGAAAGTGCAGTGCTCAGACTTACCTCAGTGCCAAGATAGAGCACAGAATGATTTAGAAAGGCAGACACAGTTGCTCTGACCCCTCCCTTTAGATGCTGCTCTAAAGCTAAAGCTCTTTGTTACAAGAAGCAGCTGTCACAGGCTTGGGAGATCCCTCAGCTGGCAGATCTGGGAATTGCTGGCTGTAATAATTTCCATCTAGTGAACCTAGTACTGTATTTAATTTCTGGGGTTAATGCTCTTAAATCACACATCCTCCACCACTGCAGCCTCATCTCTACAGAAAACACACGGTGTAGCTCCATCCAGGCAGGGCAGGACTGAACCTCCTTTACTAGAACAGACTAGGGGGTCCTCTTGAAAATCTTTTCAGACCATTGTGAGACCAAGTGCACCAAGTCCACGTGTTCTGTTTGCTGTGTGAGAGAGACAGATCTCAAGTGACAGATTCATTATGTGAATTTAACTGGCACAGGGAAAACTCAGTTGTGATTTCCATGTAGGCTTAACAGGTTGAGAGTGATGAAGAGAAGCAGGTTAAATTTCAGCTTTGCCTCACCTGCTAAGAGACTGGAATGTTGTAATGTTGAAATTTTACTGTATCTTGGGTAATATAAATTTATACCCAAGACTATTTACACAAGGGGACAGAAAAGAGAGCCAGACAGATTTTTAAGATCTCATCTTAGTCTTGGTATCTGTTTGTTCTAAGCCAGATCTATCTTGATCTTTTCAGTCAAAGATGAGGCAGGCTTCAAATTCTAGAGTAATTTTTATGTGTTCTGGGACATAAAAATCAACACATCTGCTTTTAATTTTTCCGTCTTTTATCCACAAATATAGTTCCCAAATACAGGGGTACCAGCATGCTTTATTTTTAAGCCTTTTTTTGGTTTTTTTGGCTTTTTTCCCCCCAACAAGTCTTACCTTCTTCTGTTTGGATGCAGAACACCTGCTGGAACTGCTGTTTGCAGAATTACTGCATGGAATGTGAGTGTTTGCTTGGTCACACAACAGCATGCACATAAAAAGTGTAAGGATTTGGCCTTGTGCTTCAGCAACCTTCAAGCATCTCAACAGATCCTTTTTACACCTTTCTACACTGCTTTAACAAGAGGTTATTCCTTTTAGAAATGTAGGGCATTATGGCTCACTTTAACCCATCAGGATCCAGGAATTTACCCAGGACTCTCCCTTAAAAGAATTCTAATCTTAATTATTAGTGCATTGTCCGAAGCATCACAGAGTACTTGCTGAACATTATTTCCATTCCAATTACACATTTAGAAAGGCAGATTTTTAAGAATGCCATGTTTTCACACTTTGCATATTTGCTACTACCAATTGCTTATCAAGGAAAAGGCCTTTTTTTGGTACCATACTCATGCTTTATTAAAAAAAAAGCTACACAACGCTAAGAAAAAAATCAAATATACGTTACAAAAAACCTGCAGCTGTTCTCAAGAGATCTGATGTCACTTATAAATGCAAGTCAGCAGGTAAGAAATTAAATGATAATTTAACACTTCAGTTGCAGTACATCACCTGAACTTAACTGTCCAAAACAATCAGTCATTCTTATATTGACTGTTGATTGTAGCTACATAAACAATCATCTGTATCAACTGATTAGAAAAAAAAATCCCTGGAAAATTTAGAGATAAATGGAAAAATGTTAGGAGAATGTTACTTAGCCCACCTATAAACTTTTGCAGAAACTAAGAGATCTTTCTGGCTTTGCTCTCCTCTGGTTAACTGCAACTCCCATGCATAATTTAGAAATGTTGAAGTGTAAAGCTGCTAAATTCTGGTCAGTGAGAGCATTAAATTAGTACAGTATGGATCTATGTGTACAGCTGCCAACCATCTACACTAGTGCTGTGTCTTACTATCTCCACAGAAGTGTATTGTGCAAGTCTCAAATAACTTCAAAACACTCTTGAAACAGCCCTTATGTCACTGCTATGAGGTAGGTACTGTCCTTCCTTTGGAGAAGAAAAGAGAACAGACTCTCTACTGCTCAGAACATCAAGCACACTGAAAAACAGAACAACCAGCCTACTTTAGTATTTGACTTCCCTGGATTCAGAGCTCTCACCTGCAACATTATGTTTAGCTCCATGCATTCTAGGAATAACCAGTAAATGATACTTTTGATTACACCTTTTCCAAGCTGAGGAAGATGTTCAGCATAAATGTTCTAGAACAAGAAGAAGCACTGCCATCTCTAGTCTGTTCCATACAGCTGCACAGCCTACAATTTAGTCATTTTGTACATGGAGAATGAACCTCTGTCCTTTAGTCTGACAGCAGCCACTCTTCTTTCTCTGATTGAAGGATACTGGGGAAAAAAATGAACTGCTGCCAGAAGGCAGGCAGCACACAGAGGGCTACAGGTACCTCATGCAGTTCAAGGGTAGCCTAAATTAATGCTTTGCTGCCTCTGTAGATGTGAACTCTAAAGCTGCTTTTACTACCCCAAGTGCAGAATTGTTAGGTCTTCACAATTTTTTTGAGTAAGCTAAGGAGCTGTGAGAAGGGAGTTCACAGAGGTCCTTCACTCTAAGCCCATAATACATTTGCCCTCTAAAACCATATTAACATCTTTTACTAATAAAGAAATCCTAGCCCACATCTTTCACAGTTGTCACTCTTTTCAGAGCCCCCCAGGAGCAGTTGTGTGGCAGTGTAGTAAGCTGGCTGACAACTGGCAAGAATGCTGGATTATACACATTATATACATGTGCTGCCAAATGGAAATGGGTGGCATAGACAGTCAGAATTGCTGCTGTCTCATCTTTAAGTAGTAAAACTACACCCTACTCAGCTGGCAATAATAATAATATTGATATCCAGCAATATACCTGTGACACTAAGCTATCCCTGTTTAAAAACGGAGTAGAAAATTCAAGTACCAAAATAAAAGTTTCTAACTGACAGGATAAAGCAACACCCTCAATTTAAGAAAACTGAGTGTAATAGACTGGCTTATTCACTAGAAATAACACTAGAGATGCCAAAGCTCAGTTACCACTGCATGTTGGAATGTTACTGCTAAATTTCAACTACAGCAAATTCATGACAAACAAGTAATTAAAAAATGTTGACATTCATCATGAGCAGCAGTTGTGTACTGGCCCCTTATGAACTGCTTCTGGCTAAGAAGGTCAGCATGAACCATCTACAGTGAATGCCAAGTTGTATCCTCAGAAAGATGGACCCTTGCTACACCTGGACTTTCCCACCACTGGTTCCAGTGCAAGCTGTCGTCTCTCATCTTTCATGCTCAGGACTTAAGCATTTGGTCAGCTACTGAGTGCAGAGAAGAGAGCTCAGCCCTTCAAATACTTACTTCTTATTTGTACAAATAAAACTCGGATATTACAAATTAATATCCTCTGTTCTGACCCTTTGTCTTTTTTCCTGGCATAGCACTGTATCATCACCACCCCCTCAAAGAGTACCTTTAAATCTTGGGAAGATTTAAGAGTATACAGTTCAAGATGACCTATTAAAGAAGGTGAAAAAACCCCTCTCAATGCCAGGTTAGAGACATAATGCAAGAGAGGGAACTTCCAAGATCAGTGCATCAGGTGCTGCAATCACTATGGGGCTTTAGCATTTATCCATAAACACTCTGTTGAATCAATGCAAGCTGGAATACAAGCCTGCAAATCTACCACAGAACCAGTCAGATTATATCACTAAAGGCAAATAAAGCTGTTCCACACAATTTGAGTGGAGACACCCCTTATGAGGGCAGCATTCAACTGTTTCCTAAATTATCTGACTGACAATTAAGCAACATTAACTGCAAAAAATATTCTAGCTGTATTTTCAGGAAGCTGAACAAAGCATCTCTTCCACACCAGTACAAGTCATGAACATCTTCATAGTTCATTCTGGCAAAGTGTGTAACAAAACAGTACCAGCACAGGTAGTTTCAGAGCCTAGATGCTTCAAACACACTGTGGCAGGACTTGGAAGGATCACTCAGCATTTATCGGCTCAGAAGTTCAGTCCCTGCAGACCAAGTGTGGAACTAAAAGGGCATTTTCACAGGTGTGGATCAGAAAAGGGAGGAAATGACAACAGAGGCCTCAAATCTATGCCTCTTCCTGAACTCAACAAGCTTTCAGATAGCATTCAGACAGAGGAAGAGAGGCAGCTGGGATGCAAACAGTTCACGCCTTGTCCAAGCAAACTGGTGTTCTGCATATTGGCTCTTTTCCCTGTCAGTTCATTCCTGAATACAATGGATGTGGATCAATACCTCAGTACCTGATAATCATGTAAGCCACAAAAGGAAATCTTGTTTTAATTCTGCATACTTGACTTTGATTTTTTCTGCTTGACTACTTAACCAATGTGCAGCTAGTGATGAATATGCATCTCTGTCACTGGTTAAGAAAGACAAAGTGAAAAAAACCTCAGACCAATGTACTGACCAGTGTAAAGATGACTCAGATTTAAAAACTGTAAAGGGTGGATTAAATAGTTTGCCAATAAAAAGAATTATTTGAAGCCAACTGTTTTTCAAATTCAGTTTCAAGTGTGTACAGCAAATCCTTGTAAAGCTTTTAAAAACATAAATTGGCATTTTGATACGTATGACATTCTAGTTCTTAGGAGAGAGAACCAAGAACTCACTGAAAAGATGTTTTGGCTTATTCAACAGTTCCTTGAGTAAACATTGCAGAACTACCACTATAATCTGAATACCTAAGATGCTGGCACGATTCAATAACTACCCATTTTACAAATCTGGTATAAAAAAGAAATTTATGTAGTAATACCAATTCAGCACATAAACTCCATGCTTCACAAGTTCTGCTGCTGTGCAAGAGTCTTCCTAGCATCTATGCAGCTAAGTTCAGATTTTTAGGTCACTGCATGCCCAGATCAAAACAGCAGCAAAATATCTACCACTACAAGCAGCTATACCCAATTGTGCCTTTAGAATGAAAACTATGCAGAAGTTGAGATGATCAGTGCCTGGCCACTGAGACAGGACCACACACAAACCTCAGTGTGCGCACCTCGTAAAGAGTAACGTTACTTATTGAACAAGAACAATGCATTCAGGTTCTGATACAGATATGATACAATCAAGACAGATTAAAGTCACCAGACATTCAGATTAGGGAGAGGAGAAAAATCCTTCAATGACAATGCACAGATGACAAGCCAGCATTACAAAGAACTCTAAAGGCACATTTCAGGTAACATGTTTCTGTTAAGACCAACCGCTTACACACGCAGGCACAAATCTTAATGGCTACCTCCCCCCGACCCCCAACAATTAAAAAAAAAAAATTAAAAGAGAAGTGCATTTTCAGTAATATTAACACCATTCAGTTAATCTGTTCAGTCCAAATGTTTAGCAGTATTTTCCTTATGGTGATATGAGTTCTCTGCACTACTCCAATCCAAAAATAACCAAACAGGCAGAATTAGTAAAGGTTCAACTGTTGCACAAGTTAACATTACTCATCAGAGCCCACTGGTCTCTTCTGTGCCCTCTTGTAGGGCAACCTCCTCGGGGAAGCTTTATCTAGATTAAAAAGAAAAAAAAAAAAAAAAGGAGGTAGTTGCATCAATTGCAATTGTTACATGAGCATGTATTTTTCTCCTGCCCAACACAAGACAAGCTGCCCTTCTAGTGCAATGCATCACCACAGAGAAGCCAGTTCCAACAACTTGTTAAGGCTTTTGAACTACCAGCACCCTTAACAGAAGGTAACAACAACAACAAAATATTTCTATTCTATAACATGCAACAACAGGGTAAGGTTCCTTCTATTTGTCAGTTACTAAAATGCAAAAAAACCCAAACCCAAACCCCTATGCCATTCCTATGTGAAACTGCAGGTTCTGCTGCGTAGAAAAATTTCATGTTCAGTAATTACACTTTTAGAAAGTTAAATCAATTATTTCAATGACCACTGCCTTGAGTTTACATGCCTGAAGAATGTAAGACTGACTCTTCTTTAGACAGCTATGTCTTGCATATCGTATTTCCAAATTCATACAGCTAACAGCAGAAGTAAAGTGTCTTTGTTGTGGAAAACTGCACTTTTCCAGGAAGCATCCAAATATGACTGGATGATCTTTAAGGCCCCTTCCAAACCAAATCATTCCCTGGTTCTATGATTATTGCAGAGAAGCTTCAATACTGTGCATGAGGTGCTGAAGTGATTGCTAAGTGCATGTGGTTTCTAATTTTCTTAAACAGAACAATCTCCAATAACTGTTTAGAGTATGTGCAAACACAAGGAGCAGTCATCAAGCCCTCACAGGCCAATCAGTATAGTATGAAGTGTCAATAACAAAAAAGTCAACAATATCCGAGAACTTGAAGGTCATGTATTTAAAAGAATTCTAGTGTAGAGTTCTAACTGAAACTAACCTGGAGCTGAGAATACCACAGTTAAGAACAACATAACCATTAGTTTTCCCCAAACTTCCAAAATTAAACTTGCAAGATATGAATATCTATTTGACTTAAGAAAAGGATGGTGGTGGGGCCCAAACATTACCAGAGTGTGAACCCTTTTAAAGTCAGCTTGCTCCTTAGCAAAAAGCAGCATTTAGACTGTCAGTTTTTCTTGCTAGATTGAGGCTTTTCAAATTCCAGTGTCTAGATTTTATACTATTCTAGTGTCTCACAGAAGAAAGTGTACAAGAAAGCTTTCATCTTCACAAGTAAAGCACTAGTCCTTATACTTATGTTGTGGAAGTATTCTTAAAAAGGGTAAAGGAACTAAAAAAGCACAAAGTCATCAACTCCTGGCTCAAGTTCATATCACACCTAAGGCCTCTAACCCTTCTGCACCAAATGAAGCTCAGGCTATGCCTGCTTATTTGATCAAACAGCAGTCTTTGCCAAGTAAGGGTAGCTTACAAAATGCACGAAAACATAAATTTACAAGTATATAAAATGGATGCCATTGCATGCATCTGTTCTGCATCTTTCACTGCTCATGCTACATCACCAGTCACAGCATGCACGAAGCTGTATTTCTATCCATGCCTAATGATCACATGGACAACACATTAAGCGCTTTCCATTTTCCAGCTCATGAGAGTCTGCCTCACCTCTTCTACTCTGCACTGAAGCCATGGGAAAGCAAAAGAGAAGAAAGAGAAGTTAGAAATATCCACAGTCTGAAGAAATCAGATACTGGGTTCAGTGTTGGCATTTCAGGTATCAAGCAGAACTTTTGGATTTGCAAAGGACATCAATAACAAGTATTAATGTGGCTTTAGTTAAAACACACTCCTAATGCTTACTTAAGACTTTGGTCTATAGGCAAACTTCCAAACAACTTACAGAAACTCTGAGATGACAGCTACTTTCTCCTATTTAAACCATCTTTGCAATCCAGGTTTTGACTAGAGATCTCACACTGTTGAAAAATATTCTACAGAACAAACTGTAAAAGTCACCAATAGTCATTATTTTATCAACCAATGAAGTTTGTTCTCCAAGGAATAGGCTGCTAAAGTAATCATCTAATCCTTAAGCACAGTGCTTGAGACAATGTTATTCCCTAGAAGATATATTCTCTTCTAAGAAATTGATATCAGCTACTTACTCAGTTAAATTAATTGGTCAAGTTAAGTTTGCTATGGTCTAGTTTGTGAAAAGCAGACTACTTACTTATTTGATTTAAAGTTTCTTGGGGAATCCAGCTCATATCAACATCGTTCTGATTTGATGTTCCCATCTCTACTTTCTGTACCGGTCTTTTCCTCTGAAAATTCAGGAAAGAAGGAAGATTTTTCTTTTAAGTAAGACTTGGACAGCACAAGTATTAGAAATTACTAGAGATGCTACATTTACTGAATTACAATTATTTCACTAAGGTACAAACTTAAGGCTAGTCAATGTACAGAGCTGTCGTAGCAATTTAATCCCTTTAGCTTTGTACTACCACTTGTAACACCTTACAACACTTATTCCACACAAAGGCACCGAGATTTCATGCATACCTGGGCAAATTCATTATACCTTTTACTAATGATTAGTCAAACTTTGTGATGACCACTTTCATTTTGCTTTCTCAGATTAGCACAATATTCTCACATGTGACCTGACCTTGCAAAACAATCAACATTATGACAAAGCTTTGCTAAGAACTAAATAAAGGACTGACAGCTGTTTTTCCTCTGAAGTCTGACCTGGATTACACTAATAGGCAGAAATAGAGAGCATGGGGAAAATCCACCCAGTAAATACTCAGTCAGTAGACACAGACATCCAGTGACTAGAAGCTATTCCAACTCAACCACTTCAGTGTGGAGCCAAAGGGCAGACCCAAGGGGCATGAGCTCTGCAATCAGAGTATCTTCAACTAGGAACAATTTTTAAGAATGCTCCAGTTTCCCCAGTAACCTCTAAGGTTCTATAAATAAATCTACCTTTACCATCATATGCCAGAAGCAATCAGTGAATTGTTTTCTTTTCACATCAGAAAGGTCTCGTATTAACAAGTCCACAGACAAACACGCTACCCACCTTCCTCGACTCTAGCAACTGATGTAGGCCAACAATGACCAGCAGACCAAGTCCAGCCAGAAACATGTACATGAAGATCCTTTAAAAAACAGTTTAAGAAAACATTCACTAAAAATGTCAAGTTTTGAAGACAGTTTATGAAGAGGGATAGAAATTAAGCCTAACTTTGGCCACACATCCACACAATCTTTCCCAAGAACTTCTCTAGGGGGCAAGTGGGGAAAACACCCAAGGAATCTGAAACTAAAGTTCTAAGGACTATCACGTAATTATTCTGACTTGGATTTTAGAAACTGCAATCATAAGTTTAACTCTGAACAACAGAACATTTGAAAAATGCTGTATAAATTAGAAAAATGTTAAATAAATATTGAAATTTAGTAACTTCTAGTATTCTTTTGCACTACCATGAAGTTTCAAGATATTGGGTCACAGGCAATATTTAGGTCTGTGACAGCTTTAATCACTTACAAAACCTTTATAAAATCACTTAAAACCCTTACAAGTCTCTTAGCATGCTATTGCAAAGCAAGTACTGTTAGGACACTACTAATTTGCAATAGAGCTTTGAAAGCCCTTGCTTATCTTGCTCTGTGTTCCACAGTTAGAATTCCACCTACAAAATCAATTTTTCTAACCTGTACATTTGGGTTTGTTTCAAGAATTTTATCTGAAATATCTGTTGATACTTAGCAAGAGGTAAACCTAAGTAATAGCTAAAATTATTTGGAGATTAAAGAATTTACAGGCAAAGAACTTATTTGGAGCTGAACATTTGAACTCTCATTTATGATAAAGGAAATTACAGAGTTAAACTAAACAAGATACTATTGAAATACCTGCTATAGGGCAGTTATCTGTTCACAGGACATTCACACAAACTGATTCTAGTATTTAAATAGTTTTGAGAGCTCCTGTTTCAGAATATTACACATTTTCACGTGAGCAACTGTTCTTTACTTTGTACCACTGTATTTGAGAAATTTGAGCTATTTCTTTTGGATGACCTTTTCTAAAAGGAAGCTTGTTCAAGAGGCAATTTCTACCTGTGGCAGGACAATTCACATATTCAGCATTGTCTACAAGTATTTCTGAAGATTAACTTTTTTAACGCACAGCTTCACTTAAAATTCCATTCCAGTGCTACAACATTTAAAAGCATTTTAGCACAGCATATGCTTGAACGATATTTGATGTGTCAGACCTACCTAAGTCTTGGAAAAACATCATCCCTGAAAGAAACCTACTAGAGACAGGGGTTAGAGAAACTCAGTCGTTCTTTGCTGTGCTATTTGGTACTCCAAATACATATTTTGGTTTACGCAATCTTAGATCACACCACAGTGTTCCAGAAGAAAGCTATTCCAGTCCTGACAGCAGGACCCACAGCCTGGTACTAGGGACTCTCTGCATCTTTTAACTCTTAGGAAAAAGCACAGTAGCATAACAGAAGTTTAACACCTTTGAATTGCTATGTAGCTGTGTAACATAGGGTCCTATTCCAGGCTTAAGCCCTCTGAGCTAAAGCACATCTGTAAACTTCTCACTGACACAGTACCAGTCCTGAAGATCCCCAATAATAACAGATCTTAATTTGGGGAAAAGTTCATATTTTCAGTCATCAAATGCTGCTGCATCATAAACAAAACACAGCAGGCCTAACATTCAGTAAAATGACAATACAGGAACTATTTTCACTGGCATCACCAATAACCTGTTCTACCAGTGCACCAACTAAACCCAGATCTCCAGTCTCCTTACGTTTCTCCATCCAGCCCATCTTCTTTTTCAATAATTGTAACAGTTTGATTGAAGACAGCATCTTGAAAAACGTTGCCCTAGAACAAAGTTTGTACATAATATTTTTAATTCATTTCTTGAATACATACACAAATGTTTACCTTTTTCCATGTTCTTGGAGAAATTCTAGAAAGCAGCAACTCCTGTACAAGACTTTCTTAAGGTTATGAGCTGTGCTAGTTTCACTCAACACATAAAAGCACAAATGTTTTCTTGCCTACTATGGCTCTAAGGCACTCCAGCTTCCACTGCTGATACAACTTTAGGTGCATGTAGGCAGTCACTTGCTATGCTTATGTATCTACTGATTTGCTTAAATACTACAGAGGCTTTCACTATTTGGAGAGGTACTTGACTAAGTAGTTCCCTCCTGACACCTCCAGATGAACTAGAAAGATTCAACTGAATCAGAGCATCAGGCTTACATTTGCATCTCTGTAGTTGAGATTGATAACCAGGCCGAAAGGACGACCACCCATAGGCTCAGCAGGGATGAAGGAGTACTCAAACGTGGCTTGTCTCTGTGGGGGAACCACTGTGTTCAGAGAGAGAGCTGTGAAGTTCTGGATGTAAAACTGGTAGTCTTGAGGGTACCGGAAAGAAGCATCCAGAGACTCGACAATGAAATCCTCCGTGCCCTTATTGGTGAAGCCCACCAGAAATTTTACAATGTTGTTCGCTGGAAAGTCTGAAACACACACAAAAAATATTCAACCATTAGAAACCTCATGCACCACACACAGCCAATTCTAAACAGACAGCATCTAGACCAGACTCTGTGGGTTCAGGGCTTCACTGTTTTAGGCAAACACTGGTGTAGTCTAAGCAACAGTAAAGAGAATGGTAGACTAGCAGACGACTCTTACCTTCACCTTTCACAAATAAGATGGTTGTATCAGCGCTAGGTGAGGCTTTAGGTTCTCCTGACAAGTCTTCTTCCTCTTTTTCTTCTGTCTAAGACAAGAGACTTTTTTGAAAAATCCTATAATGAACAGTGAAGCAAAAACCATACTTGGTTCATGAGAATCCCATGTGTCAAAGCATGCAACAGTGGCAAGTATTTGTAGCAAATCCTGCTTTTGCAGGATTAGCACAGTCTGTTCTCCCTCTAGATTTGACGAGCAACCCTTTCAGCATTTATCTTTCCACTTGTTATATCTGACACAGTGACTAATCTGAACTACATTTAGCTCTATTGAAGGGTTTAGAATCAAAAAGCATCAGTAAGGCTTCTGTTTGGAGGTGGAAGGAACAGAAGAGAACATAAATGTTAAGTGCTCACACCTAAGCTATTTCTAGTTAGAAAACAAGTATTTCCAAAATAAAGACAGTCATAAAACAGAGGAGTTACCTTCCCTACAGGGAGTGTTTATGGCAGCTTTCTAGTCAGTTTTAATTAGTTAAGTTTTATGTATCCCTGGAAATGGCTAGGCTATTGGAACTACATAAGTCTGTGGACTCACTTGTTCAAGTTCACCTTGTGATGATTCACTTTTTAATTTGACAAATGCAAGCATTAAGGCTTATTTTCCACACGGGGATCATGGGATCATCACCATCCCCAGCGAACAAAAACAAGGCTGGCCCAGAACTGAACTGTCTCAGCTAATGGCTAAACAACCTCCTGAAGCACTGGAAATCCTACAGGATCAGTCGTACACGTACCATGAACTAGAGAACCACAGCTGAGCATGCAGCATCTTGATTCCAAGACACTATGAAAAACCCTATCTTTTATTTCAGTGCCAAATTAAAGAAACTGCCTAAAAAGCACCATGTTTTGTACCTGAGTCATAGACTAATTATTAAAAGAAAGTCACATCCAAAATGTGACTCTAATAATATTCTGTCAGTACTGACATAGTATACCTTCTACAACTTAGCAAAGCTGGTCAACCATAAGCTCACTGACTTAACAACAGCAGTAAAGTCTCACAGAATTAAGCAGCACTTTATCAAATCTCCATTTTTATTACACGTCTTCTCCTACTAATGTCCCAAACTTCCTTAATATACATCAGAGGTTTGAGAAAATTTTGCACCACTCTAAGCCCACTAAGTGTCTAGCAAGCCTAAGAATCAACTGCTATAACCAGATCACAAACTATGTAAAACATTTAACTTTTCTGTTTGGGATTTTTGGGTAATTTTTTGAATTTGTGTTGTAAATTTAGTTAGCTGTATTTTTTTTAACAAGGGTTTGAGAATTCATTCTGAGCCTTAACTAAGAACCAAGATTCTGTTGTCCCTTAGAAATTAATATCAAAGAAGCTAGAATGAAGTAGTTCTACCCCTCAATGTTCTTCTCAGTTTACTGAGGTGCAGCTTCATATAGAAAAGGACTACAGAGGGCTCCTACAAGAATGTGGTTCTCTCACTTGGTGTGGGGTTGGGTTTTTTTGTTGTTGTTGTTTTTCGGGTTTTTTGTGGCCTGCAGTTTTGATAGTCAGAAATCAGGTTGTCCCCACGTGGTTTTTCAACTGATAACTAAGAAAAAAAAGATAAATCCTTCTGACACTGAACACAAGTTTAATCGGATACATGGAAACAGCTACCCAAAAAAAGCAATGTAAGTACACTCAATTATTTATGTTATCCAGCTTCAAGCACTTCTGGTCTAATTCATACTTTTGAAATAACATTCATGTACAATTACCAAGTCTGTTGGCTCATCTTCTTCAACTTCAGCTTCATCATCTTCATCTTCTACTACAGTATCTTCCACAGCTTCCTCATCTTCTGTAGCATCTTGAGCTGCAACTAATAAACCTGAGCCTGCCAAAACAAAATGCAAACACAAGAAAATCTTTTAAATGTCTAGTTAACCAATAAAAAACTGATATTTAAGTACAATTCTCAAACTAATGTTTGAGGAACTTCTTAAAAACCTGTCCAACATAGTGTTTTGAAGCCTCAGTTGCAAAAGTCTAATATTCAAAAGATGCCTTTGTTGATCTTTCAGCCTTATTCCTTCACTGAAAACTTTCTCACTTCATCTGCCACTAAGTTCACACCCAAAAATTTACAGCTGGACGACAAAAAGTTCAGCATTCACACAGCAATGCCTACAGTGCAGAGGGCAACCAACTTACCTTAAAAGCTATTGTTCAATTTTTGAACACATTAATGTATGAAAATAATTTAATTTTGCCATTACAGAAGTGAAAATAAGGCATTGCAATTGCCAGGAAATTAATTTAGTATGTACTGTTGCTTCTAAGACTAGCAAGTCTAATACGTTATAGGCACACTGATAACAGAATGCTTTGAAAGGTACCTAAAAAGTTTCTCTTTTTTCTGTACCTATTTTCATTCCAGTTTTGAAACATAAACAATGTCTATTTTACTGTGATCTCCTCAATATCATATATAGCCATATATCCAACAGAGCCACAATACCAGTCAGAAAAGAAACGTGTCCTAGAGCAAGGCTCCAAGATAAGTGCAATCTGACAGTCCACTGCCTCTTGGCTTTCGTTTAGCCAAGCCTCATACATTCAAACTCTGGGCAAATATGATTAATAAAAATATTGGCCACGGGACAAAGTTCTGTCTGTTGGCAGTTCAGAGCACATGCAAGCAAGGCTGAGATCTACAACACGTGCACGAAACTACAGGTTTGGGTTTTTTAATAAACGTAACATTTTCTGAATATGAAACAGTAGAAATGAATGGATGACTGATTTGCATGGGTCTGAAAAAAGACATAGCTGCTATAAATACAAAATTTAAAATAAATATTTCATAATTTTCATGGGAAATAGGAATCCTGGAGCAGGACTAGTGTATCCAAGGTCTGTGACTAAGTGCCAGAAAGAGCAAACACAACCTCTCTTCTGAAGTGTCTTCAGAAGGCACACTCAAACACTTTTGCTCGACCATGTGCAATACTTAAGCTAAGCCTTAACTGCCGTGATTTCATTTGATGTTTTAGGTTTGTGTGTAAAAAAAATTAATTGCTACAAAAATTCGTACAAATAGAGCTGGGGAGGCTTAAATTAAAAATGAACGGCTTACGGACAGGCTTTGCCATCTGCCGCCCAGAACACCCTTAGACCCCTTACGGTCTTTGCGAGGGATGTCAGAGGGGCTGATGATGTGGCACCAGCGGGAACGGAGAGCTCTGGGAAGGGACTCGCACACGGAGCGTGCTGCAGCCCGCCGCAGGAGCCGGCCGACAAGCCCTCCCCACCTCTCCTGCCTTCCCAAACTTAGTAGTAGGGAAGCAATTTCCAGATCGTGAATCAGATAACGCCACAGCGTAAACAGAGATTAGCGCTCCTGGTTGTCGCCAAGGACACTCGGGGGGTGGCGGCAGACGAGGTGGGAAGGCAGGGTGGCAGCCAGCGCATCTGCTAGGGAATGTGGGACCCAGCACCGCGGGCGAGCGGGGAGAAGGGCGAGAGCGCTGCCACCACCTCAGGCGGGGCTCTCCGGCTCTCCCGCGCCGCTGTCGCGGCCGGGCCCGAGGCCGGTGCCCGCAGGGCCCTGCCCGACACCGCGGGTCTCTGCGCCGGGCCGGGCCGGAGCGCGGCCTGCGCCCGCCAGGCGCCCTCGGACGGGGCCGGGCCCCGCAGGCACCGCAGGCACCGGGCCGGGCACCGGAGCCCCGGCGGCCACGTGCGCGGGCGGCCGGGGCGATGAATGAGCGGCGCCGCCGCCGCCTCCCGGCGGAGTTTCCGCAGGCCGGGCCGGAGCGGCTCCCCCTCCCCGCTGCGCCGCGGAGATCCGCGGAGATCCCCGCTCACAGCCGCTCACGGCCGCTCACGGCCGCCAGCCCCGCTCCCCGCGCCCGGGCAGTCACGGCCGCTCGCCCTCACCTGTGCCGCCGCGGGCGCCCCCGAGCAGCAGCGCGGCGGGGAAGACGAGCAGGGCGAACAGCAGCAGCTGCGACAGGCGGCTCATGGCGACGATGATGATGATGATGATGATGATGATGATGATGGCGAAGGCCGAGGCGACCCGATCCCTCCCGTGCACCCTGTCCCGGTGCTGGCTGCCGCGGCGGGATATCTAAATGGCGACGGCGGGCGCTGGGGCTGGAGCGGCAGCTGGAGCCGCCTCCCCCCGCTGCTCCATCCGGGGCCGCGCCCGCCCCGCTCCGCCCCCGCGGACGTGGCTCGGCCGGGCAGGAGGCGCGGCGGCCACGTGAGCGCCCCGCGGGGCGGCGCTCCCGGGCGAGGGGCGGTGCTCCCGGGCGAGGGGCGGCGCTCCCGGGCGAGGGGAGGTGCTCCCGGGCGAGGGGAGGTGCTCCCGGCCAGGGGCGGCGCTCCCGGGCGAGGGGCGGCGCTCCCGGGCGAGGGGCGGCGCTCCCGGGCGAGGGGCGGCGCTCCCGGGCGAGGGGCGGCGCTCCCGGCGACGCGCCGGCAGCACCGGGCCTGCCGTGCCGGGAGCCCTGGGACAGCCCCAGGCGCGTCGGGACGTCCTCGATCCTCTGCAGCGCCAGGGACTGGGCTTGGACGATCCTCGTGGCGTTGCAAAATGAGGGATTTGAAGATGTAATCTGTGAAACTGCAGCTAACAAGCAAGCTCTGTGTGATGTCCGGGTGTTAGAAAGACAAATTACTGTTGGTAGAAGGACCGTGTTGAGGTTTAGGCCTTGACGTGCTGCAGTGGTCTCAACCCTGGGCAGAGCCTGGGAAGAAGTATTAGCAATAATAGTGGACACGAAGAATGCAGAATTGACAGGCCACAAGGACGTTTGGCAGAACTCCCAAAATAAGTAAGAAATTTAATAAACCCAGAAACTGTGCTGAATCAGCTCTGAGTGGATAAAAGGCAATTCTGGCAGGTGGAGATCGTGATCCACTCACGGACCACCGAGCCCAGAAACCCCCGGACTCCTAACAGAGCAGGATTAATGAGCATGCGGATTAATTAGCGTGAGAAGTGAGAGACTCATTAACCAATAAAAGATAGAATACTACTTAATAAGAGAAATATGTAACTTTTAGATAATGAACATTAATGCCTTCGTTTGTTAAAATGTATAAATAGTGAAAAGTTTGGATAGATGGTTTGCTTGATTTGTGGAATAGCGCTGAGCACCCAGGCTGGAGCAACTCTGTAAAAAGTTGAAAAAGTTATCCATGTCTCGCTCAAGTGAGTAATTATTGGCTTATTGCGCATCAGGTAACGAGTCCAATTTTTTCTGGACAGCAGTGGATCCCTTCCAACTCAGAATATTTTGTGATTCTGTGGAAAAACCAAGGGTAAAGTGTATTACTGAAACAAAGGTGCTATCGAAATCTTGTAATTCCATGTTGCTCTAGAATAGCTGGTTTGGAGTCATACGGTTTAATTGAAAGTTTCCCAAAGCATGATAGACAATGAATATGTTAGGGATACATTGCCTTTATCTCAGTAGACCTTTTGTTAAATGTGATGCAAGGGATGTAAAAATGGAGAGCTTTCCAAAGCCCTACAATCAAAACATTCAGTGAAAATAAAAATGCCAAGGTCCAAACCAGCCTCCATGCTTTCTCTTTTCTCCCACAGTTTATTCAGCAGTTTGCATACAGGATAAAATGAAACAAGAGTAGCATTAAGATACATTCTGTATTTTGAGGCAGCTTTAATTTGTCGTTTGGGCATCTGCAGCTTGCTCTTATGGCAAAGGGAAATGTACTCTTGAGGCTTTCATTTTTCATTTTCACTCATTTGATTTTGAACCTGCAAATTACACTAAAAATTATCAGAAGTAACACTTCTAGCTAAGATTAATCTTATTTTAACATGCTGAAAATGTTACTGAAATGCTGTTAAGTATTGACTAAAAGTGACATGTAAGTATGAACACTAGAAAACCTTCCTTGCTACTGGTAAAAATATTTTTAGTCAGATAATATCCACCCAATGGTATAATATTACTTTTTCTGTAAAGGTCTTTCACCAGGTGGTGATGTCTTTATCCTAGTTGTGGCTTGGTTGTTTTGGAGGAGTTTTTTTGCAGGGAGGAAAGCAGCTGATTATTTTTTCCTCGGGAGACTGAAAGAATACTGTCATGCTGTAGGAGGTTTCCTATAAAGCACTGCAGGATCTGAAACATTTTGTGTCTTCTACACAGGGACTATGTACTTTAAGTGCTGCTTTTCCATCTGAGATAGCTGTTCTTGATGTTACTAATTAATTAGCCTGTATGGTGCTCTTACTGGGTTTGTATGTTGTGGGGGCATAGAAAGGTGTTAATTGAAAGTGTATCTGAAACTAATTGTGGTACCTTGAGTAGCTTCAGCAACACTGCCAAGCCAAGGCTGACTCCAGTGTTACATCTGGACCTAAAAGCCTATTAGGCTGCATTCTTTTGTGCTAAATATTCTACCCATATTAAACAAGTTATAGTTTGAAAGAAAAGTCCCTATGAAAACCTAAAACAAGCTGTGGAGACTTTTTTTCTTTTTGCATGGACTGCTCCGTGTGTTAATTCACAGGCATAAAATAAGTGTTGACAATAAGTGCTACTGTTGTGACATTGAGCTTTGATATCTGTTATGTTGGATGCTAATTCTGAGAAGACTGGTGTTCACTCAGAGCTCATGTTGCCCCTGGAAATGTGATTGCAGTCACGTACAAGCATTGTATCCTTGCATTTAAGGGAGGATTTTCAGAAGTTACACTGTTACAAGGAGATGTGCCTTCAGTTTCATAACATGTATTACAAAAAGGGTGAGCATTCCTAGTCTGTGATCTGTAAATAATATTTACCTTACATTTCCATTTTGAACTTCTTAAGTGACTCTCCCAGATGTGTTGTTTCCTCTTTGAAGATATCAGCAAAAGGCAAATAACTGTTTATGTAGAGACTTACTGTTTTTGCTGTCAGTACTTGCTTTAGGCATGGCCAAGGATTCAAGAATCAGCTGGAGTGCCCCTTCATTATTTATTCAGTGTCTTCTATGAGAGATGAGTTCAGCAAAGCACTTTTAGGAGCAGTGCCACACGTGCAGTCCTGGCCTGTTTTCTGCTTCCTGTTTCTCACTTTTGCACGGCATAACAAGATGTGGCAGACAAAAGCTGGCTGCAATAACATCTGACTAGGACAGAGATCTTGCTTGTATTGTAGAAGGAAATTTTGTTGGGACAATCTGGAGGATCATTTCTTCATTTGCTCCCTGAGTTTTCCTGGAATTTTACATGTTAGCAAAATGTTTGGAGGGCTTTTTTTTCTTAGTTGTTTTTCTGTGGACATTGCTGTAGGTGTTAATATGCAGCTGCTCCCACGTGCCGAGAACTCCATCCTTCCCAGTTCTCTTCAGGTTCAGGTCAATGCAACAGTTTTGATAAGTAACCCCCTATTCCAGTGCACCCCAAAAAGGTAACTTGTTATATTTTCTTGCTATTTTTTTTTCTGAAACTTTTCTAGGGCTTACAGACAAGGTCATTTTTTTTTTGCTTTCAGAAACTGTCAAAAGTTCTAAAACTTTTCTCTTATAGTTGATGACTTTGTACCCTTACAATATTACATCATGCCCACTGAAATCAGAAGATAGAATATTACTTTAAAAAAAAAAGGTATCAAGATTTATCTCTTCATTACTTTTTGTAGTCCAGAGAAATAATTCTGTGGTTATTGAATTTTGAGGGGGTTTTTTTCCTTTTAATTTCTGTAGTACTTTTCAAAATTGCAAGCAGTTACTGTATGTGGTAGTTATTGATAATTCCAGTGAGAATCTCCCACTTAGACCTGTCAAGCTGATATAATTCTTTCTCACCATTGATTATTACTGCAGGGAATTAACTTATTTGAAATTGATGCAGGCAGAAAGGGTTCATGCAGTAACCCTCATCCCTGGAAATCCTGTCAGCTGCTTCTGGTGGTAGTACAGGAGAAAAAGCAGTGTTCACAGGACCTCTTAATGAGATCTGCCAAATTTTTGCCTGAATTGTGGTGGTTCTTTGAAGGTTGATGCTTTCCCAAGTTTTTATTCAGGAAGGAATTTTAGCTACCCTATTGCTGAAAATTGACTCAGCCACACACAGATTCTATATTTTATCTAAGAAAAAAAAAAAAAAGGAGTGGGATACCTCTCTGGAGATCTCTCTCACAGAAATATATGGGAAATTGTGTTCCACAAAGCTGACTAAATAATTACATGCTTTTTTTGAGAAACGGAAAAAATCAAATGAAAACTCTAATAGTCTAGATAAATTTGTCATTACTAACCATGATTTCTTAATCAGATTTGTGGATTCCATATGCTCCATATGATAGTAACAGGAAAGAAACTTCAGAGCTCCATTGGCCTTGTTCAAGGTTGCCCAGCTTAAGACTCTGTGCAACTCTTGGGTTGGGGTGATGGTTTTGCAATATATACAACTTAAAGCTTACAGAGTATTTTTAGCCACAAGATTTTTTTATCTTGCCTCTGCATGAAGAGTAGAAACAAAGTTGTTGACATCAAAAGATAAAAAGCTATTTTTATTCTACACTGGAAGTTAATTATTGCTACTAATTCAGTGATAGGTTGGCTGTTTGGTGCATTTGTGTCATTGTGCACGTGGATTTCATATGTCCAGTCTTTCTCACCCAGGGAGTGAACTCCATATACTACAGCAGTATTTATTAGCAGCACTGAGTATATCCAAACAACCTCCAATCTCTTGGTTTTACCATTGTGAGTATTGTCACATATGGTAAAAGCAAAATTTTATCTTAAGCCTGAAGTACAATAGGGAAATAAAATATGGCCAGTAAAAGAACATGTATGTGTAATTGCATGTGGAGTAATTAATAAGTAAGAAAGCCATCTATGGTTAAGCTAGAGTTGTCAGTGTTAAAGAAAAAAAAGAAGAAAATTGAAGAATAATTTCTAGATGTGACACTTCATGCTATGAGAAATGAACAAAGCAGATCTGTTTTCTTTGTGAGTGACTTCTACATCTCTAATCATTATTGGAGTGCATCTAGAATATTGTGTCCAGTTTTGAACGTTTCCCAACCCATGCAACACACAGACAAAACTATCTGCAAGCTTCTGCAAAGCTGAAGAAAAAGAGAAGGTAACAAACTATACGACATTTACATTCTGATCCTTTCATTCCTTTTCCCCTTGAAGAAGTAAAAAAAAAGTTCATTATCTAAACTTTTTATTCCCTCGTGTCTTGGGTTATGTAACAAAAAAAAATGTGCATTCTATTTCATCTGTTGAAACCAGTTGGGGAGATGTTTTTCTTTCCTTTATCTCTTGTAAGTCCAGGGGGGAGGGGGGTGGATGCCTTCTGTTAATGGCCCAGCTGTTAAAACCAGGGGAGCAATGTTCCCTCCAGGGGGATATCTGCTGTTAATGACCCATTACGGCTCACCAATGACTGATAAAATTAAATTATTCCATTGTGATGTGCTCCACCCAGTGGGAGGAGCCAAGCATTCCTACCTGGATAAAACCTGAGATTCAGAACAACAGAGCATCCTCTTTTCCACTGGATTCTCAGAGGAAGACCAGACTCATCTCACCGCCATTTCAGGATCATCTCTACTCCAACAGAACCACATCTGTCACTCCAGGAGGACTCATTTGAACTGCTTCCAACACCCTGGCCAACAGGGTGTCAGGTCATATTCCTGACTCTGTCAGGGTTTTCTAGGACTTTTCTTTGTTTGCTTGTTTGTTTGTTTTTGTTTGTTTGTTGGTATTACTGCATTTGCATTTTTAATACTCCTAGTAGAGAACTGTTATTCCTATTCCCATATTTTTGCCTGAAAGCTCCTAATTGCAAAATTTGGAGAGATAGGGTTTTACATCCTCCATTCCAAGGGAAACTCCAGTTTTCCATGACAGATACCTGTCTTTCCAAACCAAGACACCTCGTTTACTTGAAATAGTAAATTGCAAAGTGTTTCATCAGTGCTTGAAATTAGATTATTGCATAAATATCTGTGTAAGACAGAATTCCATACTTGGACTCAAATCCAGTAAAGGACTTCAGGAACACTGTCTTACCTTTAAAGTTCTTAAAGTAGCTTTTTGGACAGAACCCTCAGCTGGGATCTGTGCAGGTGTGTCCCTAGAAGGGAAGGGGAACTGCTGCACCTGGCAACTGGGAACTGCTGCAGATAATAACCAGGATTGTGCATTATAGATTCTTTTAGTGCATGACAGTATCAGACTGAATTATGCTGTAACTGTCTGTGGTTCTCCAACTATATCATATCTCTTTCCATCGGTTTCAAGCTGCAGGATGTGGTTTTGTCCTTGGTCTTTCATCCTCTGTTGCTGCAGCTTTTGGTTCTCCCTTCTGAACTCACAAATCTGTTTTTGTGTTTCTTCATCTCAGCTTGCTCATTTTCAAGTTCTGCTTGCAGGATTTTAAGCCAAGGAGCCAGCTGGTTATATTTAGATAGTGACTGTTGACTTTCTGCCAACTTGTCATCCCTTTCTCCCTGGAATTTAGTTTGCAAGGACAGGAGCCATTTGTGTGTGTATCCTCCTTTTCCTCCCTCAGCGCTGCAGGAGGATGACCAGTCAGGCAAGGGCTAAGGTTCACTATCTGTGGATACACTGTGAGCATTCCATGTTACCATTGTGGATGGAGATTTGTGTAGTTGACACTGGCACAGGCTGAGCTGGCTGAAGAAGGAGATGAGATGGAGACAGGAGCTCTGTGGAGATAGGAAGGTCCTGTTCCAGCTCTGAGGAGCAAAGCAAAGTTGTATCACTGAAACTTGGAAGGACACAATGGTCAAAAAGTAACTTTTGTCGAATTAAGGGTGGTTTAAAAATTAAAGCGCACATCCCTGCATGTGCTAACAAGCTTAGTGAAGAACATCCTGCTATGTATATGACTTTCACTCAACTCTGTACCTAAATCATGCTATATATAAAGAAGGCGAAGGATGATAAAATTGGGCTGTGTTCAAGGAGCTGTAAGGAGCTCCCTGTTCCATGAGTGGAGAGATCCCCTTTACTGGGATTATCCTTACCCCTTCATTTAATCTCCCTGTTTTTACTCTTCATTGGCAGCAAGTAATGTCCCAAAATGCTGGACTAAAGAGTCCTTACCTACTTTCAGCATTTCCTGTCGGGGGGAACAACACTTTCTACTGCCAACTAATTAGAGGAAAGTGAGGTCACATGGCTTGACAGCATTCAATTCAGAGAAGGTGGAAAAGCAAATGAGGACAAATTTGAGTAAACTTCATCCATACTGTTACTGTACTGGGGGAGCTGTGTCATTCTGCAATTGCAAAACAAGAGGTGACACCCTCTGTCCGGTTTATGCAAACTATTTTTTCACCAGCTTCAGTGGAAATTTTCCATCTGTGAAGAAAAATCAATGTGGGTAAAATTACAAAATGATGAAAATGAAGAAGTTCACCCTTCTACAGTGCTTACAGTCCCTGCACCTGCATCAAGTTCCAGTGGAGTGACAAGTCTAAAGAGTGTAATTTTCAGATTTTGGCTCAATGTACAGTAATCCCTGATTTTAAAGCAAGAATTTAAAAAAAAGGAAACAAAACCCACCAAGAAATCAAAATTCAGCTGTTAGCTGACCCATTTGGCTATCATCAAGAAAGTCAAGAAAAAGAAATGCTAACATTAAATAAAGAAGAAATAAAGTTTTTCATGCTCTATGAATTGGTCTCTTTACTGAAATTTGAGAAGGCTGATTAAAGAGAGATTTTACTCGCTGAAGACAAAGAAAGAAGGCAAAAACCATGTTTGAAATGCTACTGAGTTAGTCTGTTGGAAGAAGGCTATACATTTTTTAACTGAATTTCCTATTATTTACATTAATAAATTTAGTAATAAACAGGAATAGAATTTGATCCACCACGTTTAAAGGTTTTGGTTTACTTTTTTTCTTACACCACCTGTAACTGAGAAAAAAAGAAAACCATAAAAAAGAAAAAGCGTCTCAGATGCTGGTGGAAACCCTCTGAGAGTACTTCTTCTTTTGTTGTACTGTATTACACTGTTCCTTATACCTATTTTCATTTCTCTGTTTGACTGTATCAGGCCTCATATGTGCACTGTGTTCTCATGAAAGGAATCAGATTATATACTCGAGTTATTCTCCCTCTAATTGTTTGGAGGCTTTGTTTGTTATCCAGTGGCTGCCTATCAAAAGCATGTCATTTGTAACTTCTTTAATTTTTAATTTTAATGTTTAAAATTTGTAATAACTGTAATTAAACATAACTTAATTTAAATATTAATTACCATTTTAAATAATTTGTAATCAGAATGGGAACTGCAATGCAAATGCATTACTCCCTACATTCATTACTCAGTTAATTCAAGGCACAACTCCAGCACCTGCATTTGGTATTCTTAGCACTTCTCTTTTATGTTATACATCTGGGAGGCCCAGCACCTACATATAAAATTTTGCCAGACAAGTGCAAAAAAACCACTGCTACTAATTTTATCAGAGAAGGATATTTTCACCATTCAAGCTTCCATTCAAGCATCATGGAATCTTACCATGGCTTCTCCTGGAAAGGGAGTTTTGCTAGCCAAGTTCAGATTATGTTCTCCAGGAAATCGTTTCTCAGTATCAAAACCTGAGTGTGTCTTGAATAGAGAGACAGAGGGTTGAGTGAGAAAATACAACACATCTGTTTTGGAGGATACTTTAATAATACAACGCAGCAGTGACCCCACATTTCTGCGAATGGCTCTTCATGAGGACCTACAATGGGCTTAACAGACAATAATTCTGGCAATGAAACATCTCCCAGGCTCCTGCATTCCTTTTTAGTATTGTTCTCTTTTTGCCAGCCCAACATTCTCCTTTGATGTGGTTGTTCTTCCTTGCCTAAGGATTCCTCCTCTGGGAAAAATGTATCCACACCCAAAGAATCCTTCCAGTAGACTGTGCAGAAAGGTATGTTGGGTCTACAGCAAGCATTTCCATGGCTTAGGGACTCTGTTTTCTGAGAGGTATCCCAAAATTTATATGGACTCAAAAGAAGAATTAAGGTTTTTAGAGTGTTTTCAGAGAATATTCATGGAGATAATATTGAGGAAAATAGGTATTTTGCTCGGGACTTAATGAATGTATCACTTGGCCTCCTCAGTGTGTATCCTTTTTCATTCATGAGTCCTCTTTCAAAAATAGCATGGAACTACATGAATGTTCACAGCAGTATTCTGGTATCATATTAGCTAATTTCTCTTTCATATATATGTGTGCCTATTCCATTTAAACCAATGTCTTGTATAAAGTGCAAATATAGCCTAGACTATTGGAATTTCAATCATACTGCATGAGATAGAGAAGATCCTGGTCGCTTGCTGTGCTGCTGTAATAACTGCTCAGGATATAAATACCATTTTCCATTTTCAGATCAGTTTTTATGTCAATCATCTAACAGTCCCTTGACCATATGCTTTATTCCCCCCTCTCATATCTCCCTGTGCTCTGTGCAGTCTGTATTGTTCATGTGCTCCACTCATGCCATGGCAGCAAGAGCTGTCCTCAAAATCTAACAAAGTCTGTTGATTTAAATGGGCTTTGCACCAGCTAAAGATCTATTAGACAGCACTGTACTGTACAACCAAGTACTGCCTGGCATTCTTTGGCAGGGGAGGGGAGTGTGATAGATAAATGTCATTGTAACATGCTCATCCCAGCACAGGGCACTTGAAATCCCTCTCATGTTTAGCCTCACCAACAAGAACATACTGCATGTCAGATTTTCCAAGTTGGGCTCAGGAGCACAGGTTGCTTCACAGAGTTGGCAAGGCAGTGTCTTTTCTTGCCACTGAGTTGAACACTTCATCCTGCAAATATGAAAAAGAAGCTGCTGGTGGTCCTCTCAAGTCTCTTCTTCCAGGAAGGAGCTACACTGCAGTTCTCCCAAAGACTCTGAGTACGGTCTCTGTACCCAGTTTCTCAGCTTCAGTGTGAACCATCATATATACCTGTCCTACATAATAGGTCGTGCTAAGTACAGAATTAGTGCATCTTCGAGTGTTGAACAAACATTTTGACTCTTAATCTTCAGGAAATATAATAATGTAGCCATAGAAAGAGTAAGGGAGGTAGTATTTTCTGAGGAGTCTCGTGTGACGGGGAACACGGAGCTACAGTGGGTCCAAGCTAAGTACATAGTCTGATAGATGTCTGTCCTCCCATGGATTAGGGGTGATAACTGGTAGATCTGTGGCAGCTTTTTTCCCATTCTCCTTCTGAAAGTATCACCATTGCCTAGTGGACTGTTTCCCTTAACCCTATTGCAGATGAATTGTTTGTGGAACAGTTTGTGCCTGCTTCCAAAGGAGCTCTAAAGCCTGGGACAAAAAAAAAGTGTGCTGCACTCCAAGGCTGTAGAAAAAGTTACGAGGAAGCCTGAAGCATAGACGGAATAAAAATGAGTGTGAATATCCTCTGGCAGTCCTAATGACAGTCCCTTGTCATTACAATAAATGGGTATGTTTACTTAAGAGCTCTGAATAATTTATTAGAGAGTGAAATAATCCTGTAGAACAGTGCCTTCTCTACACACATGGATTAACCCACATGGATTAAGAGTCCTCCAAATCCTGGTTCTAGAAAAAAGATGAGTAAACAGGTGATAATCCAATTTCTGTTGTAGGTGGCTGTGCATTGGGGAAAATGAGCACAGAGGCTCTCAAAGAGCTGACTTCATGGAAGGGTTACGGATGCAAATGACACCTATTGTATCAAATCTTTTTTAAAGGTGTCTCTGCACAAGCATACATGTTTCCTGCAAAATCACAGGTTTTTCATAGCTTTTATACATGCCATTTGCATAATAGGAAAATATCTACCAAAAAAAAAAAAAAAAAAAGACAAAAAAAAGAAAAAAAAAAAAAAAGACTGCATTTTAAAATTTTACCTTTATATACTAGATAGCAAAAGCCCAGCACTCACTTTTATTTCCTTAATGCTACATTATATAGGTATATAAACAGATTATAATGTTATTCAATGCAAGGGGCATTAGGAGCTAAGATGCTTCAAGCCAGGCTTGCAAATTTGGAATTCCTTTGGCTTCAATTAGAGCTTTATTTTAATAAAGGTTGGAATTCAGTATTTCAGAGTATACCAAATAAAACTTCTCAGTATCTACTACAGAAGACACAGATCATCACTTGTGTTTTAGGGAAAACAACCACGAATCTGTGGCAGGAATGGTCATTCCCAGTCAAAGGATGAGGGCTTGAAAATGCACTGTTTTTAAGGCTGTATTATTTAATATTGTACAGACGTGCCACAGTTCAGTATTGATGTATCGACAGGTGCTGGGGATGCGTAGAACCACAGAATTTTTTGGGTTGGAAGGGACATTAAAGATCATTTACTGCCACCCCCCGCTGTGGGCAGGGACACCTTCCACTCGACCAGTCCCGAGCCCCGTCCCACCTGGCCTTGAACACTTCCAGGGATGGGGCATCCACAGCTTCTCTGGGCAACCCGTGCCAGTGCCTCACCACCCTGGAAGTACGGAATTTCTTACCGATATCTAATCTAACCCTACTCTCTCTCAGCCTAAAGCCATTCCCCGCTACAAGCCCTTGTAAAGAGTCACCTCGTGTGCCGGCGCCAGGAGCCCGGGAAGCGGGCGGGGACAGGAGCGGGGCCGGAGCTGGGGCGGGCCCGTCCCAGCCGCGCTCGCCCGCGCAGCTTTTGGTCCCTCTGGCGCCGCCGTAGCGGCCGGGCCGGGCCGGCGCCTGCGCCCCGCGGCATCCCGGCTCATCCCGGCTCAGCCCGGCTCAGCCCGGCACATCCCGGCTCCCCGTTCCTGCCTCCTGGCCGCCGCCGCCATGGATTACCGAGCGCTGGTGATGAGCCAGGTCGTGCCTGGGCAGTTCGACGATGCGGACTGCTCGGACAGGTGAGGGCGCGCCGAGGGGCTCGGGCCTCGGGCGCGGCCGGGCGAGCACGCGGAGCGGGACGGGAGCACCCCGGGACTGGTCCGGCGGCGGGAGGGGAGGGGAGGGCGGGTGGGGCTGCCCCGTTACTGGAGGAGGTGAGGGAGAGGCTGCGTGTGCCTCTCGGCTTCCCTTTTCTATTACGTGTGCTGCTTTGGAGCGTACTTGTCCTGGCAGAAACCGTGACACGGTACTGACATTACAGAACCGTAGCATCAGTTAGGTTGGAAAAGACCTCCGAGATCACCGAGTCCAGGCTGTGACCCAACACCACCGTGCCAACTAGACCGCGGCACCGAGTAACAAGTCCAGTCCTCCCTTGAACACCTGCATGGTGACTCCACCACCTCCGTGGGCGATCCATTCCAATGCCTAACTACCCTTTCCGTGAAGAAATTCTTCCAAATTCTCCTGGTGCAACTTCAGGCCATGTCCTCTTTTCTTGTCACTTGTTGCCCGGGAGAAGAGACTGACCCCCACGTGGCTACAGCCTCCTTTCAGGGAGTTGTAGGGAGTGATAAGGTTCCCCCTGAGCCTTCTTTCCTCCAGGCTGAACAACCCCAGCTCTCTCTGTTGCTCCTCGTTGGACTCGTGTTCCAAACCCTTCACCAGCTTTGTTTCCCTTTCCTAGACCTGATCCAGCACTTCAGTATCCTTCCTGAATAGAGGGCCTCAGGACTGGACTCGGTGAATTAAAACACGAGGGAAAATGTAAAGTCATTTATGGAGATAAGTGTATTGACTTTTTGGCGACTGCAACAACCATTTTTAGTTATAGAGACATCTGTGTTTCTTTTAAGTGAATCTGCAGAAGACACAGAAACATGTAAAGAGGGTGAGGTCCCTGAGAACTGCCAGTTATGCACGTGTGAAGAAGTTAACGCTGAGGAAGGAGACAGGGATGATGACGATGATGAAGAGGAAGATGAAGACTGGGACTGGGATGATGAGGTGGGAAGACTCACGAAGCGCCACAATGCTGCTGGTGGATGCAATCCACAGGTATGTTGAAGGCTATTCTGTGAGCCTTGAGGGTGCCCAAGAGCTAATGGGGCCAGCCTGGAGGCTTTGTTTGTAATTAGTGTTATGTTGAGGACAAATACAAGCAGAAATTGTTCCATGAGACAGTCCCCTTCCTTGGCATCTGTTCCTCTGAGGTGCTGTGTATGTACATTGTTGCCAGAGCTCCATTTGATTTTCTTGTCTCAAACTTTGTTGCTGGATTCTCTTTGTCACTGCAGTTTATTTCTCTTCCTTACCTTTCTCAACTTTTCTTTCTTTATTTACCCTGATCTCTGCAGATGTTCCTTAGTTTTTGATATTTGTTTTCTGTGTTTCTGAGCAACTTCCCCAGCCTATTTATTTAGTTTTAGACTATCTGCTAGTCATATCCAGGGTGAAACTGGTTCTATTTTTTGACTTAATAGTGAAGGAGACAAAGAAAAATACAAGCATAGGAAATGGAGGGGGTGCTTGAAGTGAATTAATTTAGAATGTATGGTGTTGGCATAGAAACTCTGGTATTGTGCAGAATGAAAAGCGAAGGTAAGAAGAGTGCTAGTTCTCACATCAGCTTGGGCACTAAAGGCTCAAACCCGTATTGATACCAACTTAGCAGAACAGTTGAGATAAATCAGAGTGGTGCTGATCATAGCATAGCATGTCTGGCAGTGCATGTCCTGGGTGGTATAGTCTTGTCTTTATTTAGAGGTTTGTGCTGTTCAGTGATGGTGAAATCATGTTCGGGTGTTAGTTGTGTTTGGGGAGGACTACATGTAAGAAAAGACAGAATCTTGGAAAGTTTCCTCTCTTCATTACCTGTGCATTTTTTCCCTCTTATTTTATTCCTTGTTTCTGTCTTCCATTCTCTTCCTTTTGCAGACAGAAAAAGTGCTGTGTGAGAGACTTATAGCTTCCTAGACTGAAAATAACTCTAGTTTGGAGTACTTTTAGAATTTAAACTCATGTGTTACCTGTATTTTCTTTTCTTGATTTAAGTAAAATCTGGTGTTAATCCATATCTGTTTCCTTATATCCCATGTGATTTTCATCTTACACCTTTAGGCATAGGCATTTGAGGTGACCTCTCCAATGATAGGGTTTGAATTTCAAAGGGCTGTGTACAGAACATGACTTTTGTTAACAAATCCTTTCTTTCAGGCAAATAGACAGACCCCTAATTGCTGTTCCGCAAAGCTGTCAACCCCTGCAGGCAAGGTTTTAAGAAAATTTGAACACAAAATCAATTTAGGTGAGTATAATTGTACTGTTGTCTGTTATTTAAACAGTTACCACTCTGTAGCATTCTCAGACTAATTCTGTTTATGTTAAGCCAGACCTCACTGGAATGGGTGAATTAGCCATTGACAGAGAGATTAAAATGGCTTTTGAGTACTTGGAGTTGCCTTTAGTCTCCATGAACTGGCTGTCATACCTCTCTCTCGACCTTCAGAACCACATGGCTGTTTTGTTGGGTTTTTTTCTTTCCCCCTGACTTCTCCAGACAACATGAAGTCTTTCTTGACTAGATTCTCTGTAGGAACAAGCTGTTTGGGTGAAGGGAGTGTATCAGCTCTCTGTTGTGATGTTGGTCAATCCCACAGCTGCACTTTCTTGTTGAATGCAGGCCCCTGTAGTTTTGGGGGGTACATCATGGAGCAGTTCTCTGTCAGGAGCAGAGTTCCTGTGCTAAGAGAAGAGGCTGCCATCCCAGCTGGTGTGCTTTGATTCTTACCCCAAGGGCTGGGGTAGCTGGAATTGGCACCTTCTGACAGGGTAGAAATCAGAGGTTGGGTTATTCTTTATAATGAAGTGGTGCTAGGATGAAAGGTGCTGGTATTTGTAGCCAAATACAGAAGCTTTTACACATTTAGCATTTAATCAATCACCATTTAAATGCATTGTTGAAAAGAATCTGGGAGGCTTTTCCTTATTGTGTTGAGAGAAATGGTATTTGATTGTCAACAGAGAAGAACAGATAAATTCAATGGTGAGATGTTATCCAAAAGGGATTACTGGCATCACATTTCCAAGTCTGTGGAATCATCTCACTCATCTGTGTTGTTACCTTAGTAATCTTAGGACCTTAGTCCTACTCTAAAATAGAGTGAAGTGCTAGGTTAACCCTGCTGTGTAGGAAACTTCTTTGGGGTTTGGGTTTGATTTTTTTTTTTCATTTCTTCTTATGTGTTTTTCAGATAAGCTAAATTTTGATGACTCTGTTATAAACAGAGTCACAGAAAAGTCTAGACAGAAGGAAGCAGACATGTGAGTATTACTTATGCTTCTATTTTCACTTAAATACTTTGAACCCAGAAGTGTAGTGCTTATTTCCTTGTTTGAGTAAGTTTGTTAAGAAAAATGAAGGTTAGAAGTAGTCTTTGTGCAGGTTACCTTTGGTCTTCAACTCTGGTTTCCAAATCAGTTGTCTGATTCACCCCAAAGTTTGGATTCTTTTGTCACTGGTAGCAGATCTGATTGTGTTGGTGTAGTATAGTAAGACAGAAGTGATGGGTGTCATTCCCCTAAAAAGGACCCTTTGGTATTCTTTTTGTCTAAACAGAAATCCTTAAACTGCTGATCTAAAAAGGTACTGGAGGCCTTTTGAAAGTTCCTCCTGATATTTTGGTGAGGGAAAAATGTTTCTTCTTGAGGTTTTTTTTTTTTATGGCCTGCAGCTTATAGCCTTAAGTTGTAGACAGATACAGTTTTCTCCTGAATGAGCATAATTCAGAAAAAGCAGGAAGATAATCTATAAAAGTGACGGGCTCTGATGTTAATGGTGGTGGTTTGTTGATTTTTTTCATTTCCATCCCTCTGTCTGCAGGAGAAACCTTTGGTTTTGTATGAACTGAAAGTCTTTACTTCTTAAGGCTGTCATCTTATCTTTGACACAGAATGTCACAGTTTGCTCTGTGTCCCGAGCCCTTATGTGGGATTGTAACATTTTATTTTCATTTCTTCTAGGTACCGAGTCAAAGACAAGTCAGACAGAGCAACAGTAGAACAGGTAAGTCCTTTGTTCATCAAATTTCCCTTTTGACTAGAGCAAATAGTGTCGAATTTTGGAATCAATTGAAGAACAATTAAAGCAGGAACAGAGTTTCGGAATTCTATTTCCCTTGTTACGCTGAAGAGACCTGTTGTTTCTTTCTTTCTTTCACATATGAGGGTTAACCTTGGTTCCATAAACATTTTAGAGCTCATTTTTGTGTTTAACATTGTAATTTGTTCATATGTGTAATGCAGAATTCCATCTTAAGCTTTTATTAAATTCCAAAGAACAAGAAAAAATTCTGAGTTTGCCTTTTTTTTCTTCTTTAGCAAGACTGAATTATTACTGGCCTGAGCCCACATGGCTGTTCTATTTCAGTTATGGTATCTGCATCTCAAGAAAAATCTTACTCTAAAACGTTTAATGCAGCTATGGGTGGAACATTGTTTCTTTGTCTCTTCTAGAGTTAATTGGAAGTCATATACTTAGTTTAGAAAAAAAGAAAAAACAATTTTGAAGATTCTTGGCAAAATTCTGAGTGGTTACTATTCAGATTATTATTTGGTCCTTGAGAACAGTCTGCTGCCAAGGGTCCTTTAATGTGGTAGTAAGACTGGGCACTATTATTTGGGTTTTTTTCCTCTGCTGACTTCTCTGTGTTAAATTTGAGGTGTTGGACCCAAGGACCCGAATCATTCTGTTCAAGATGCTCTCTAGAGGGATCATATCAGAAATCAATGGCTGCATCAGCACAGGGAAAGAAGTAAGTTTAATTGCAAATAATATAGTAGGCTTTTTCTTTTCAGCAAGCTGGATAGAAGTTTATGATGCTCAGAAAATATAGTGAAATACTTGGGCTTAGCTCTCCATTTTTTATGTTGCATGATTGGTAAGAAGTTATCTTAAGAAAAAATTAATTTATGTTAAAGGAAACCAATTTTCCCAAGTATGAAAGATTCTAATATTTGTATTATCTTAGAAATTATCTAAGATTATTATGAGTAATTATCTAAGACCTATATTATTTAATATTATCTTAAATTTGTGGATGTTGTTAACTGCATCTGTCAACAGAAAGATGTGTAGAGGTGGAAACATGAGACATTCAGGCCATGCTTTAGGGCCTGAAGAGTGCACAGGCTCAAGTTAACCCTTCACACAAGGGCTTTTTTCAGTCTCCCCAGTGTGGATGAGGCGGAATTTTCTTGTGCAATGTTGATTTTATTCTGAGGGCACTGTTGCACCTCTGTCCCATCTTATGTACTTCCTGTAAGCTGCCTTTTGTGGAAAAGGGATTGCCCTTGTGTGCAGTCTCCTTCAACTGGGTGCCACATAGGGGCTGAGGTGAGATCAGCTCTTTCCCAGGTGTCAGAATGAAGAGAGATTATGTTGCTTTAAAGACCTTTTCTTTAATGTTGTTTCTTCCCTTTTATATCTGATAGGCCAATGTATATCATGCCAGTACTGCAAATGGAGAGAACAGAGCAATAAAGATTTACAAAACCTCTATTCTGATGTTTAAAGATCGGGATAAATATGTGAGTGGTGAATTCAGGTGAGTGTGACTTCTGCCTGGTTTTACTGGGGAAGAGGGATTGTTTGGAAGGGTGTTAAAATCACTGATGCTCATGCTGTGTTAACAGAGCTAAGAGTCCCTGTTGTCTTTTATTTTTTTTACTTAAAGATTTCGTCATGGATACTGCAAAGGCAACCCAAGAAAAATGGTGAAGACATGGGCCGAAAAAGAAATGAGGAATTTAATAAGGTGATTTTCCCAGTTTTCATTTCATCATGCAGAGGTTACTGAAACTTTTAAGTTTATAGGAGGTGCTCTCTTTTTCTAGACTGTGGCTATCACTACCCTTTAGGGGTAGTGATAGGACCCCTTTAGGGGCCCTGGAGTGTTCAGAAATGTGTCTTAAGCTTCATTATGGGAGAGAAACAAAAGGGGAGGGAGGAATAAAGATCTTCTTTTGTTTTCCTGCTGATGCTCTAAGCTCTTCAGTGTCTGAACTCTGTCTGACATGACTGAACAGCAAGGAAAAGCTAGAAATAGCTGCTGCTGAGCAGCAGCACGCTGTGTGATATGGGTTAATCTAGGATTAACCTGAACTGTCTAAAGATTCTTTGACATGGGAATGCTTAGAAAAGGGTCAAAATGGTTGTGGCTTTTTGTGTGCATTTCCTAGTTGTTCTTCACAAGGGAGAGTTTCCTGAGCTCTCACTGTGTTATGTTCAAAGCTGCAGGGCTCCTTTATGCACTAGTGCAAAGCAAATAGAGTTTTTTTTGGTTTTTTGTGACTCTGTTCCTGTGTTTCAGGTTGAATACAGCCCAGATACCTTGCCCAGAGCCAATTATGCTAAGGAGTCATGTGCTTGTTATGGGCTTTATTGGTAAAGGTGATAGGTAAGTATCCTTAGAAAATAATTTTTTTGTTTGTTTGGGGTTTTTTTTATTTAGTAATAGCTTTTCCCAAAGGTTTATTAAAACCAAACAAACCAATCCTGTGAACTTACCTGCAGTTACTCTAGGCCTGTTAAGTTGACATGTGCATGTGATCTGGTCATGTGGAATGGTCCTAGACATTTGTCAGCTACTACTGCAGGAAATCTGTGTGATTCTGAAGCCTCAGCTGTGTGCAAAATTAACGCATAAAGTGTCTTAACCAGAGATTAATGCTGCAGAGGCTTGCTAATCGTACGTGAAGATAGTTTATTGTTTTGTAGTTACTGACGTAAATGTAGTATGTTCCAAGTAAGCTCCTGTTGGAAATAAATCTCCAGAATCTTTAGCAAGCATGGAGCAAAGTTTTGCTGCCCTTCCTGCTGGCTCCTTGCACTTGGTTGCTCGTCCTGACTTGCATGACACACTCATTTCAGGGAGTGAAAGGATCAGCACAGCAATTAGAGCATTTGCAGCTGGTATGAAGAAGGAAAAAGTATTTAGTTTGTGTTATTGTTTTGTAATTTCAAGGCCTGCTCCTCTGCTGAAGAATGCTCAGTTGTCTGACTCCAAAGTCCGGGAGCTATACCTACAGATCATCCAGTACATGAGAAGAATGTACCAAGATGCCAGACTTGTTCACGCAGATCTCAGTGAATTTAATATGCTGTATGTTTTTAATCCTTGCTCTGAATTGTGACATCTGAAATGTATGCATTGGCAACCTCTGTGTGAGAGTACCAATGTACCTCTCAGCGAGGGTGGGGTCCTTGCCCTTACTGGGTTTTGTAACTTAGCTAATTAATTATGTAGCTTTTAACCTAGATCTGAGCTTTCTCTGTTAAAAAAGCCAACAGGCAAGCAAACAAACAAAAAAAAAGAAAAAAAAAAAAATAGAACACAACAAAATCACCTCACAAAACCTCCTCACAACCAGAAAAAAAAAAGTAAACTCAGGCAAAAATTAGTAAGGTATCATTTTTTATAAGGTATTTTATATTAATATGGTATAATTTCCTATATTTTTATAACTTATTTCTTGTTTTTTTTTTCTTTTTCATGCACCTCTCTGCTATTTTTGTTCATGAGCAGACTATTTTTAAAAAAAGTTTAATTGTACAGCTTGTGTAGAGGAGGGAAAGGATTGCCTGAAAGAAAGTCACCCTGGCCCTAACACGTATGCTGGAGAAAGAAGTGAAGATTTCTCTTTTGCTGGTTCTGAAGCCCGAGGCACGCTGTGCTCCCTGCCCCTCGGTAGTGTGGTGGAGCTGGAGCAGCTCTGTGGGGTTTCCTTGCAGGTACCATGGGGGCGACGTGTACATCATCGACGTGTCGCAGTCCGTGGAGCACGACCACCCGCACGCGCTGGAGTTCCTGCGCAAGGACTGCGCCAACGTGAACGGTGAGCGGCTGCCCTTCAACCCTCCTTCTCACAGCTGGCTTGCTTAGCACGATGGACTCGGGTCACTTTATGTTCTATCAGGTGTAACTGATTGTAGAAGCTGTCAAAATTCCATTAAAATACTTCCTCTCCTATGTTCTCGTGACTTTCTCAGGGAGCATGTACTGTGCTGAAGTCAGAGTAGTGCGGCCTATTTTGCTAGAAATCCCCTGTCTAAAGTGAGTCACGTGGCTGAATCTCAGACTTAGGATAGATCTAAGGTCACTCCCAGCCTGCAGCAGTGTTCACTGCAATCTTAGCTTCTATTACTTCAAAAACTGTGCAGATATATTGATGTGTTGTCTTCTGTGAGTTAAATCCACATCTGTAATTCCTCAGCTGGCAAGACATTTCTGTGTGTTATAAAGCTCCCTGCACTTAAGGGCAGCTGAGAGGAGGCACACATAATTAATTAGAAATGTTATCACTTGTCATAGTATTTTGATAAGTTAAGTTTAATGGTGTTTTTCTCTTGAGAATTTGTCTTCATGTGTGAATATACATGTTGTGTAACAGATACACACCTCCTGATAGGTTGTGTCCCTGAGGATAAAAAAATAGCTCATTATGGCTGCTTTTGTCCCCCCTATCTTTTCAGATTGCCTTTTTTTTTATTTTACAGAGACTCTTGAGAGTCTGATGCTGCATAATTAGGAAAGAACTGTGTGCATGCTGTATGTCTGTTGATATCCAGTATGCTACTTTTTCCTTTTATTCCTTTTCAGTTCATGCATTTCTAGTAACTCCCTTCTGGCTCAGCTAGTTGCACCCTTGCTCTTTATTCATGTTTTTTGACTTACTCTCCCTAGGTATTCTAGTGTCTCAGTGGTTTGGAGTTGTTTTGCTTGTTTTCTGTCACTGAAACTTTCTCTGTCTAAACTTCCTACAGGGACTCTTAAGAGACACCTGGTTCTGCCCTGAGTGTGGTCTTTCCAGAGATTTGTGGTTCCAGAGATTTGGTGGCACAGAGAGCTGCCTCCAAACTAAGTCATTTTTACAATTTCTATGATTAATTTATCACAGTGAGAGATCCTCTGGGAATTTTAGTAGGAAGTATTTATTAAACAGTCCTCAGTGTCACTCACTGCTTATGAATTTGGTCATAATTGATTTAAGAAACCAATTCTGAGTGTAGTAGTGAGGAAGATTGTAGGACATCAATATGTCTTTCCCTTTTGAGTGGATCATAATGAGGCTGTACTGTACTTGTTTCTCTCTGGCAAAAGTTTGAGGTCTCCATTCCTTATTTGAAATACTTTTTTTTTTTAGTCTTAGTCCTTGCAAATACAACACTTGTCTTGAGTTCTTCTTAGTCTGTACTCCATTAAGTCGGGATCTTGCTGAAATTGATTTGGATTTTATATTTATGCAGTTTTTCTCCTTTTAGTATTTGTTGCATCTGGGAAATGAACAGTTTTATTTCAGATGGCCAAGAATCATCTGGTAACTAAACTCCATATGATGTAGAAGGTGCTGCTGAGACTTTCTCAAGTCGTCAGAGTTGTTGGCTTGCTGGAATTGTCACTTTAACATTCAAGCTGTGTGTGTTAGATGGAATTACTTATGGGTTTTGTCTCTCCCTGGTTTCCTGGCAGACTTTTTCCAGAAGCACAACGTTGCAGTGATGACAGTGAGGGAGCTGTTTGAATTTATTACTGATCCTTCTATCACAAGTGAGAACATTGATGACTACCTGTCTAAGGTAAGACCTCATGCCTTTGTTACTGAGTAAGAGGACAGTAAAATCAGATCTAGTTCAAGCTCCATCATCTCATTTATTCTACATCCTACTATAAGGAAATAAGCACATGACATGGCTGTGCTAGTGCTTCAGAAATGCATGTAGGTCTTTTCCATTTATACCATTGTAGGGTGACACTGCTTTCATTGCATGTTTTCTCAGAAGGTCTGTCTAATCATGAAGACTCAAATGTCTGTTTGAGGTGCTGTACGAACCAGGATGCTCTAAGTTAGCTCTTCCTTTCTGGCACGGAGGAGCTCTGCAGAAATATAATCATGCTTATATGGAAAGCGGTGTTGTATGTCCTTGCAGCCATGCTGGGGCTGCCACAGTTTGGTCTGGGGGGAGCAGGGAGTGTGTTTTTCCCTCTGTTATGGCCCTGGTCTGCAGCAGTGTGGTCACCGTTAGGTGTCGCTGAAGGCATTCCCATAGGGAAAGCTGGAGTGCGTGTGAGTGACGGTGGAGCACAGGGAGAAACGCAGATGGGAATGGTTGGATGTGAGTCTAAAGGCTTAGTGGTGTGATTCTAAAGAGTGATAACGCTTTTGTAATGTTTTCTATTTCTTTAGGCAATGGAAATAGCATCGAAAAGAACAGAGGAGGAAAGATCCAGTCAAGATAAAGTGGATGAGGAAGTAAGGATTTCTGTTCCTGCTGTGAAATTAATATTAACCTTATCTCTTCTAAACCCTGAAAAATGTTCTCTTTTCTTTGGAAAAATATACAGTTGATGATAAACAAAACATTGTTTGTGATACTGAGATGTCTTGACCTAGTTGAGATGTGAAGTACTAAGGGATGCCATGTGTAAAAGCTGACAGCCATAAGCTGTTAGAAGGCAAATGTTCCTTTTCCTAAACCAGTTTGTTTGTTCACATCTACATCCCTTGGTGTATCCTCCTGTTCAGGTTTAGTTAACAAAAACCTGAGTAGAGAGATGTGATTATGCCACTGGTTTTGGACCAGTGATACAGAAGCAGACTGTTTGGATATGTGTATTGGCCAAATGGCCTGTCCTAAGCTCCACTCCCAGTCTAATTCAGTTCTTCCACTGCTTTTACATTACGTGAAGCTATCTCAAGTCCATTACAGAAAGCTGTTAATGTTCTGGAAATGCTTGATGTAAAGATAGAACCATTTCTATCTTAGTCTTAACTGTTCCAGAAGAGTTTAAAAAAACCCAAACCCAACAAAAACCTTATCTTTGGGGTCAATACTACTTGATTTAGTCAAGACTTTTCTGTCTTGGAGCTCAGCAGGTTTCATTAACTGCTTCATGCTTTGCCAAGGAAAGATGTTTTTGTTTCCCAGTGTAGCCTCAGCATAAAACTACTGAGCTGTAGAGTCAGATTCTAGTAGCAAGTCAGATTCTTGGTAGCAAGCCCATCTTCTGCAAGCAAGGTACTCCTTTGTAACTGAGGTAACAGTGTGAGGTACTAACCTGTAAGAGATGGTTTCCTAGCATCTAAGTTCAGTTCATTTCTCTTAGACTTTCCATGTGACCATGGCTAATTTGTGCCACTTCCTTGCAAAAGAGTAGAGCTGAGTAAGGGCAGTGGGGGAAGTGTGGGCCTGTGCTTTGTGCACAGCTCTCACATGAGCAGTGGTGGTCACAGAGTGTACTGAGTCTGTCCTGGGACTGAGCTGATACCTTGAAACAGAGAAGCAAAACACATCTCTGATCTGGTAGGGCTGTAAGCCTCCTGAAAGACTGTTGCAAATGTGACAAATTCTAAGTATGTTGTTGATCCTGGAGTTAGTTTTTATTGTACTGTACTGCTGCAAGAACCTTTTTTGAGTTGGACTGTAGGTTGAAGTGGGTATTGTTACATAAGGAGATTAAGTTCTGGCAGTGCATTTCAATGGAGTTGCCTCCTGAAGGCATTGTAAACATTACAATAAAAACATTAGAATAATTCTTAGGATACAAAACCTTAGGATTCCAGTAGGCCAAGAGATGGCTAGAGAATTTTGTAAGTGGGCTGATGTGAGTCACACTAAGGAAGGAGCCTATTAGTTGTGATCTATCAATAATGTCTAGGTTGCACATGAAGTCTGCTCCTGGAAAAAATAACCAAACAAAAAACAACTCTGTAGTTCAAATGGTAGTAGATGACTGCTATGTTCATTTGTTGTTTCTCTTGATTGTGATTCCTCTCCAAAGGATGCATAATTGGGAGAGAAAAACATCATGACACTGTATGTAAATTAGTAAGTCTGTGTTTCCTTTCACTGTGCTAGGTATTTAAGAAGGCCTACATACCTCGAACTCTGACTGAAGTTAAAAACTATGAGAGGGATGTGGACATCATGATGAAATTGAAAGAAGAGGATATGGCATTGAATGTTCAGCAAGATAATGTGAGTAGACATGCTGAGGCCCTGCAAAAAAGAAAGAGGGAATATGAATTCTTCTTACTGGAAACTGTTAGCAACAAACAAAAACAGAGGCTTTGCTAGCAAGGTGTGGAGTACTAAATCTATATCATACTTTTAAATTGTCCAGTTAGTGCTTAATGCTAACATTTTGGATTTTATTCTGGTCTTTGCTTTTTAAAATTTATTTTTAGATAGTAATTTTCTCTGCGCACAAAGAATTAAGACGTAATTTGATAATGCAGTTTCTTCTTCTCTCTTGGAGCAGATTCTCTACCAGACTGTGACAGGACTGAAGAAGGATTTGTCCGGTGTTCAGAAGGTGAGAAGGTCTTTTTGAAATTCTTCATTTTGACCATTTTCAGAAAAGTGCTTACAGGTAGTTCAGAGAATGCCTGGTCCTGCAGGTGGCACCAGGAAAGAAACCTCTTGTATGGAGAGTGACCATTTGTGTCCAGGATGGGTCTGGCATGGCAGTCTGTCTGCACAACACAGAACTTGCTTCCCTGCACTGTGGCTGATGCTGGGTTGCTTGAGAATGAAATTGTAATCCTTGCTGTGGCCATGATCTCTTGATCTCTAAAGTTAAGGTGAAGATGAGGGAAAGTCTTTCCTGATTATGGAAAATGTAATTGATTTAAACTGTTGCATGACGGCAAGTTTTGATATGTTCATATGTGATATTGCATAAAGAACAGTCCTCCAGTATAAGGCATAAAATGTTATGTCTTCCTGTATTTGAAGTACTTGACAGTGGCACTTCTGTAAAGTACATTGGATGAGAAGCTGGATACAGATCACTGGGAGCCATGTCATTCAAGGCAGAAGCCCTGGGTGGATTCCCCCTCCTTATTTTGCTCTCTAGCAGTGGTGTAGACTCTTGATTTAAAATGGAAATATAAATATGGATGGGATCAGGCTGTAGCACAGTCTCCAGGCTTGTTTAAGAATAAGTGAGCGTTCCAGTGCAGATATTTGTGTTTGCAACACAGAATACATACAGTGCCCCCAAGGTAGATTTGGGCATGATCCAAGGATAATTAAAAATAGGCTTTCACATATGTTAGCAAATTGCTGTTTAACTTAGGGAAATTAGTTTGGGAGTGCAAATAACAGCTGTGCTTTGAGCCCCGACCTAAAAGAATCCGTGTTGTACATTCTAGATTTCTTGTTCTTAGTTTGGCTTAACCTACTTTCATTCTTTATCTTGAGACTCAGTGAGGGCAGTGGTAAGGGAGATAGCATCAGATTGCTCAAGGGTTTCTTTGCAGCAGATTCTGTTTCCTTTTTTGTGAATATATGTATATATATTGTGCATAAATGTGTATGTATGCTGTCATTAGCTTTTTTGGTTGGTTTTGATTTGATATAATTTTTGATATATCTTGCAGATTCCTGCACTTCTTGAAGAGGCAGACAATTCAGAAACAGACTCTGATGATGATGATGATGGTGGCAGCTCAGAGGACTCTGATTCAGGCTGTAAAGAATCTGTACATCCCAAAGATAAACCTGCTGAAGTTATCATGGACAAAAAGGTCAGCTGGCTGGGAATTGTTTTTTTCTACCTTTGCTTATATGACACAAAAAAAATTCCAAAATCAGTGGCTCTTACTTCTTCTTGTCTGAAGCAAGCTGTGGACCTTTCCTAATGTGGAGAACAAGACCAGAGGCAGTAGGTTTCATTGGGGATGCCTTATGAAACGTGGTTTTATGTAGAGCAGTGTGGAACACAGCTCTCTGTAGCTTAGGCAAAGCTAGAAGAGAGATATCTACAGGGAATTACAGGGCTACACAAAGTAGAATTCAGTGAAGCCTGGGCAGCTTTTCAGTCCCTCTGGCTACACTTCCAGGCTTTGGTGTTCAGGTTTGTGGCTGTGGTCCCCCATCAGCCTCCTTATGCCCAGACAGCTGTGACCACTTGATCTGTAGAAGTGGAGATCTGGTGACAGTGTTTGTACCACAGTGGCTTTTGCAGTACCATTAATACAGGTTGGCTAGCTTTGCTGTGGGCAAGAGGTGTAATGCAGTCCAGCAAAGGGATTATGGTTAGGGTCTGGGGTTTGGGGTTTTTTTGAAGTTTCATTTTCCAAACTGTGGAACAGTATGCTTAGTTTTGGTGGGGCTTTCCTGCAGAGTATCACTCATGAGTGAGAGCCTTTTGGCAGCCTTTGCTGTGTGAAAAAGAAAAACAGGGTGAAACTAGTGGGCTGAAAGGGTTCAAGATGTGGGACACTGCGTTCTAGGTTTCTCTTCCTAGAAAAGGTAACATAATATATTTCATGTCTGTCAAATGGAAGTGCAGTGCTCTACTACACACTGCCAGTCTAGAGCTGCTGCCTTTCAGTTGTGAAGCAGGGAAGTCTTGGCCACTTCTCATCCTAATGGATAGGTTTTCATTTGGACTTCTTTTTCTGTGAGATGACAGAAAAAGAAGTCCAAATGTGTGTTTAGTTGTAGGTTGAACAACTGATTAGCAGCAATTACTTCTACCTGCCCCTTCCAATTTGCTGGCTTCTTGTTTTCTAATTGAGCCTCATCCCTTCTGTGGGTGGCACAGATGTACAGTGTGTTGCCATAGCATGGCATTCTTTCCTGCCAGTCCTGCTGATGACCAGCTTGTTCTGAGTTATCAGCACTTACTGGATCAATATTTATGCATAACATGTAGAAACACATACTGTAGTAGCCCTCTGGTAGCAGAAAAAGTAGACCAGATAACCTGTTGTAATCTTAGGTGTAAACAGCATGAGTTAAGAGTGCCTCTTGTTCACTTCCTTCAAAGGTTGCATGAAACTTGGGTTCTAACTAGTTTGAATTTTGTCCTGTCATTACCAGTGTGCAGGTCTGGGCTCCACCCCCAACCTGTATTTCCTTTTTCCTTTTCCTTCACCATTCCTATTGATTTTTAAAGTTTCTTTCTTTGGTAACCTTATTTTTATGTCATGTGTTAATTAACTTGTTAATGTAATGATTGACTTGCTTAAAATTCTTCATTCCCTTCTGTCTTTAAATGAATGGTGTTTGGTTCTTTATAGGAAAGGAAAAAGATGGTTAAAGAAGCCCAAAGAGAAAAGAGAAAAACCAAAATCCCAAAGCATGTGAAGAAGAGGAAAGAAAAGACTGCAAAAATGAAGAAAGGCAAATAAAATCAGCTTTGGCTCAGAGAAAGGGATGATGTGTTGTGGATTAATCAGTCACCACCTTTTTTTCTTTATTAAAAAATTAAAAATCCTTTATTTATATACATACAGTATAAACTGTAAGAGTGATTTTGTTAATAACATGGTGTAAATATTTGAACAGTGTATGACACAGGTTTCTCGATGGGAAAGAATGAGTCTAACCTTTGTGCCTGCTAAAATTCTTTCACCTGTGCAGGTTTGACTTTTTGCAAAACTCATACTGATTTGTTCCTGTGTTCTTACTCCCCGCGCCTTCTCCACAGTATGGAAGCAACTTGAGCTCTGCAGGCTGTCACAGTCCCTCTGGATAACCCTGCGGGCATTGTGGCTTTGCTGCCTCCCTGTGCTTGCATCACCACTGATGGCCAAGTGCACTCGAGGCTGCAATCCCCGGTTTGACCTTCACAGCCTCTCTGGTGCCTTTGGCTAGAGATCTCCTAAGGGAGGAACAGATCAGGGCTTCCAGATCTTTCTCTCTGCTCCCTTTCCCTATCCACACAGGGACTGATGCACTCTCCCATGCAGTACTCATGTGAGTGCAGACTATTACTGGGGCAAGTAAGACTGGTATTTTTCAGCAAATGGAGATGTTTGTTGGGACACTGAGATGAAATATGTGCATTTTGGAAATCGGCGTTACATCAGACACAAGAGAGGAGCCAGCCTCTAACTTGGTAGTGAAGGGAGGAGGACTTGCAAGGCCTGTATCCAGAGGTGAGGGAGTACTGGTGATGGCTCTTTCTCCCAACTCCAAGGGCTTGGATGCTGCCAGAAGCACAGACACTTCATTTCTGCTCGTGTACAGACCTATTCAGGCAGAGGTGGCCTCGGTGAGGGCTGCCCTGAGCCTGACTGGTTGTGTTCATTCAGTGCAGTGCTGAAGGTGACCGAAACAGGAACAGCTTTGTACACTTTGTCCTTGAAGTCCCATTGGATTGGGGATTCTCCCTGCTGACTGACAGGGCTGTGGTGTGAGCATCTGCTGTGGCAGCCATGGTTCATGAAGACAGTTCACCAGGAAGCGCGTGTAGGGCCTAAGGGTTGTGGATGGAGTGCGGAATTGTGTCCGAGTTGTTGCCTTTCCCCGGGAACAAGTTGTGCACTGGGCAGACCTCGGTGTTTTTGGTCAAGTGGGGTTAGCATATGTGACTGTGAAGCTGCGTGTGCTTTATTTGGTGTAGCTCAGCAGGGGATTACTCCACCAGGAACTGGTCCATGGCTGGTCTGTCAGTGTGAGTTGGGATTTGTCAGACACAACATTCTCTAGGTCTGGCTGCTCTGAAGACAGGGATAGGTGCTGGTTCTTGGCAAAGAGCCTGGAAGCCTCAGAGGCAGTGTGTCGCACGGGGCGGTGTTTATCTCTTTTACCTGAGGAGATACTTCAGAAAAAGGAGGTTGCTCTCATCCGTGCTTGATGGAAGAGGAAATGTCCCAGCCCACATAACCTTGTCTTCCCTCCAGGCCCCGCACTGCAGCCTTATCAAGTTTGCCTAGCTCTAGCTGTCCTGTAGCAGGAAGGTGATCCTGAATTTGTCATTTTGGATTGGAACCTTGCTCGCAGTGATGTGCAGCAGGACTGTCTGTGCAGGCTGTTCAAAGCATGAGCTGCCTGCTTCAGGTGTTTGCTCTAGGACAGGTGTACATAGTTGGGGTGTTGGCAGGGGAGCTGAGGTGAAGCACAGCCAGAAAAGCCCATGTGCAATAGGGGTGGCTGTTCCAGTGGGGTATGTGCTTGTCAGAGTGGGCTGTGAGTGCAGTTCATATGTCCTGGCTACTGCAGCCCTGACAGGTACTAAAGTGAGACAGTCCACAGGAATGGAGTGGATGGGGAGCTTTTTGGGCCAGGTTCATGAGATGAATCATCTTCCTGGTGATCCCTGAAGCAACAGAATGGTTGAAGAATGGTACCTATAACTACCAAAGGCACCATTGGGTGCCTGATTGGGTGTGGGGAGGATGAGGATGGGATGGCATGACTTCATATCCTGTGCTAAAGAAAAAGCTTCAAAGTAGCTCACATACTCAGTTATCCCCACTTTTCCCGAAGAGGTGAGGCTCCTACAAGGCCCTCTGTTTGCCATGGCAGCGTGTTTTTGCTGTGCCCTGCTGCTGGCACCAGTGCAGACAGAGTAGTGTTACCATATATAGCAGTTCTATGTATACAAACAATGAGGAGAAAACCAGCTCAGAGCTAATGCTTCCTCTTTGTCTTCCATAATTTTCCTCCCACCCCCTCTTCCTCCACTCCCCAAGATTTACTTGCTGGTCGGGCTCTTGGGTCTCTTGTGGACTATTGCAAGAATCTCCATCGTGGAGCTCACTTCATGTCACAGCACAAGCACACAGACCCTGGAGAGGTGGGCTGTGGAGCCAGGAGATGACTGAGGTGTCACAGTAGCAGTGAGACTGAGCTGTGCTGGTGTGATACCTACCCCTAAGACTGAGAATTTCCTTCTGTTGACTGCAAACAAGTTCCTCTTCTGCTCCACTGCTCACTGGGTGTTCCAGTGTCAAAGTGGAGCACTCAGATTACATTTTCCCCCCTTTTGAATGAGAACATCTTTACTGAGGTCGTGCCATAAACTCACTTGCTTTGTCACTGAGGCTTTGGGAATGTTTCTGCAAACAGGACTTTTGAGAACTGTCTGGTATGTTTTTCAAAGCACAACTGGTTTTTTTTCTGTCTTCTCTGAAAATGGATTGGAGTCCAGTTCTTCCGGGCAATTAGAAGGAATTTTTACACCTGCAAAAGCAGAACTTTCAACTGCTTTGATACTCCTTTCTGGCTGGAAATGGTGGAGGAGGATTGGCTTTAAAAAGGCAGGAGAAGGTGCTTTATGCAGAGGGCAGGCTGTGGGTGGGTTGTGGCAGAATGCTGCCTGTGATGTTTGTACCAGTGTTGGTAAGAATGGGCTTGAAATTAGCTGTCTAATCTGAGATGCTGTTGTTTTTTATTATTATTATTATCATATATATATAATGTTTTAGAACGTGGTGAGCATGTGAAAGACATCAAATTCTCAGGCACAGGTCAGATGCTTGGAAAAATGCATTTCTGGGAATTTGCAGTCAGAAGACTTAGTGACATTAGAAAGCTTAAGTATGTAGAATGGAAATACTTACAACTCTGTTATCAAAGATAAAAATGTACAGAAGCAATTAATCTTATCTTCCAGGGCCTTTCCAAGTAGTCCTGTCTTTGCAGCAATCCACTGGGATTCAGTGGGAGAGGAGTACAAGGAGATAATGCTATTAACTTAATATATGTTAAGTTCCAAAAGAGTTCATTAGTGAGGCAGTGGACTTTTTTGGGGGGGTTCAGCCCCCCACCCCCCTGAAGTTCTGCAGCACCATATGGCTGGTTTGCACTCTGAGAAGCTGGCACTAGGCTTCCTCTGAAGTCTGAGGTCTGTGCCTGGCTGGTATTAATTTGTTGCTTTTTCCACATGATGTATTTCATTATATGTAGCAGTAGAAGCATTGGAAGGTGGAGTTTTGTGGATTCGGTTTCCTCGTGACGAAGCCAGTAAAACCAGCTTTGTAAGGATACGTCTGCTCAGAGGGATTTCATTTCCATGCTGAAATATTTTGATTCAACAGTGCAACAATGCACAACCAGCAGTGGCAGGCTGAATGCTTCTTTTGGCCTGTGTGCTCAGGCGAGGGTCACACCTGTGATGCTTTGAGACACAAAAGAAGCGAGGCTGACATTTTTGGGGGACCAATGCCTCCTGCAGATTTGGTCACAGGTAGTGGAGGAGCTGATGATGAAGAGCTGTGGGAGCTGAATTCCAGGATACCAGAAAGTTCACTCAGGATTTATTGCGAACTTTCTAGGGCACCGCTGTAAAAATAAACACATAACTTAATGACTCATTGTTTTTACAGTTGTAATTTTGGTCCTTCTAAAATGTTAGTAGACTTTCAGAGCAAAAATGCTGACCCTTTGCCTTAGCATCTCGTTACTTTTCTGGTCTTGACATGACCTTACGTTCCTTGTGCTAATCTTGGTGTCCTCTAGAGGGAGAAGTAAGTTCATGCTCAGACTTGGAAAGTGCCAAGGCCCCTTTAATATGTGGAAAGTGGTAATTATGTTTCAATCAGCTACATAACTTGCTATAAATTTTGATGGAGTTGTACATGCACCTAGGTATTACTTGGGGTTTTTTCTCCTGAATTTGTAGTTCTTGGACAAAGTTTTTTGAGGACACAGGGGCATAATTTTTTCTGGGCCAGGCCAGGCCTGCAACGATGGTATTAATGCCGGATTTAGGAAGAAGTTCCTGATGGCACATGACAAACACCAAGGAGGCTTCTTTGCCCCTGTACATATGATGAAGTCTCATGCTGAGAATCTACAAAAGATTAAATAGATAAATTTTCAGCTGTCCAAATTCACGGGCAGAAACACCCATCTTTTGTGTAATGCAAGAAGCAGGAATCATTTTGCCACAAACATTAGCCATAAACACAGTTTGGGTTGTTGGCAGCTGCTGGGGTTTTTTCCCCCTTCCCCACCTCCCCTCCATGGTTGTCTATTTTCAAAGGACTGACAAGAACAAACTTGGCTTTTCTTCCTGACATGCAACAACGTGCCTCCGACCTCTGCAGCCTGCCTGGAACTGTAAGCTCTCCTAAGCAGCAGCGTGAATGCTAGACCTAGCCTGCAGCAGTAGGTTTAAGGCTATCTCTCTAATCTACCCCGGAGATCCATGTCTGCAGCAAAGGCCACGAGGCTGGGACTTGCAGTTGGCAGATATTGCTTGGGGGTTTTGTGTGTTTCTTTTTCCCTTTTTAAATTTGTTTTCTTTTGTTTTCTTTTGTTTTCCAAAGACAGCAGGCTATGGTTGCAACAGGCTGTTGCAGAACAGGATGAAGAATGGACAGTGACCCTTCTCCTGGCATTAGGGCTGGGTTAAGGGCTGGCATGAAGGCCAGTGATGGCGACATGAGGACAGAAAGCCTGATTCATAGTTATCTTCTAGGGAGTCAGAGCATTTACTTGGCATTCCTGCTCTTGAGCATTCATCTCTGCCTATTCTGAAACTCAGCCCTTGAAGTGGAACATGAGCCCTGTGCTCTCTGTGGTCACTTTCCTCCCAAAGTCAGCCAGGGGTGATTGTCTACAGCTGACAGCAGCCCCTCACCCTTCAGGTTCTGGGGGTAGATCTGGCTTTTCAGTGCCTCCAGCCCTGAGTGTTATCCCCTGTTCCAACTCTAGCCTTGCCCCAAAACAGGAAAGTCCCGTATTTCCCAGACATCATTCTGGGATGTATGATCAGCACCAGCTGGCACCTAAACAAACAAGAAACAAAGCTGGTTCTGCAGCCCCTTCACTCCATAATCTACACCCATGATCAGATGAAGCTAGCAGCTTGCCAAGCTGGAGATGTCCAGAATCAGCCTAGTTTGGTGGTACTTCCAGGATCCAGAAATTAAATTCACTGTTCATTCCTCTCTGTCTTTAGCCCTGGCTGTGGGTTGCCTGAAAGATGGATGAGACTCAGGATGGGCAGCTCTGTGGACGGATGTTTGATGCTGAATTCTGAGCAGGGAGATATTGCAGGTTTGCCACCAGTGCTTTGGTTAGGGATGTGGACACCAAGTCTGAGAAGCTGTAGTATCTCTCTGGATTCTTCTCTGTGCAGACTGGTGTTGGTATGGTAGGTAAATTCAAGTTGCCATATTGATAAGGTTGCTGTTCACCTATAAATAATCAAAGCAGGTTGGAGTCAAGGTTTGGACAGGGAGGGCTGGGTAAACAGGCTTCTCACTGCATCTAGTAAGGACTGAGTGCTCAGGTGAGGTCTGGTGTGTAGAGTTGTTTGGGGTAAGGTTTGCTCTGAGGTTGTCAGAGGAGCAGTTTTGGTCTGCATGCCAGGGTTTGTATTTGAGATGCACAGAATCCAGAGAGCTCGAGCTGGAAGGATGAGATGAAGGCTGACTAGGAATGGAGAGCAGAGGGTTTGCTGTTATAGGTGTTTAAAAGATAAAGTCTAATTTATGTGCTTGACATAAGATGTTGCTTATAATGCTTCTGCTTCTTCTTAGAAAAGGAATTTAAAGAATTGTTTGTTTTCTCTCCTTGTCAGGTTTCTCATTCTGTGGTCCTCAGTCAGGCACAAGCTTGTGGAGTGTTAAGTGGACATGTGTTGCAGAACACTGTGTCTCTCTGGGCTATGAAGAAAACTTTATGTGGATTTGAGAGCTACCATTGTGCACTGTAGACCTTAGGTGTGACATATACCTGGACCCTTGAGGAAATGTAAGGAGGTGAAACACTGTTCATACGTTTGCTGTGCTCCAATAGTGGTGAATATGGGAAACACTCGTCCTTTCAGTGGTAGCTCAAGTGATGGAGCAGTGGTCTGGAGAGACAAAAATAGAGGGGAAAGAGCAATTGAAGAAAAGAAGAAGTTGTTCCTTTGTGATTTTTCAGCCTCTTTTGCACCACTGCTTGTTCTGGAGACTGTGACCAATTGGTACTTTCCAGCCCCCCTGCCTTAATGATTTAACCTCATCTCATTTTCTCACCTTCACTACAGGCTGCACACCAGCTACCGATGGGGAAGAGCAAAGGAATGGCAGGGAGAGTTGGAGACTCTTCTCAGGGCAGTTTTGACTCGTTTGAAAAGCCACTCCCTGTGGGAGTATGTGGCTGCTGTGGCAGATTTGCAGTGACTTGCCTCTGTGACATCAGGCGCATCAGTGCAGAACAGGGTGCGAGTCATTACTGGGGATGGGTAGGGACCCGACCAAGGCTCATCCTGCTGAAGGCTCAACTCCTGCTGCTGCTGAAGGAAATGGGACTTTGGGCCTCACTTAAAATGGGGCTGAAGAGCTTGCAGCTGAAGAAGGGGTTTCTTGATAATGACACAATTTTGGTGTTCTGGCACATTAGTGTTGGTGGAATAGAAGAAAGTGAATGGTTCCTTCAAAGTTGTTTTTAAAGCACTTAGGAGTTCAGAAGAATCCATTGTGTGCTTTTTTTCCTTTCCCTGAGCTTCTAAAAATTACTGCTTATAGCACTGAAAAACTAGAAAATACTCTATTTGTGAAGATCTCTTTTCAGCCATCCCAAGTGATTGCATTAATATGTCATTCAACATTATACACATGGTGGAGAGAAAAGCCAGTCCTGGTCTTTCCCCAAAGTTGAACAGGCTCCAGCCTGTAATGGAACTATTTATTTATTTGAGAGTGAAGAAAAGACAGACAAAATTTGTTATTGCGTAAAGGAATCAAAAACCAATTTGAACTTGCCTTCGGTGTTGCCTTTCCAAGTATTTCGATATAAAACTTTCCCAAGATCCTGGCAAATCCCTGTCAAACTTATTTTATGGACTATTTCCTTTCCCACAGGTGAATGAGGAACACTCTCATCAAATTTTTCATGTGGGGAAACAAGTAGCAATGCCCACAGATGTTACTGCAAAGCGATTTCAACTTCAATAAATAGAAATGAGATGTTGGCTTTCTTTGACCAGAAAGGATTCTTTTATAGGAAGCCCATCAATTACATTAAGTGCCCTTTGGCTGCCTATGGGTTGTGCTGTGTAGAATTAAGGGATTACATGGGATTAACAACCTGAGATTATCTCAGTTGGTCAGAGCATGGTGCTAATAACACCAAGGTTGTGTTGTATACAGGGATCGACCCCTGTATGGACCATTCACTTCAGAGTTTGACTTAATGGTCCTTGTGGGTCCTTCCAACTCAGAATATTCTGTGGCTTGGAAATAAATTAAATACTTCAATAATGTTGGTGCTGCTTCCATTTATCTGCTTATTGCTCTGGGAGATGTTTAATAGGTACAATTTTTTTGACAATTGGTGAGGCTGGATGATGTGATGTTCTCTTGCTTTGTACTGGCTGGGATGGTGCAGTGATGGGAGCTGAGAGAAATTAAATCAGTTTGGTAGCAAGGCTTAAATGAAAGTAAAGTGCATTTTGATCAAATCTAAAAGTAGCTGTTACAGGGAGGGCAGCCAGGAGAACCTATGGCTTTGTACTGAAAGGAAAGTGGACAAGTGAGGGAGAAAAAAGGGATGACACAACTGAAATCCTTAAATGTGAAGATGCAGAGTGCATAAAGTCATTGATGAGTGTGTGCTATGCTCTCAGCCATGTTGGCCTCTAGGGAGCCAGTGCACCATACCAGCACGTTCAGACTTGGGCCAGCTCTTTGCTGAAGCTTTCTGCTGCCTCAGAGTTATGTTAGCCAGAGCCATGAAGAGATGTAAGCTCCCAGACCAACACAGCAGCTCCTGCAAAAGCCTCCAGTGGGTGACCCTTTCTGAGAGTCTGCTTTGTATTTGAAGGGTGGTACAGAAAGAAGACACAGAAATTCATGTGGGAAGGCAGCTAAGGGCAGCCATGTCAAAACTGTAGCTTGTTAGGAATGGTTTTACTTCCAGGGTAGCTGTATCCTCACATCACAGAGTGATTCCCAGGCTATTGGATCTGGCAGGGTTCATCAGGCTGCACCAGACAAGGAGACTGAACTGCTTGTGCTTGGATGGGGCTGTGATCCCACTGTTTTGTGGCTGTACATTTTGGGGCAGTTTGACTGCAACACCTTGTCTGAGAGGAAAAGCTGCAGAGCTCTTCCAAGCTTTGTCAGTGGCAAGACCCAAAAGCTGAATGCAAGAAATGGCTCGATGGGCATGGGTGTAGGAGCAGCTGCACAGTTCAGGGCTACCAGGGAGTTTTGGTACAGACTTTGTTTACAGGCCAGTTTAGTAGGTTGTCAGCATTTGTGGGAGAAGTGAGTGTGAAGGAGTGATTTAAAGGAGGAGGGATGTGTAGGGTGACACCTGGAATTCCTCTCCTTTGTAAGAGGAGGATGAGCAATTTTTGTGGGCAGGAGATGGACACTAGGGGATGCAGTGTTTCCATTTCAAAAGGAAGATTCCTCCCCATCCCTCTTGCAAGTCACAGTGAAACCCTTCCCAATGCTACAGGCCAAATTTTATTCTCAGTTACACCCATGCAACCTTACTGAAGTCAGCAATTGTCTGTTTTGCAACCCTGGCCTGATGCAATAACTCGAGGGTTATGTATCTTAGGGGTTCAAGATGTGCTTGCATTCCCAGCACAGCTGGGGACTGTGAATAGCGCTGGACACGAAATTGCTGCTGCCCAAGTAACTGCTAAAGAATAACTGAGGTCAGCAGCATTGCATGGATGGAACTGACTGCATGAGTCTGGGAATACTCATGCGGCATCTGGGATTTCATTAGGACCCAGGAGAGACCGACCCATCTCTCCTTCCAGCTGGAATGCCACTTTCCCACATCAGACACTCCCTTCAGTAATTATACCCTTTTTAGACTCACCCTTTAGCAATTACTTGTCTAAGCCCTGCCTCAAACTGACATCATTGGAAAGTCCAATAAAAATATGGCAAGCTTTTAAACCATCCCAGGAAAGCAGAATGCTGTATTATTAGCAGCATTTCAATGCAGCTGTTTGATGATGGTTTTCTTAACCTTATCTCTTAACAGGAGGAGTTTGAGTTCCCTCCCAGCAAACAGCCTGAAGAGTCAGCAAAGGCCCTGCCTCATCCTCAGTGATGCACTGGCCTGAAAGGGCTCTCTGCCAGTTCCTTTCTTTTTCTTCTTTTTAACTCATCTTCACAGTAATGAACACAGTCTTCTTGAACAACCAGTATTAAGCTTCTCAGACCTCAAAATATTGTCCATCACTAAGTCTGTAGCTGTCTTGATTGTTGTTTTTCAAAATACTTCTATGGTCTTTCTTTCAAAATTTTTAAAGTTTTTTTTCAAGCTGACCATGTCTTTGAAAACATAAAGGTATATTCAGAACTTGCACTCACTCTGGAAGAGACAAAACAACAGTAACTTGCTTTACTTTTTAAATTACTTTTTTTTGGAAGGAGAGGGTGATAAAAGTTCAAATTATTCCATGAACTGGACCCTCTATAAGGACACAGAAAGTTTTCACTATTTTTGTTACAGCTGAAGCTGAAGAGTTGAACCTGAATCAGAGCAGAGTTGAAAGTTTTGGAGTTTTTTTTTTCCATCACGATCCTGTCTGAACTGGCATAGGGCTCATCCTAATGACATCAGAGATTTTGGGGTTTGTTTTTTTAATTCTTGGTTTGCATGGGAACAGTACTCTAGAAAAAGAATTTTCCAAACAAATAATAAGAAAGGAAACTACATCCTTAAAAAAGTCAAGGAAGCTAATTGGAAAATTTAGCAGGGAACGATTCCTGCTCTGTAACACCTGATGATGGAAGCGTGAGGCTTTGCAATTGTAAACAGATTTTCTTTCCACCCTGCTTGGCAATCGCCTTCATTTCTTGGGTGTAACCCTTTCATGTACGCAGCTGCACTCCCCATTCCCACAGCCAGGCATGCCGGGTGAACGCTTTGATCTCTCCTTCCAGCCTTCGCTCGCTTGCATTGTGTTTATTACAACTTTTTCAACTCCTCCAGAGCAGGGCGTGATGGATGATCCTTGGGGACCTGCCCTCTAGATCTCTGTGATTGTACTGAGTGGATGGTTTCTTCCTGACAGGTGCAGGCATGTTGATTTAAAACCAAAACAAAACAAAAATCTTTTTAGTAAAGCGAAACCTACGTGGTGTTAACTCCTTCCTCTGCTGTCGTGCTTGGGGCGGGGTAGCAGAGGCTCTGCTGGGCTTCCCTTTCTGCCTCTGGCACCACCACCCCTTTGAATTGCGGATGCCTCACCCAGAACCGGCTCCTGTCACTCGGTACCAGCTGTGGCTGTTCCTCCAGGAGTGGGAGGCACCAAGCCCTGCTCCAGCTCTCTGTCTTTTGGCAATGTGCTCTTGCTTTTCCTTGGTTCTCTGCAAGTTGTTTTGACTTGTTTTTTCTGTGGTACTGACCCAGTGGCCATGGGAGTCAAGGGGCTTCTCCTGCAGCTTGCAGCAGGCTCAAGGGAGGGGTTGGATCAAACCCTGTACTGGTGGCACAGTGAAATCCCTGTTAATATAGATCTCCATACTCTGCCCTGATAGATGCCCCACACTGTTCAAAAAGGCACTGCTTGTCTTTCCAGCAGCTCCCCTGCCCCTGAACTACAGTGGTATTTGAAATTCTTTGTCATGTTTGCAAAACACCAGGAGTTAAAACAATTGTCCAATTGTTTTCGTTCCCCTACCCCCCCCCCCCCACCTTTTATATGCTTTAAAAACTAGTTGCAGACCTCAAGCCCTTTGCAAATCATTAGTGTTTCTTCTTGATGGTTTGAAGGTTTTAGTGTGGCTGATCAGCCAGAGGAGGACCTTCTGAAAGATGTGAAATATCTCCAATCCCTACTTTTGATATTAAAGAAACCTTTTAATTTCTGAGGTGCTACATGTACTCTTACCATGTCCAGGGAAATGCAAGAGGCACACAGGATACTTCGATACCAGGGAGACCTAAGCACCTTTCCCACTTGCTATGTGCAGGTGTATTGGCAAAACTGTAGTTGTCTGCTGTAAGAGAACATGGAGCCATTTTCTGCATATGCAATTTGTGAAGCAATATCAAAAATCACATTTAAAAAAATATATGTTATCTTGAATGTTTAGGCAATTTGGAGTGAGGTGTTTTCTATGCTTTTGGGTGGGCATGCATCACTTTGAGCTGATCCCTTCAAAAACCATATTGTGGAATTTTCTTTAATAATGGAGGAAAAAATACGTCACATCCCCAGTCCACCATTTGGGCTTTGCCTGAGGAGTTTGGATTGAATGGTACATTGAAAGAAGATGATATACAAAGAACATGCATCAGCTCAGCTAGTTTTTAATCTGTTCCATGATTTGCCCACACTCAGCAGCTTTTTCTTGGCTGCAACAGAAAGCCGGGGCAGTGCTTCAGGCAAAGGCGTCACCCAAGCTACCTTAGTTGATGAAACTGAAGTTGCTTCCTGAGCATTACTGTCCTCTACCTTGCTGGATGAGTTGTCTCTGCATCTGTGGCCAATTTGGATATCTACAAGTGATGGAAGTGCAGCTGCTTCATGTATGGCATCTGATCTGGGACCACCACTGGGAGTCGTCCTTGCTGAAAGTGAGGGAGAGATTAAAGCCAGCTGAAGAAAAAAGGGGTTGTTTTTATGGTCGTTCTGGATAATGTTTTTCCATTAATTCTTTTCATAAAAGATGGAAAAGACTAATTCCCTGAAACATCTGAGGTTCAGTTTTTTTCTGGTGGTTTCCTCTTGATAGTGAATTATTGGGAGATGGCAGGAAGGCATGCAGAGGGCTGCCTCTTCTGAAGCCTGTGCAAGAGATTTCAAAATAGGAATTAAAAACCCCAACATTTTTGTGAGTACTCAGGCCTGAATTAGCAGGGCAAATTCATTTGGATGCATTTGATCTTGATGATTTGAAGGCAGCAATCCTTCAAGGCCTTGCAAATGGGGAAACCCCACAGGGACAAGCTGAGAAACAGCAGGAATCCCATCTTCCTTTTCTCTTATTTTCTCATAGTTATCTGAGATACACTGACTACCCCTCAGGAAGGTTTAGTTGTCATATTTGTTGGCAGCAGAGTGTGAGTCATGCAGGTACATGTGAAAGCATTTGGTGTGAATATTACCAATATTCCCTGAAGTGTTACTTAACTAGTATTTGGATAGCAATCCTACATACAATCCACAACCAGGGTCACAAAAGAGTGTGGCCTGTCAAGTACAAGCGTGGGTATTAATGCAGGGATTAATACAGATTTTTGTTTTGCAGAGAGGTACTGACCTTGTCTGTGCTGATTTGAAATTAAATAGAAAATGACTACGATCAAAGAGGTTCATCAGATAAAAGTCAATACAGAACAAGTTCAGAAAATACCATGTTTCTTAATTTTAATGAAAACAGATGGTATTTTTCCAACTTTTGAGTCTCTGTAAGAAAAAACCCAACAACTATTTTTCATCTCTTTCAGTGAAAATTGTTCTGTGTAAAAATGTGCCATAAATGTCCTTCTTCCAACCACAGTTCATTAATGTAAACCTCATGAGTCTACTATGTAGGACATATCCAGCTTTGACTATTTAGACCATTAAGAAAAATCCCTTTTGATATTTTTTCTGGCTGAGAAGTGAAGATAATAAAAATAATGTTAACATATTTACAAAACACCGCAGTGCTGGCACAAATACGAAGTGTCCTAAAAGGGAAAAACACTTGCAAATGTGTTTCTCACTTAGCTGAGAGTGTTAACTTTTTGGAAAGAAAGTAACAGACTTATTTCTTTGTTATTTCCATTTGAAGTTAGCACACAGGGCACAGTCCCGCAGTGATATCTCTGAGTGATTATGACTCTCTGTATGCGTGCACATAACACTGAGATGTGTGTTTGCAAACTCTAAGTAGCAGGGAGGGGGTTGCATGAAATAGGTTCACGTTTCCTGCATATTTTGGGGCATGAATGTGTATCTGACCTTTGCTAAATCTGATGATGTCAGAAGAGCCTGTATTCCACACATGGGCATTGTGCAGCTGCTGAGATGACGAGCATTCCTCAAGCAAATGTCATCCCCAGTTCTGTGTCTGATAGAAAAGTCAGGTTTCTTCTGGAAGAAGCTGTGCTGCAGGATGC